>NC_060209.1:189232500-189587500 GCF_021130785.1 Homalodisca vitripennis | reverse complement strand
GACAAGCAATGACGAAACTAATAACGGGCTGTCTGAAGACGTTGCATGGCCAGTACTACTGACCATTCGAGCGCAAGGGGTTAAAACCATTTAAAACTAATGTAGAAAAAAAATCATCAAACATTTACACACATAAACATTCGGCCAAACAAAAACAAGTGGATTACGCACGCAACAATTGTTTAATCTATACTACAGCTGTTACTATTTCCAACCCCAAACCCTTCACTCTTGCTTGCACATCCATTCCTGCGTTTGCTACCATATTTTGAATCTTTATAATCATGTCATGTAATAATATTTGATCCAAATGGAATAGTTCATTTAGGATATGCTGTGGGTCTCAATATACTTTTTTCAAATATTTTTTACTCCTTTACAATATATCCATATATTGGACTTTATTTTTGCATAAACAAAGATTTTCAGTCAGAATTTATGTTAAATTTAAAATTTGTTTTAATTTATTATGTGGTCACAGTTTTCAGTTTGAATGTTTAGGGAGATGTTCCTGAAATATTTTTGTAAATGAACAATGTGACTTTGTAAAACTTTGGTCAATCACTTTACATCAACTTATAACATAAACCATTTTTTAATTTTTGTAGTTTTTCCATATTTAGAAGTAGATGCGGTTGATCATAATAACAATCTAGTTGGAACAATGACAAGTGGATTATGAGAAAGTAATACAGGTATTTTATACTTCATCATATTGTAGATCAGTAATCCAGATGCTCTACATAATACTTATTTATTTCTCCTTTAAAAATATTTTCTAAAACAATTAGGAAACCAGAAGGCTTTACTTCTGGCTGGTTTAAACGTTCCAGTTCGCCCATTATAACACCAACAGTCTTAAAAATGAAAATACAAATTGTTGTCTCAAATAAATCAGATGGGAGATTATAAATACTCAAACACTTTTTTATCCCAAGATTCCTTACTCTAGCCATTATAAGTGATCAAATGATCAAAGCATAAGTGAAAAATTTCAAATGCACAGAAATATTTGACCCAATGCAAACTACTTACATGGACCATTTGTCTAGGAATGATCTCAACCAATTTGGCACACATGCGTTTGCCCACAGCCTGAGCCTTTGATAAGTGGACCATCGATGATAGTGCATCCACCACCACACCGTTCAGCGCAATATCCAGCTATAAAAAACAACCTATGTGTTACATTCAAGCATTTACATGGACCATCTGCCAAGGAATAATCTCAACCAGTTTGGCACACATGCGTTTGCCCACAGCCTGGGCCTTCAATAAGTGGACCATCAATGATAATGCATCCACCACCACATCGTTCAGTGCAATATCCAGCTATAAAAAACAAAATGTAACATCTGCAAATTGTATCTATTGATATATTTTTCCAAATGATACATTCAATTTTATTCACTGTTAGGTTTCAGGATGGAGTGTTTAAATAATAACATTCCGGTGAGCTAGGAAGTGTACTACAATGCAAGAGGGGTTATAGATTATCTTGACAACAGAAAGTTCACAACAGCATTGCTACTGTCTTACTCCAAAGCATTTGACTGCATAGGACATAAGATAATTTTAGATAAACTTGAAGGGCTAGGAATAACAGGCACTCCTAAAACCTGGTTTGAGAGCTATCTCACTGGATGAAGTCCACTAGTGGAGCTGAACCACACTACTGAGTGACACAGACAGTTAGATCAAAACAGCAACCAATGACTAGGGGAGACCCTCAGGGATCTGTGCTCGGCCCTATCTTGTTTATACTCTTGTCCAATGACTTCCCTGACTATGTAAAAGACTTCAGCTTGGTAGTTATGTTATGGTAGTTATGGTCGAGTTATGTAGTCTCGAAAGGAATCTGTAACAAGAAATAAGAATAACAAATAAGAACAGGAAATAAGAATTACAAACAAGAGCAAGAAACAAGACTACAAGAGAACAAGAACAAGAAAAAAAAAAAAAAAAAAAAAAAAAAAAACAAGAACTGGAACATATTGGTAAGGACACAGCACAGGAACCATTTTATTTTATTAAGAGACACTCCAAGTATAAGAAACCGCAGAACAAGAACAAAAAAAAAATCAATGACAAGAAAAGCACAAGAAAAAAGAAACAAGAACAATAATTATACTGGTACAATGGAATAAGCCTACAACAATGGAACAGTTTTATTAAAATGATGACATGCTATCTTCGAACAAGTAACCTGATCAAGAGCAGGAGTGAGGCCAAGAACAAGAAATTATGAACAAGAACAAGAAAAGCCCCACCTCCCCGAAGGTTAGGGATGGGCAACGAAGACCTGGCTACCCACTGTCTCAGAAGGCAATAAGAATCCAGGGAACGGCCAAGAGGGCACAAAATAATAAGAAAACAAGAAAAGAACAAGATAGTATGATTAAAGCTGTAAGAAATTTTATATATAGACTTGACCAAACACTAAAAAAAAAAGACAAAACCCGATAAGGACATAATATTGAGCAGAACTAAGTGAGAGAGAGACTGTATAATTGATCGAGAAAAGCAAATGAAAAAAGACCGAGATAATAAGAAAAAAAAAAAAATACAAATAATAAATCTACGAACAAAGACGGAGAAGAAAGAAGAGAAGACGAGAAGATCAAGAAGACGAAGAAAGAAGATGAGAGAAGATTAAGAAGAAAAACTAAATTGTAACAAGAAGAGATTTAAAAAGATTATTGTTAAGTACCATATGTTTTACCACTCTGGTATGCCGTAAGGCTGGTACAGGGTTTAAGTCTTGTGCTGGTCAACGGAAAAAAGAAAAAGAAAAAAAAAAAAAGAAAAAAAGGTAGTTATGTTTGCAGATGACACAACCCTCCTGCTTCAAAGTGATACCGCCGAAGACCTCAGCATAAACACCTACATAGCTTTAAATATGACCTATGACTACTATTCTTCAAATGACCTAGCTGCAAATCCATCCAAGACGAAACAGATTAACTTTGAAGGAGGGGGGAACAAGTTCCTGTGCTGCCTGACATAAGTAATGAAGAGGAGACCAAGCTTCTGGGTGTAACCTTGGACGCTAAACTAACCTGGAGTCCACATATTGACAACCTCTGCAAGAAGCTAAACACCGCCACCTATGTAATAGAAAGAATAAAAAGTGTAAGCAGTTGGGAAATAGCGAAAATCGCATACCATGCACTTATGGAAACCCACTTAAAGTATGGAGCCATTGTATGGGGCAGCACTTCAAATTCATTCCAGGGACAGCTGTAGACCAGCATTCAAACAACTAAAAATAAAGACAGCCACAGCGATATATATCCAAGAACTCATTTTACATGTAGACAAGCTTGAACTTCCCAGGGTAATATGACCACATTCCTACAATACACAGAATGAGTCTCTGATACCGCCAGTCAGACATCGAACTGCCCTTCATGACAAGAAACCCTCAACAATGGGAGCACAACTTTACAATCAGTTCACAGCTTCCTTCAAACAACTAACTGGAAAGGCAATGAAGAGGAAACTTGATTCGTGGTTATTGGAACATCCTATCTACACTGTTCAAGAATTCATCAAAGAGATCAGCCAGACTTAGACTAAAACTCAATTACCATAAATGACAATCATGTATCATATGTATATTCTGACGCATAACTGTTCTCAATGTTCGTGTTAATAAAGAGATTCTGATTCTGAACCCTAATATTTCTTTGAAATCAATGGTCCCTAGAAGGAAGTTTTCAAGGTAAGTCTGTTGATTTTCCTATCCACTATAATATGAGACATTTCAAAGCAAGCCTGAGTTGTGGCACAGCGATGCCAGCTGTAACAGAAGAATAACTAGTGAAAGGATAATCGATTGAATACAAGAATGAAGTGATTGTTTATTGTTGTTGTTTTTTATCCTGGTGGAAGGAGAAGATTGTCCCCGCACTTACTCCTAAAGAGGACGCTGAGACTTAACAGAAGCCGATCAGATTTGAGGGCTCCTGTTCTCTGATGTCCTTGGGGCTGAGGAGATATGCCTCTAGAAATCTTTTCATAATTTTAGATATGGCAGGACAGTTTAGCCATATGTGCTCCGCTGATTCCTCTGCTTCTCCGCAGAGTCTACATTCATTAGTCTGACTAAGGCCCACCTTCTAAGATGTTTCCTTAGGGGGTCATGTCCTGTCAACATTTCTATTATTATTCTTATATCCTTCTCACTCTGATCTAGGAGAGATGACCACCCTTTAACATAAGGAGAGATAAACATTCTGATTGTCTTAATCCTACTCCAATTAAAGTATCTTGTCCTCTTTTTCCCAATCTTTTACAAGAGCTTTGCTGTAGGAGAAAGCTGTCCTGCAACCCGGCTCAGGCTCCACCATAAAGGAATCCGCTCCCTTTTTGGCGAGGGTATCTGCTTTTTCATTACCATGAATGCCCCATGGCCCGGCACCCAACCGAGTGTTACTCTATTTTCCTTAGCCAGTTCTACCAGACTGCTTTCGAATCAAACGAACAGGTATCAAGCGCCTTCAGTGCAGCCTGGCTAAGCAATTGTTACTCATCTATCTTCCTGAATTCTTTGCCTTCAAGATTTAAATTAACACGTGTTTACAATATGACACAGAACATCAGCAAAGAAGAATCAAATAAAAACATGCAGAATAATTGAACGTAGGAGAACACAATGGATGTAAACAACCGGAACGATGCAAGACATCGTTGTGTTACCTCATACAGAGAATCAGCTGATATGACAAGGTGAGGGGGGAAGTGGGGTGCTGTAACTGTCCATAAAGCCAGACTTGCAATGATGTGTCTCTTATATAGTAATAATCCTTGACTTTCAGATCTGTTAATTCAAACTTAAAAACCTAAGATAGGGTAAATCTGGTGATCTGTTTAATGCATAAATAAGTACCCAGATATTTATCATTAATTAGAGAAATAAAAGGGTTGAATATATATACAGTATATATATATATATATATAAACTCCATTAATGACAAGTTGTTCACCCTGTACCTTAACCAGGGCAGAAGTAGCATATCCGTGGTCCTCGTAGTCAAAACTAGCAAACCCTGAGGTGAGGGACTTTATGTTGTCATGGAAGTCAATGATGATCTCATTGAGTGGAAGCACAAACTGAAGCATCACTCGGGAACCATCAATATTGACTGAATTTGTCTGCACTCCTCGTCGCTCCATGCACTCCGATACGATCTTGAACATGTACTTCTCAGGAGTAATGATGGTCCCCAGTACCATTGGCTCCAAAACCTCCGTGATTATTGTGGGGTCGGGCAACTTGGACGGATCGGATACTACGATCTCTTCACCACCATAAAGTGAGATGTTTTTCTTCCCTGTTATTCTCACTGAAACACAATTAACAAGTCAAAAGTATAACACTCTAATTACATTTATGAAAGTAGGTTTTTTTTCTGAAAGGGAAAAATTTCAGAATCTAACTGGTATTTGGTAATGCAAAATATGTTCTCCAATTTTGAAGAATCAGGTAGTTTAGTTCACAGACAACCCCATTTCTGATAATGGTTGAAAAACTGTAATTTTCCAGTCATAAAAATAAATTCTACTGTCTAATTTACAATCTTACTTAGATGAAATCCCATAGAGGGAGATGCTCCATTATCAAACTCAATTTTTTCCTTCCAAAACACAAAAATTGTCTCATCTTTGGAAAACATATCGGTTTATTTAAAATAAAAGAAACCTAGGAACTATTTCACTAAAAATGCTTTATCATGCACAGTCATTGTTATAGTAAAACCTTGGATTTGTATAGTACATTAATTTTCTAGATGTTTGTCTGCTGCATCACTACAATAATAGTTAGCTTACAAGACCAAGTATTCTATTTCAAAATGAATGGTCTATAACCACTAAATAGCCTAAAAATTTGACTACCATTACATTATCCATTATATCCAATGTGTATGCTTAGATGACCTAACCGGCTTTGTACTTGATGCTAACTATAAAATTTCAAATTTATATTACTACAGTTTAACTAAGTAGTCCTTAACTCCACCTAGAATCAACCCTACGTCTTGAATTGTCATTAGTTTCTGTTAACAAACTCATCCTGCTACATTATAGTTAATTACAATGACAGAACGTGTGTAAGTTGAGGCGCCGCGTATTTTGACCGAGCTCGAACGGCAGAGCAAATTAATTGAGGTTAGAAGCACCGTGAGCGCCTGGAAACAAAGCGAGCGGGAGAGGGTTAACTTTATATTGCTTGGCAGCAAATTAAAAACAATTAGCTACTATGTATATTGGATTTTTAAAGAAAAATGTAAGTTATGTTGAGCTACTGCCATATTATTTCTTTTTCTCATATTATAACTATGGTTCTCACCACTTTCGACTAAGCTATGAGCACGATTTTTCACTGACCTTACAGTTTCAAATATATACACTATAAACTGTCATGATACTCAGTTGACGAAAGCGATCCTTCACAGTTTAATTCCATTGGAGTTTAAAATAACACGAATTGCTTTTTTTCTATTACTAAAATCGAATCTAAATTTTTTTATTGATGAGGTTCCATACAATGAGATACCAAATATAATATGTGAATAAATATGTGAAAAATATATCATCGTTAGAGTTTTTTGTGAGCATAACTTTAAAATTCTGAAGAGCTTACAAACCATGTTAATTTTTGAAACTATTTTTTCAGGATGTTTATTCCATGTCAGCGAACTGTCTAATGTTAAACCAGTACTTTCTAATTAAACGGAGGCCACCTATTCAAACCACGCTGATGTGGTTAGGCGATTTTTTTTAGGTTTACTAACATAACCTAACCTACCCTACCCTAACCTAGATTCAAGATTCAAGATTCAAAAATTCTTTATTCGTACATAGTACAGCGTGTACACGAATAGTGTCAATAAGTTTTTTACAATATACTAATTAATCTATATGTCATTTAAAATTAAAATTATACAATGTAATAAGAAATAAACAATCCAGAAGCTTATATACATGAAATACTAAAATTACATACCAGGCATTCCCAATCTACCTTCCCTCCCAAAACTCATCAAGGGAGTACAGAGCCAGATTTATCAAATATATTTTTAACTCTTTTTTCATTTTAATAAAATTTTGTTCATTTATTATTTTTGTTGGTAGTTTTGTTAAAAATTTATGGCCCATAAAATCAGTTCTTTTTTTGAAAAATTCTAGTTTGTGCTGAGGGACACTTCTTTTAAATCTAGTATTATAATGATGTAAAATTTTTGTAGGTTTTGCATTTCTCTCATTTTGTTTTATATATATCACTGTCTCATATATGTATAGACTGTAAACAGTTAAAATTTTGTGTTCTGAAAACAAATTTTTGACAGATTCTGTTTTTTTTAGTCTAAACATTGCTCTAAGAGCTCTCTTTTGTTGGCATAAAATTTTGTCTAAATTTTTCTTTGTCGTTGCACCATATATACTAATTCCATAGGCTAAGTGTGAATGTACTAGTGAGAAATATATAGTCCGCAATGTCTGTATACTACAAATCTGCGACATCTGTCGGAGTGCATAGATACCAGAAGACATTTTATAAATTACGTGCTCAGTGTGTTTGTTCCATGAAAGATTCTCATCAATTATGAGTCCTAAAAATTTTGTGTGCTCAACTTGGGATATATCATTATTATTTAAATTAATATCAAATTTGGGTGTTATTCTTGATTGTTGAGTGGAAAACGAAATGAAATTTGATTTAGTTGAATTTAAGAGTAATTGTTTGTTGTCTAAATATTGTTTAACTAAATTTAGACTAATGTGAGAAGATATTTCTATATCTTCTTCTGAATTACCTGATATGGTGATGTTGGTATCATCTGCAAACAAACAAATGCCACAGTCCTGCGGAACCACCCTAGATAGTCCATTAATGTAACAGAGGAAAAGTAATGGGCCCAAAATGGATCCTTGAGGGACTCCGTATTTAATGGTTTCTATTTCAGACTTATATTTTCTTATAATGTGACACCTGCTCGGTTTTAATTTAGATGATGTGTGTTCTATTTCCACGTATTGTTTCCTCTCTGTTAAATATGATTCAAACCATAATAATTCTCTATTTTGAATACCTAGATTGTTAAGAGAGATTAGAAGTTCTTGGTGTGAGACGCTATCAAATGCCCGTGTGAGATCCAAGAAAATTCCAATTACCTTTTCACCCCTATCAACCTAACCTAACCTACCCTATCCTACTCTAACCTACCCTACCCTAACCCAACCTAGCCGTTAGTATTTATTGTGTAAATAACCGTTTAATCAGAAAGTACCATTAAACCCATTATAACTTACATCTATTAAATCTAACAGCATACTAGGATTAACACAGGAATAAAACGGTGATAAACAAGGAACTGACCTCTGTAAGGCACACTAGGGGCGGTCATGACTGCCTCAGCACCATACTCCTGCTCTAGTCTCTGGTTAAAGACCTCCAGGTGTAGCAGACCCAGGAATCCCACCCTCCATCCTTGGCCTAGAGCTGGACTACAAGAAAAGAAACAATTTTGTAAAAGTGAGACTAAATTGATTCCTGTATATATAAAGATTGTTATATCAAAATTAAACACAGTATTGTTTATATATATATATATATATATATATATATATATATTCTTCAAAGAATTTGTATTTTTAGAAACATAAGGCTTCGCATTTCATAAGAAAAATTGAAAAAAAAAACTGGATCAAGGACTGAACTTTGGGGAATTCCTTGTAATGTTTTTTTATTTAACGAATTTACCAATCACAGATTTAACCCCAAGTGTCATGATAGATTGTGTTATTTAAAACTGAAGTGAGTGTGATTGTTCTTTAAGGAATATTAGAATTAAAAAAAAAAACTAAAGACCTATGATTTATGTTGTTCATTCATACAGTTTTGGGCTTAAAATTTTCTTTTCCTGGTAACTGGTTAACATTTGCACATAGAAAAAGAAAGATTTGAAGATATTGTTTGATGGGTTTCAACTAATGACAAATTTAGAAAGCGTACACTATGCTAAACCTAAAAAAAACAGCATTACACGTGGTTTGATGGACTCATACCTTATTCTAATTTGGTTTATGTATATTAGAAACAGATTGACCTTTGATACTAAATAATCAGACTAAGCAATACAATATTATATCATATACTTAATAAAATACAGTTTTTTAATAATTTGCCTCTAACTATAGAATAAAGAATTTTATTTTCTTAAATTTCAACAGTTAACAAAATGTACACTTTTATCTCAACATTTAATAATTCTCTTGTCAGGCTGACCATTATTTTATTACTTAACTTAGTAGT
Source organism: Homalodisca vitripennis (assembly GCF_021130785.1). NCBI lineage: Eukaryota > Metazoa > Arthropoda > Insecta > Hemiptera > Cicadellidae > Homalodisca > Homalodisca vitripennis. Next base: position 189,578,181 of record NC_060209.1, on the reverse strand, counting down.
TTTGCATTGAAAACAGCCTTAACTATTACAATATACAGTATGTACATATTACAGTAGGTAAATATTGACACAAGAAGGAAATTTAAGAAAATCTAGGGCCTCTAAGGCAAGCCTGTTCAGAGGTTCCTTTACAGTACTTACAAAAAAACAATAGCACTCAGAAAAAATTATTTTTTAAGAAAATTGATAAAGATGGTCTCAAAAAAACAAACATGTTGTCCCTTAGCAAAAAATTTATCCACAGTTAACAAAATAAACAAATGCAACTTGCAATAAGAGAAAATAACAACACCTGACTTCCCGTACCACCATCCACAAGGAAGCAGAAAATAGACTACAGATACATAATAAAAACAAAAATATTGACTTCACAACTGTATTAACAATAAATAAATATTTACATACAAATATTAACCATACATTACTGATAAACACTGATCATCTGAATAAGTAAGCTATTGTATAATATTAAACAAAAACTCAATATCTTCCAAATGAAAGAGCCATGATTTTAGTCTATTCAAAAAAATATTTTTGTTGTATGAATATTTAATATAATCAGGTATTTGGTTAAAAATCTTTGGTGCGATAAAATTATATGTTCTAGTGTAAAAAGATATTGTTGGCTTAGGTATTGTAAATTTATTTGCATTTCTTAATCTCAATTTATAGGTATTTACATTGGCTGGAATATTTCCACTTCTACAGTAAAAAAGTTTTAAGACTTTGAATACATATAAATATCTCAGAGGAAAAATTTTTAGGTCTAAGAACAATGGACGAGAAGGTTCATATTTAGTTTTATTTGAGATTATTCTTACCAAATGCTTCTGCCGTAGATATATTGAGTTCAAGTAAGAAATATATGTATTGCCCCAAAATACTATTCCATACTCTATTCTGCTCTGCACCATTGAAAAATAAACTGTACGCAAAACTCTCTCACTACACATACTTTTTAAAAAATAGAAAAACCTTAGGATTTTATTTATTTTACTATTTAATTTACTTATATGTATCTTCCAATTCATTTCACTATCAACATATACACCTAAATACTTTATTTCACTGGTTTTACCCAAAACAGAACATTTACTTTTTTTACAATGAATTTGTTGACTAATACAATCTGCACACCTATATAAAATCGGTACTGAAAAATTTACTTCTTTTTTTAAAGAAAAATTTATGTATTTTGTTTTTTCAACGCTCAGTTGCATATGATTCACAGTGAACCACCACTGTATCGCATCAAGGTCACGACTCATTGCTACTCGTACTGAGTCCAAATCCTTGCTGGCATAGCACAAGGCAGTATCATCCGCAAAAGATGTTAAAGTACCATGAAAGCGAGCATTACAAAAATCATTTATATATATTATGAATAAAATAGCTCCAAGAACTGATCCTTGTGGTACACCATTTTTAATTACACCCATGTCACTACATACAGCATTAATTTTGACACATTGTTTTCTCTTCAGCAAGTAACTCTGAAACCAATTATATACAACTCCCCGAATGCCACACCGATAAAGCTTTTCCAAAAGAATATTATGGTCAACTGTATCAAAGGCTTTTTTGATATCTAAAAATAGGCCACTAACATTTTTTCCGTCATTAATTCCATCATAAACATTGGTCATAAAGTTTAATAAGGCATGTTCAGTGTTTAGTCCGGATCTAAATCCAAACTGTTTGGTACTAAAAAAATTTGTTTTACTTAAGAACTTCATAAGCTTATGCTTCATTCTTCTCAATAACCTTAGAGAAACAAGAAAGCAATGATATCGGACGATAATTACTGCATAATAAACTGGAACCACTCTTAAAAATTGGTATGACAACAGCAGTTTTTAATTTAGTTGGAAAAATGCCAGTTTGGAAACTAAGATTAATTATATACAGAAAAACATCTAAAATATTTTCAGAAAATTCCTTTAGTGTACAAGTGCTTATTCCATCAATACCAGGCGCAGTGTTATTCTTTAGAGATTTTATAACACACAGCAACTCTTCAGCTAAAACTGGTTCAATAAAAATCGAATGAACTTCCATTCTACATGGAAAATAATTGTTATAGTGCATAGACAAGAAATTATCATTCACATTTTTGTTCAAATCTAAATTATTCACTACATCTAAGAAATACTCATTGAATCGATTTGATATAATGTGTGAATCAGAAACTGTCATATCGCCTATTTCTAGCCTATCCGACTTCTATTTGCTTTATTTTGTCCTGTTACTTCATTTATTACTTTCCATGTTGCTTTAGAATTTCCTTCACACTTATTAAATTTGTCTCTATAGAAACGATCTTTTAATAATTTTATATCGTTCCGTAATTTATTCCTGAATGTTAGGTAATAATTTTTTAGGCTCTCGTTGTAAGGATGCTTTTTAACATGACTGAAGAGTAAGTTTCTTCTCTTAATCCTCGAACAAATCACATTATTTATCCAGGGTTTAATTTTCTTATACTGAAAAGAGTTCTCGACGATAAAAGTTGATTGATTTAACAATTGTTGAAATATAGAAAGGAAAGAGTCAAAAGCAGCCGACACATCAGAATGTTTGTATACATCCGACCAGTCGGCATTATTTAACATCTGTTTGAGGAGAGCGTAGCATATACGTGTGCGGGCCGCGGGAGGGGTGGAGGGCGAGACCGGCTCTGCCCCCCCCCCCGCCAACCAACAACCGCACCGCCACGCTAACCTGAACCATAGAGTGATCCGTAATGCCGGCATGTATAACCGCGTCATCCACAGAAACCGTGTTCTTGTTGGCCACCCGGACATAAACATGATCAATGCATGTCTCGGACTGATCTGTTACTCGTGTTGGCTCTTCGACTAAACACTCAAACCCGTTTACTGCCATCACTGTTCTATAACTGTCAGTATCCGCATTTAACTCCCTCACTCCCACTAAATTTATATTTACATCTCCTATCCAAATTAAATTTCTAATATTTTTAAAATTCATATTTAGATTACAAAAAAATTGTCGAAGTTCATTTATAAATACTTCCACAGAGTGAAAAATTAATCTATATATTGCTAATAAATGAAAAGTTTGATTTAAAAATTCAAAAGAGATTAAAAGAATGTCAGCTGTATCGCACTTCACATCTAGGCATTTAACGTTTACAAATGTGTTTTTAATGTAAACAGCAATTCCACCAGCCCTATATGTTTCATTGCACTTAAAAAAATGTTTATAATCCGGTATTGTATAAAAATTTGATTCTATTTCATTGATCCATATCTCCGATAAAATAATTATATCTGGCTCAATATTATTCGCAATAGCTTCAGCTAGAAAAAAATCAAAATTACTTCTTAGGCTTCTTATATTTTGATGAATGATTTTAAAATTTTTATCTATATTTTTTTTTTAAAGAGAAAATAAACTTAAAGGTACAAATACATTATAAAAATACAAATTATAAAAAACAAATTCCTCATTGATATGAAAACACTAGCCTACATCTAATTTTGTTTTGTGAAATGGGTTAGAAAAAAAAACTTACAGTTTTTCAAGGTCAGCCTGACATGTTACCGTTGTAATTGTCCCAGATTCTTCTTTACGAAGGAAGATTTTTCCACCTCGCACCCACAAGTACTTGTACTGTTTGTCCCGCTTGATCTCCCGCGCCATCGCGAACAGACGTCTTCTCGCCGGTGACAAGGCCTCGTTGATGTATACGGGTTTATCCACGTTCAAGTTCATGTGCCGAGTCGAGAAGTCCCTCTTCACACGGCGTTTTCGCAACAGTTCATCTTTGTCGAGACGTCTCACAAATTTCACAATAATTCCGGGCGGCGAGTTATTCGGACCCGTTTTCTTGCCCAACCGATGACACGCATCGATCATTGATTCGGTTAGGTTAAAGTCCAGGGCCTTCCCAACCTCCTTCACGACGCTCACAACATCTTCATTCGGCTGCATCGGTACACCATGGATTTCGACGGTATTCATCCTGGAGTATTGCTCCATATCCTCCACACGCCTTTCCAACTCCGACACCTTTTTGCTCAGTATTCTATTTTCATCAATCAGGTTATCTATAATTTTTAAGCATTTTTCAATTGTGTTAGTCTGCTCCTTCACACTTTTTGTATTTTCTTCCAGCTTTTCATTTAAGGCCTCATAGGACTGGTTGAAACTGCTCTCCTGCTTCCTTTGGTATTCAACTATTTCATTAATTTTTTTCATTAAATCATCCAAAGTAAATTTACCCTCTTGTGCCTCAGAATCAAATCTTAAGCTCTTTCTCCGCGTTTCACTGCAGGGTGGGCATCTCCAAACCAATCCATCTTGGGTGATGCATTCCACATCCGCCTTGCTCATTTTTAAGCAAACGCCGTGGAATTCCTTGAAACAGTCACTGCACTGTATCTTCACTTTATTACCAATAGCTCTTAAGCAAATACCACAGTTTGCCATTGTATATCTGTTGTTGTAAAAAACGAGGTGAATATAAAACAGATAATCAAATAGCCTATAACGCGAATAAAAAACCCCGCAAATAAAACTACCGGGCACGTTTGAAAGAGTTTTGTAGGTTATGGTCGAGACCGGAGCACTATCTCTAAACGATCCGTCTTATCTGAGCGCTGACTCATAATCTTAACTCATAACTACTAAATATGTGACTTTAAATCTATTTAAATTCTCAAAAAACTATTTAAATCAAATTTCTTCTCATATATTGAGACATTTTTTAATTGATCCTTTATTGTAAAGTGTTGTAATAAAAATCGTATATGTATGTTACACCATTTTTTTAGAGAATAACTTTCACAGAATACAATGGTATTTAACAATATACAAAATAAAGACAATATTATATTCTTTATTTTCTTGATATATGTTGTACTGTAAGTTTCAGCAGTGAGAAGATTAAATCTAAAAACTAGAAGTAGTACGAATAAAATAATTATATGAAAACAAGTCATTGAACTAAAAATCAAAACAAGTTCCAGTTTACTGTCACCACTAATCATGGATGACAAAAAGATACAACAAGGAGCCCATTGATGAAGCATACAAAAACAAGACTGAATAATTAACCTAAACCAGTTCCTGTAATTCGGAATCATCCAGATAGGGTTAGTTTCCAATTACTCCAGATGATTGGATTTATAGTGTAGACATTTATCTGCTGCTTGTGACAATCAAGTTAATGACTGTTTACGGGATAGTTGTGCCATTTAACAAACCGGTTTTTTCACAGTGATCTGGGTTATTGGCGTTTCAGACAGTTGGAGATTGGATAATTGGATTTCTGCCACTTATTCACTCAAATTTTAATCCAATCCAGTAAAATAATGATAAAAGACAGCGCAACAACTAAAACTTTTATTACTAGAAATTCATATCAATTCAAATTTGAAACTGGAAAAATAAAATAAAACATTATATTTAGCTCAATTCTTGAACAGCTGATGTATAATTCACAGACACTTTTATTCACAGCAGTAGAATCATTACCCAACATCCAGAAAAAATAGAAAAGGTAAATGAAATAGTGCATTACTATAAAATCTCAGTTTACAAATTATCAAAAACACCTATTAGAGTACCTGGAATCGATGGTTACGGTGACCGCAGGATCGTTGAGAGCAAGTTTCTCTATAGCACTGCGCATACTGACGTGTTGGGACTGGTCCATGGGGTAGACGCCGGCGTAGACCATAGGTTGGGCAGGTGAGATACCACCCAGAGGCTCCACCTTACAACCCTTGGCGTGCAGTGTGTCTCCGATGTGGGCCTCGGACACTGACCGCATGTTGCACACCACGTAGCCGACCTGCCCCCCTACACTGACAATGGATTTAGTTAACACGAGCGATAAGAGTTACAAAACCGTAAAAGAAGTATGCTTAATTTATTTATTGGATTTGTACATTATTTTTTTTATATGCTGACTTATTAAGATTCAAAAAGCATATATTTACTTCTTTAAAATAACTCTACTTCTTATAAAAAACTTATAGCTATTTTAAAACCTTTATGGTTTGTCTTTCTGAGTTAGTAACTAAAATTTAATTTTGGAACAACCCACACAGATATTCAATTAAAATTAATCATCATGGCAATTCAGCATGTTGTACAGAATAATAAACTAAGAGAGCAACTATTGACATTTTTTGTTATGACACCACAAACATTACTTATGTAGGACCAAAGAGTTAAAAACCTTAGTCCTACAAACAAACCTTGGTTTTACGAACTTTGTCAAAACAAGCAAAAGGCCACACATAAATTATACAAGTCTCGCTTTTAATGTTCTTGTAATTCTTTCATAAAAATAGCAAATTTGTCTTCTGCACTCAAACAACGAAAGTTATGCTATAAAACTTTTTTACGATAGAGATTAAAATGAATAAGTTTGGTTAAGTGAAAATTATTTAAAAAACTGAAATGACTTCTTTCAAACAATAATATGAAACTGAAATAGCTTAAAATGTTGAAGTAATACAATAATTGACATTATATATATGATTTTTTTTACAAATGCCTACAAAACAGCTGGTATTTTCAAGGGCTATCCAGAAAGTAACAGACATTTTTTAATGGTGTGGCAGTGGACGGAGCTACAGCCGCCATCTTGGTGACAAAACACTGGCCTTCAGTACGTATTGAGCTGTCGCGTGCGGTCTGTATCCCTTTTACTTTTCTCACTGTCATTAATTAATCATTAATTGTCGGCATAGCCAAGTGACTGAAAATTTGATGTTGAAAATAAATGACTAAGTTCGTAAAAATCGCCGTTTCACAATGACTGAACTCTCGAAACATTCCCCACAAAGTTTACTTCATAAAATTGTTGTAGGGAAACTTGGATACCACAAACTTTGTGCCTGGTGGGTTCCAAAAATCCTTATGGAAGATCACAAAAAACAAAGACTTACTGCATCATTAACTTTCCTTGATGAATACAACAAAGATGGTAAAGAACTTCTCGATTGTATCGTTACTGGTGATGAAACATGGGTGAAACATGTAAATTCTGCTCAATTTGAAGAAAAGTCCTATATGGAAGCGAAGTTGTTCAACTGCCTGCCTGCTGACATCAAGTCCCAAGAAAACATTGAAGACCTGGCTGTTGAAACACCCATTCTATTCCATAAATGAATTTTTATCTTGGAGAACTTTTGACATAAACATGTAATAATATTGACACAACTAATATTTGTTCTTATAACGTGATGTTATATTTGTGACGCTAATGCCATTCTCTATGATTGTTGCAAATAAAGTACATTGTCTATTGTCTATTGTCTAATTGTGACATAAAAATGCCCTATGGAAAGGGGGCACACACATTCTCCAAAAATAATCAAGAAAATGTCTCCAAAATCTGTCAGCAAGAAAGATTATGACAACTGTTTTTTAGGATGTTTGATTTTGGTTGATTTCCTTGAACAAGGATCAACAATCTGCACAGAGAGGTACTCTGAAACATTTCAGAAGCTTTGGCAAGCGATACAAAAGAAGCGTAGGGGAAAATTCAGTCCCCATAAAGCCAATCATACATGACAAGTCTTGGATGATTTTGACTGGGAAGTGTTTAATTATCTGCATTATAGCCCAGATCTGGCACCAAGCGACCACCACCTCTTTCCAGCGATGAAGACCTGGCTCGTAATGCAGCGCTTATTAAGATCTCAGGTAGCAGATTTCTACAAAGCTGGAATCGAAAAACTTGTGTCACATTATGATAAATGTCTCAATTTGAGTGAGGATTACGTTGAAAAATAGCCTAAGAGTGTAGCTTTTAAATGCATTTAATATAATATTTTTTATTTCAAAAGCTCTTTACTTTCTGAATAGCTCTCGTATTACAAGAAAAGGTGCATTTAACATACAGGCGTGAGGTGGCTTGTTCATGGGGCTTCAACACACCCACAGACTTGACAATGTAGTGGCGCTTGCTATGATGGGAAGACACCTCATCACCTGGCTGTACTACCCCGTCGTGAATATAGACTAGCGCCACTGCTCCACGGTACCTGCCAACATAACTCATGTTAGAGTTTCATGTTAGAAATTACATTAAATGTATAGCGTGTTCCTGACACTACACAAAACTTTCCAGGGGCAAAACGGTATTCTATAGGTTAAAAATAAGATTATTTTCATTCAACGAATATGGGTCCAGGAAATTACATCTCTTTCAAGATAAACTTCTTTAAAGTTAGCCTACAAAAAAGAGTAGTTATATTTACTCTACCTAATTATTGAGACATTACAACAATTTGTGTGTTTTTCCTACAAACTGGTTAATCAGTAGGATAATAAAGTGACTAAGGAGAAATGCCACAGATTTACCTTCTAGAGAGGCTTGGTCCAAGCTTGAATGGTTTATGGATGGCTTTAAAACAATAATAGTAATGGAGTGTTACAGCATCTTTGGTAGCCTGGACAAGGTTGGTGAATTTCTCCAGGAGGACCTGATCGGTTGTTTTTGGCAATTTCTAGAACTGCTGAAACTGTAAACTAGTTGGTCTCACTGTATACTTCCGAAATGTGCAAAAGACCCTTCAGGCATAAGTACAAGGCTTCCCCTTAGAAGAAGAAAAAGAAGGAGAAATGACAACTAAGAATGTATTGAACTAAGCAATAATAACTTTCAATTGCTCTACAAATTATTAACATACTGGAGGTGTATAATGTTTTTATGGAGAGACTATTCTTCTTAAAGCCTTATTCTGCCCGTCTTCATGGCTACAAGGATCTTATCAAACAAAATAAGGAGGAGAGTCTATTCAGTACAAGGTCGATGGTGGTAAAAAAATGAGTCACAAACAGGATTTAAACCTGCACTATCTCTACCACAGATCCAAAATTCCCTAGAATATCACAAACACATAAGCACTCCCAACCAATTTACTTAACCACTATAAAATAAAACAAACTAGATACACAAGATTTGGTAGTAAACTTACCAAAGCAACTGACTACATTGTGCAGTATTTAAGCAAAATTCTAATAGCTTATTACAAAGTAATATTTTAAAAGATCACATCGAAAACAAAAATAAAGTTAAAATAAGGATATATTTTTGGTTTGGCCTACAGTATTAATGATTTTCTTCATTTGTATAAAAAAAATTTTAAACTATAGTAAAAATACTCAGTATTAAATTATTTTCATAGGAACTTGAGTGATCAAACTCAAAAAATAGGTTTTTAACTATAGTGGTGTAAATTTGAGTAGCCTTAACATACTGCTAGCAAATTAGGTGACCCATTGGAATTTGTTTTCAACACTTTAAAATATGATAAAAGTACGAAGCAGGAATTAAATTTTTCATTAGTACTTACATTCTTAAAATTAAACAAGTAGTTTTTCAACTGTGGTGGTATAAGAATCAATACTTTTTGAATTTATATTTTTCTTTTGATGCTTTGCCTCTAGGTTTTAAGGTGTTTTGTTTTATTTACTGTATTTACTTTTCTATACACGTCAACAATAATAAACTGTAATAAAATTTTGATTTTTTGTAATTTTTGAGAATAAATAAAATTTATATGTTTAATATACAAAAAAAGAATCAAGTAATATATTTGTAGTACTTTTTTATAAGTGGAAATTTCAAACACACACTGTCAACAGATAACAGAAACTGAATTTAGTTACACCACACACCTGTCATACCAACTGTCGAACACCAGCGCCCGTAGCGGGGCAGTGCGGCTCCCAGAGGGTGGTGGTACCCTAGTCACCAAGGCTTCAAGCACAGAGTCCACACCAGTGCCTATCTTGGCGGAAATCTGACAACATTGACAAAAACATTTGTTAGTCATTGTACAACTAAAAAATCTCTAATTATCAATAAAAAAGAAGTAAAAACTGTCAGTATTGGTAAACAATTAGAATATGTTTCATTCCAATCAATAAAGAGTACGGTATTGAAGAACTGTTCAGCTGTCAAATTCAGTACTGATTAAACATTTAACAAATCTTTAATCCATTGAACAATCAATCTTTATACACAAAAATGCACTACAAAGATCTTTAGATCAAGCTTATGTAAAATTTAACTTGCGTTAAAATACTTATGCCACTAATGTTTTCAATCACTTACCATGAGCACATCATCAGGATCAATTGTGAAGAGGTTGAAAAGCTGATCTTTGACTTGATCGGGCTTGGCATTTTTGAGATCAATCTTATTGAGCACGGGTAGGATAGCTAGTTCCCGGTTGAAGGCAAGGTAGAAGTTGGCAACTGTCTGGGCCTGCACCCCCTGGTTGGCATCCACCAGCAAGATCACACCCTGACAAGATGCCAGAGACCTGTACATGTGATCAGTCATCTATCTCTTAGTTCTAGGGAACGGGAAAAATGAAAATTCCTCGTTTGAAGGCAAGGTAGACGTTACCACTCCCTAGTCTGCACTTCCTGGTAGGTATATTATAACACTGACTGATGTCATCCAATTGTACAAATGATCATTAATTTCTCTCTTAGTACTTTAGTACAGGTAAACAGGCAAATTCCTTGTCAAAGACTACATAGATGTTACTCACTTTCTGTTCTGATTCTGAACTTCTAGTTGGCACCAGCGTTCTTTGTGATTTGTAATGATCTGTAATTGATCTTTTAAAACTTAAGCGGAGGCAACTGTTTCTTCACGCGTTAATGGTTCCTTTGCACCTACAATTATGTTGTTTTGCTGAAGGTTCACAGAGGCAGGTTTATTGAGTTTAGATATATGCAAGAAAAAGGTATTTTTAGTGTCTTTATCCATGCCTTCATCACGCAAACGAATCCAATCATCTATTTGTGCGTTAGATATATTTCTATGGTATAATAATAATAGAAATAAAACCATAAAATACTCCAGGACGGGTTACGGCAACAACACCCTAGCTATCTGTACTGTGCAACTACATCGAATTTACTGAAGTTAAACACTTATAGTAGAGGACCAAGGAAGTGCTGACATATAGTAGAAAATGCCATAACCACTTGTGCAACGAGCAGTTGTCATAGAAATGCTTCTTGTGACATGATTACGTTAAACATGAAGGGATTAAAGCCTTAGTTGAAGTTGGCCATTGGCATTGCCTGCACACTCTGACAGACGTTATACTAAAATAGCCAGTACAACTGAAATTTAAGAAAAAATTAGCTTACAGTCAGAGTAAAAACTCAATAATCAATTTAACTCTAAGCCAATGTACTTCTTAATATTTAATATGGTCTACCTTACCATAACTTTAATGAAAACAAGGATACGAAAGTCTCAGTGAATAACTTTCAGATTGAGGAATGGTAATGTATTTCATAGATGATGTTAACATCAGCTGACCGTTGATCAGCCTCAATCAATTGCAATCAGCACATGTCATTACTGCAGCACATAACATAATAAGTAATCTTAAAGTTTTAACTTATACTGAACAATAATGAACATTTATATTCATTTAAGAACTCCAAAAATTAATCTTTTATCGGTTTTTGCTGAGTTAATTCGTCGCTGATTAAAAAAGAGCCGCTGACGAATTAATCCGTCATGAACAAACACCCGTTTTAGTTTGATCTGAGACGTGTGGTGAATTCGACTAATGGGAAAACACCTAAATAATCAACAGCACTTTTTTTTGTTCTCTTAGGACAAGAAGCTTATAAATTGCACTTAGTCCTGTAAGAACCTTTGCACTGCTTCCGGAGTGACAGGATATTCAAGATGGGTAAGGTTAGGGGGTAGGGACCACCTTCTATCGAGATCCATGAGGAAGAATTAGGGCACTACATCTCACCACCAGGTTTTCCATGTTCAACAGGCGGCAGAAAGTCATTCTCCCCGGAAGAAGGGGAGGCCAGCACTGAACCAGATTCTCCAGTCAAAGTAGGCAGGGGGTGGCACACCCTTGTTGAGGCTAGCAAGAACCTCTGAGGTTAGGAAACAAACCCCACCAACTCCAACAGTCATCTCCCGCAGTAGACTGGACCTATCGAATTGCCCATGAACCCCAGAATCTCAACATTTGCGGTTAGTGATGTGCCACTCCTGGACATCCATTAGGTTGCCCAGATTTAAGTGACACATCGGTTTTTGCTGTGCTCAGTGGTGGGTTCAACTGGAAGGTATAAACCAGCCAGAAGTGATCCCTGCTGGGTTATCAACAGTACTTGGTTCACTGTTCTGCCACTAGATAGTGTGGGCATACTGATTGGCTTACATCGAGATGAGTAGTTTGCTTGAAGTATAATGTGCACTGAGAATCGTGTCACCAATGCAGTGATTGAGATGTAGCTTTGTGGGCGATTCCTGCTTCAAGATTTCCCATACTAAAAAATCAGGTATTCACAAATGTGTATGTGTAAATATGTATTATGTATGAAAAAATGTTGTACCTCAATTGTCATTAATTTACTTCATGAAAATCAGTCAAAAAGGTTTTTTTTATTCTTTAGCTTAAAAAATTGTTATTTTGTATTTTTATATTAAAATTTACTATTACATTAAAATACATAATAAAAATAAGCACTTCTTTGTTCATTTTTAATAAGGAGTTAAAAAAATATTTTGCTTCCATATTAAGATTGAATTTATTTCATTATTTACCTAGAGACCTCATTGGAGAAGTCGACGTGACCAGGAGTATCAATGAGATTGAGCAGATACTCTTCTCCCTTGTAATGGTAGAATAGTGAGGCTGTCTGGGCCTTCACAGTAATACCTCTTTCTCTCTCTACCTGCAGCCTGTAACCAGAAGATTACCATCAAACCACCACTCCATTCTGTTTTTGGAAAAATAATATGTGGATAATGTTTACATTAGCCCCTTCAGCTTTAACGATCTAAAACCACTTTTATGAATTTCTTAAAATATTGTTTTCATATCCAGAAAGAATTTTTAAGCGATCACAAATCACAATTGTACAGTAACTGATAATATGTTTTAAATTTAGGTTATATCCAAAATGGTTCATCAATCTAAGAGGCCGAGGGGAATTGGGGGTTTTATGTAACATGCCAAGGAGGAATAGGCATTGGTGGAGAGTATAATCAGGATGCCAACATTCACACGACAAAAGTACAAGGAATTTTAGAGTTCTTTGTTTGAAGTTCATCCAGAATTTTAGAGGTCAGATAAGGGCTACAACCTTATATACGATCTTTTTCCTCTTTTTCATCATTTTTGCAACTTCCTACCTCAATGGTGAAGTTTTACTGTCATTTTTCCTCTGTGCTCTTGGTCTTTTTAACCAATACATCCGTATTTGCACATCTTGTTGTTAAATTATGTTTTTTTGGTTTGTGACTGTTCAAAGTGTGCTGCGTTGTGCACTCCAAATAGACTTGTTCTTTGTGTTATATTGTTGTTATTAGACATTTTGTACACGATTTATGGACCTATGGACAATATGTGTAGTGGTTGCTTTATCAAGTTTTTTTTATTGTATAAAAATGACATTCTTATATTGTGTAGTTTTGAGTTTGACATGAAATTTTACAATACTTTCTTTATAATCCTTACAACAGATATGGTAGCCATTGTCCTCTAGCTGAGGATACACTGTTGTTTTAGATGTGTTTTAATATGGTTAGGTGAGTTTTTAATATTTAGTGAACATTAGCGATCACCCTTAGAATTTTATATTTTACTGATTGATGCTATCTTCATGGATAATAATAATATTACGTTTTATTGCTGTCAGACAATTACATGAATTATACAGCAAAGGTCAATTAATAATTTAAAATAAGCTAGAATTTATCACTTTCTCATCCAGTCAAACATACATAGTAGCATTCATTCAGCTTCCATCTGCTCGCCAATTATTTCCCTCATCGACACCAGGTTTCTTATCATTCTCCGAAATCATTGGTCTCCCAGTTATATGCCAGGAACTAGCCCATGCTATAACAAGCCTTTGAGGCTAGAATTCGTTATCCCAGGGGTTTAAGATAGAATTCGAATTCGCGGGTTTTAGATACCCTGGGCACTTCTTGAATTTTGAGTGAGTTTGGCAGATTATTGAATAGTACAACACCTGCCTGTGAGGGCAAGTGTTCGAAAGCTACCGTCCTGTGCCTGCCAGTACAGAGATTATTCCTGCCTCTGGTGTTGTGACTGTGTATGTCTCGGCTCTGTGTTAAGACACATTTAGACAAGCAAAATGACAGTTTCAAGAATGTAGAGGTAGGGTAAAGTCAATATCTACAACTCTTTAAACGCAGGTCTACACAACTCTCTTTTTTCAGTTTGGTGATTATTCTGACAGCCTTTTTACGGGATCAAAATAATCTCATAAAATCAAATGGATCTCTTAAGCATTTCCCTCTTAAAAAAACAACAAATATTGTGAAGTGGCTTAAGTACACTATTACCAAATATGTTTATATTACACAAACTGATCAAATTTCAATGGAGTTATTATTCTTTTGTAGTTAGTTACACAATAAGAAGAGCTAAAACAATTCACTCCCGTGAAAAGCTAGTCATGTTTTAAATATACAAATTCATACGAACTCATGTAATTTGAAATCACACCTGTCCAAAACCTGTTTGTTTTCAGGGTTGGCTTCCAAAGTCCCAGTCATCTCCAGTAGCCTGTCCGCCAGCGTGCTCTTGCCATGGTCTACATGGGCTATTATACTAAAGTTACGGATATTTTTCTGGGGTATATCTTCAGGCCTTGCAGTACTAATAGCAGTCGCCTTTGTCTCTGTTGATTCTTCCACGCTTTCACTCCGATTTGATGAACACCTGAAAATATATAATACTGGAATAAGAAAATATTTTTAAATCTTCTTAACCCTTTGAACCCCAGACCAAAATATTGATGGTGGAAAAAAAACGTACCAAAATCATTTGACCTAAGAACTACCGAGAATCCCCGGAGCAGAAACAGCTGTTTTGCATACTGTTTGTAAAAAATTAATACTTTTGGTATTTTTTATGCTATTGTCTTGTATTACACACCAAAATGTCCAGAATGAAATTGTATACACAGAAAAAGATTAGTCTGAAGTATAAAAAAATGTTTAACAGTATTAAAATAATTTTAAAATATATGTATATAGATTTTTAGGCAAAAAAATTGATTTTAAGATTTTTTAATTAAAAAATAAGAAATATTTTTACCATGGGCACCCACATTTTATTTTTTCTAAATTTAGTTTTGTGTATGTACAAAAAAAATTATATTGATATCTCTAAAAATTAACTTTTTTTGAATTTTTATATAAAAGTATGCGACTTGTAAAAACCTCTAGGCGTACAACACAAAAATCACTGATATTACCTAAATAAATAAATTAGTAAATAAATAAATAAAAAAATTAGTATTTTAATAAAATACATATAAATATGTATTAATACTCATAAAATAAGTATTTTACGATTTCAAATAAATATGTATTAAACGCATATACCATGGCGACGATATTACGTCGCCCGGGGATTCTCGCAACTTCATTGGCGACGATACATCGTCGCCGCGGGGATCTTCGCATATCTTCTCGGCGACGATATTTCGTCGCCTGGGGTTCAAAGGGTTATTTAATAATAGGTAACCATACATTCTCTTCTCAGACACAAATATTCACAGTAAACATACTCTCATGGAAAACAACATTACGATGTGCATAAGATAACATCAATGAACTGGATCAGATATCAGATCCAAAGTGATGTATTCTTTATGAGATAATTTAACTCACCTTTGGTTAATGAATAACAGAAAGCGTTGATGGCAAATGGGTCTTTTAAGAAAGCCTCTGGCACTGAATGTTAGGACTGGTTTGATCAACATACTTCCTCAACCTAAAACAAAAAAGGAGCTTATATTTACAAAAATGTCAATATGCAACAAGTTAAAAATGTTCTAGTTATGCTATAATATTCTGCCTTATTCAAAGTTTATCCGTAAGGTATTAACTTCCTCAATGTTTTGTGAAATGCTTTGATACATAGGTCTTTCTACTGATAAGCCTAACAGAAAAACTCTGGTAACTTTGAAGAAAGTCACTATTAAAATCCTGCATATTCATACCATTAAAAAAATTGACAGTATCATTCAACACTATAAAAGACAAGTTTTTTTAATTTGATAATTTTCTACGTGAAAACACAGAAAATAACTCTTGTCACTAATTTGAGTCAACATTAAATTACCATCCCTTCTTCTTCTATGGGGTTGTATATAGCCATGCACTTACGTCAAGGGCCTTTTGCACACCCTGGAAACACACCAAGAGGCCGACCAGTCTACGGTTTCAAAAGTTCTTCAAACTGCTGAAAATAACCGATCAGGTTTTCCTGAGGAAATTCGCCTTGTCCAAACTACCAAAGATGGCACATCACTATATGACTGATTCATGATAATTTCTAGGTTGTTAACATCACAACAAGAAGACAGTGTCATCTGCATAGCAAACAATGTTTGAATTTATAATGGAAGGAAGGTCATTTATGTATATAGTAAGTAGGAAAAGGCCAAGTATGGAGCCTTGGAGTACTCCTGAACAGACTTTCATCCAAACCCCTTAAAATCGGCCTTTATTTCTTAGTGCGATTGCCTGATTCCTTTCAGAGATTCCTACCTTCTTTTAAGAGAGGTACGAGAAAAGAAGTGAGAGATGAACCGGTTAACCTATATCTTTCCCAAAAGTACGGAGTGGTTTACACAATCGAAAGCCTTGGATAAATAACAACATATAGAAAACCACAACAGATTGTTGATGTGAAACTGTCTATAGATTCCTTTCCTTGCATGAAAAGAATACCGATCCAGTCTAACTTATTATAAGCTAGGCTAGACTACATGTGATAAAACTAGCACTATTTACAAATAATTCAATACAAAAACATTAGATACAATACTAACGTTTTATATTCAATAAAAATGTTGCTACCACATAATAATTTAAGCTGAAAAAGCTCGTAATTTTTCTAGGTTATGAATGTATACCTAACCTTAAAAAAAACAACCATTAAAATTGTATTGAAATAATTACTTACAATTAAACTTTATATCCTACTTTTGAAAAAGTTAGATTAAAACTACAAAATTATTAATATTAAAACCCCAATACTTTTGAAATAATCACCATATTAACTTATCAAGAATTAAGACTAGTTCAGTTCAGTGGGTTGTTTGCTTAATTTTGATAACAAACAATGCGATCATGGGATAGTCGACTAGTCGACTATTGGTCATTGGACTTATTGTCAAGTGGTCATGTCATGATAAATTATGACACAGCCAATTCGTAGTTATAATATTGAATAACGTTCATTTACCGCAAGTAACTGATGTAAATTATTAGGGCATGCGCTTAGACAGGAGGCTTACATGGAAATCCCACATTTGGACAAAGAGACAACAGCTAAATTTAAAAACAAATCAAATGAATTGGCTAATCGGATCTAAATCAAAACTCAGTTTGAAGAACAAGATTATATTATATAAAACTATTCTAAAACCTGTGTGGACACATGGTATGCAGTTATGGGGCGGAGCAAGCATCTCAAATCTGGAGATACTTCAATGATATCAATGAAAATTGTTAAGAAACATTGCAAAAGCGCTATGGCATGTATCCAATGAAACGTTATATCAAGATTTGAACATCCTAAGGCCGGGGACACACGGTCCGGGTAAACGTCCGTCCGAGTTTTGTCCGGGCTCCGGATGATCCAGAAGTACATTGTGAAAGTTAGTGAAGAACACACGGAACCCGGACGATAGCAAAGATACCCAGATGTATTCTCAACTGATCATCCGAGACCCGGCCGGGCGTTCACCCGTCCGACAGTTGGCGGGGCATTGTGTCAAATAGGCGGGAACACACGGTCCGGGCGAACACGTGCAGTCACTGTTGTTGTGACCGTCGTGGTGTGCGCATCTTGAGTTGGTGGTTTGGTGCTTGGTTGTGATATAGTTATGTATTGGATAGTTGATAATGACGACGGATATAGACGCGGATAAACTTATATCGCTAGTGCAAGAAAGACCCCAACTTTGGGACAGAACGTTGGAAGAATATAAAGACAGAAATAAGACAAGGGAGAATTGGATTTTTGTCTGCTCTTCATTACATCCTGATTATGACGAGCTGAGTGATATTGAAAAGAAAAACTATTGTAAGTGACAATTATTTTATTTACAAATTAAATCTTATTACAATATAGTCAATAGAATACTTCTTCACTACAATACTTCTGAACAATAATTGACTATCAATATGTTAATAGTATTACATATAAAACTACAAACTGTCTCAGACCTATGATGTTTTGCACATGAACCTTTCAAATCCTAGACATTATTGCCAGGGCACTGAGCCCGCATCACTAAAAAAATAATCTGCCAACACATTTCTAGTCTGGTTTGCCTTTTTCCCTCCTACTCTAGTTTGGTTCTGAGTTGGTACAAACTCGATGTCCTCGAATACAACAACTTCCAGTGTGTCCTCATAGTTGAATCCATCTCGCTCCCTAATTACATTGTGAAGTACAACACAAGCTTTCACAATATCGATACAAAAGTTTGGATTCACATTGAGAGGGCGATGAAAGATTCTAAATTTGTTGCTTAATATACCAAAAGTACATTCAATATATCTTCTTGACCGGCAGATTCTGTAGTTGAAAACCCTTTTTCTAACAGTTAGTTGTTTTCCCCTATATGGCCTTTGTAAATGTACTGAGAGGCCAAATGCCTCATCTCCTATTAGAAAATACGGAATGTCTGGGGTAAGAGTGCCATACAAAGGCCTTGGTGAAGGTAGCACCAACCGATTTTCTTCAATACTTTTCCACAACGAACTTAGATTAAAGATATTTGGATCAGATTCACTGCCATAAGAACCAATGTCAACATAAATAAATTTATAATTTGAATCCGCAACTGCCATTAAAACTAAAGAAAAATAACTTTTATAATTGAAACACACAGATCCACTTAATTCTGGTTTAATAATTCTGATGTGTTTTCCGTCTACTACTCCAATGCAGTGCGGAAAGTTACTTCGCTTTTCGAATCCTTCTGCGACAGCCTCGCATGACTCTGTTGTGAGTTTTGGTAGGAACTCATCGACAAGACTTGTCCATATAGACTGGCAGACTTGCTTAACAAATTTTGCTATTGTAGATTTTCCCAGTCTGTATGAATAATGTAGGTCAACAAACGTACAACCGGTAGCGAGATACCTGAAAACAAAAGCGGCATCAATAACATGTGAAATGAGAATGTATGTATAAAAATTATTTCACAACAAACAGATTGTTCAACTAAAGACTTAGTTAGAGCTATATATGTCGTATTTCATTAAACAGGGTTTACATGTACATGTTTTTGTTTCAGGTCAATTGATTCTGAAACGATGGAACAATATCCGGGACCAGTGGATGAAATGGAAGAAAAAAGAAAAAGACTCAAAGAAGTCTGGGGCTGAAGCCTCAAAATTAAGAAAATATATTTACCATGAAGCACTGCAATTCCTAGAAAAGGTAAGAGTGCATGCCGAAACTACGTCAAATATCCAAGGGGAAGGTCAACAAGACGACACTGTTGATGAATCTGGGGTCGACTCTCAAAACACTCAACAAACTACAAATACTGGACCTAATACGGTCTACAAACCTTCTAATGTTGTTCCAAAAAAAGAAGAAGAAAATGGACGATTTCGAGTTAAGGATGCTGAAGGTGGTGGAAACTCCGCAACAAGATGGAGAACGACATCTTTCCTTTTTTAAAGTAATAATTCCTTCCAATTCCAAATTCAGCGAGCCACAGATTGTAGAGGTTCAGTTGGGAGTACTGCAATTGGTTCAAAAAGTGCAACAAACCACACTACCAACACAGGTACCACATAATATTGTCCATTATCAACAGCCACTTTCGATTCAAGTACAACAACAACTATTCGATCAACAACAACAGTACATGCCGATGCATCAACCCAACACAGGTTGTAATACTACTAGGTATGCTGCACCTGCACAACAACCATGTAGTTCCACCATGGTTACACAGTACCATCAGCTAACTTCAAGAGGAAACGAAACTCGTCCCACCTATCTACAACAAGCTGTACAACAGGCTAGGCCTAGTCCGGCCGAATCAGATCTAACACAGATGGACAATATGTCACCTGACGACAGTGACGTCGTATACTCCCCAATTCCGATATGTTTTAATGAAAAACGTTATTGCATGTACAGCAACTTAAAGGTAGGTGGAGGGCACTCTTACTGTAAAATGTTAATTGTTCTTAAATTGAAGACAAATGTTCATTAAACATAGTTTTAACTTGTCGTTATGGTTATTTTTTTATGGTACCTCTAAATGTAGAATTAATCTGACACGTAAAACTTAGTTTGTGTTTACTAAGAAATTGTCCATTAATAGTTACACCTAAATTAATTATTTACGTTAACATCTCTTCTAGATAACTTAATTCAACTCTTACCTTAAGGTCACTGCCAGCATTTCTGCTGGTTTAATGCAGTTCCTCGTGTTGGTATCCTGTCTACGAAGCTGTGATGATATCTTTTGGAGCACCTCATCGAAATTGGAGACAGACATGCGAAAATAGTTGAAGAATTTTTCTTCATCTACCTATAGAAGAAATTACCAAATTCAGTCGCATTTATCTTTCAAGATTAGAAGATCCAAACCACCTTTCGGTAAATCTAGTTGATAATTCTACGAATGTGCACAGACTCCAAAGAACTGCTGTCCTGGATCTACCTTTTAGGTTCTTGAATTATGTTAGTGTTAACAATGGTTAACATTTAAGTAAATTTTAATTGTTAATGTTGTTTCTGTATATCATATTTACTTATCGTTCTCAAAATGAACAGATTGTAAATAAAATTGTTTTTTTTAATGTGGATATGCTAGCCATCTATTTGCTATTTGTTATAAAATGTAAAATGGTATATTGCCGTAGGTATACGAAGATAAATAAATTGTACTTACATGGCATTAAAAGTTTGATTTTATTCACCATTTATTTAAAAACCAATATTTCAGTAATATTATACTCTTTGAAAAATATGAAACAATCGTTTATCCATACAAAGTGTATAAATTTTGTATAAGTACTTGAGAATTATACAAAACATTTCTGTATAATTATTCAGCAATATACTTCGTTTCCTCTATACAGAAATGTACATAATATAACAATAATTGTATATCTTCGCACAACTATTCATTAAATGATATTGTATATCTGATATATTTCATATCAAGATAGCACTTAGACATTATTTTCGATTGTTGTAAACTATCTATAAAAATCTACGTCGCACTGTAATGAATGTGAGAAAACCACATCAACGATTTAAAAATATTAAACAATATGTAACTACTTACGCTGGTGTCTGAAAACGCGAAAAAAACTTCAGAAAAGTGTATTGTGCTATTAGGCCTATACAACATCCTCTAGAGAAGTTTTTAACTACTGTTAAAATTAACTTGGTAACTCAAATCAATATAAACTGTAATGTTGTATGATTAGTCTTATTGAGACGTCACAATATAAGAAATGACAATTCTACAAGATTTTGAATACCACAACAATTAAAATTATTGTCAAATTTCATGAAAAGTATTGCAACTGCCTAAATTACAAGCATTATAAAAATGCTCCCCTAATTATACGAGTTCTATACTATTTTATATAATATTTTGATCTTGCCTTGCCAAATTTATATGAAATTTGAAAGTGCATCATACATACATACACATATATATATATATATATATATATATATATATATATATATATATATATATATAAAACACAGTAAAATCTGTTTAATTTTTTATCTACATATAAATGGTCTGAACAGATGAGTTCTTATCGAATGTTCTATTTTAAGTTTGTTTAATGCATCGTTTTCGCAGTAGCTCTTCCACTTTTCTGTAAAAAAATAATTGAATTACAATACTTAGTTAAACAGCATTAGCATAAACAATATATATGCAACCATAAACAATAATGCATTATTGTATATGCAACATATTCCGCAATACTGCTCTAATATACGTATGCTCTTCATTCTATCACGCTAGGCTGCCATGATATTTTATTGCATAAATAATAAAATGTAGAAATACCACACATCAAACCTTTTTAAAAGTACAGTAATTGTAGTGTTTATTAAATAAAATATAGTTGAATTTCAACAAAGAGATTTTACAGCCCAATATTTGCAAGAACGTAGCCATTGAGGTGATCCAAGAGGTCCGGACATCCTCCCAATTTAACATTTTAAGGAACGAAATGGGCCTTTATTCTCTGTCCATTACGGGAAAAATATATCAGTTGTCTGGACCCACAATTTTCTGCGAGTGCGTTCTTATATATTGGACTTTATTCAGTTCAGCGTAATTGACCATTAATTAAGATTTCCATAAAACTCAACAAAATTCCCATGGACTAAAGTATGGTACAATTTATAGTTAGTATGTTTATTTGAATATTAATTAAAGGTAAAAGGCTTAATAATAAATGGAATATCTGTTATATATTATCGTTAGTACAAAGAACGGAGAAGGTTCCTTAAAATTAAAAATATGTATATCTATGGTCACATAAAATTTAAAAATTAATTGGTTACATAAAAATTAATTAGTAGAGCCCCGAGTCTCATGTTGAATGAATGTTGGCGTGAAAGGACAAGAGATGTATGTTTGAATGAGTATTGTAAAGTATGAATGTGTATAGTAGGGTTTTTTACAAATACTTAAACCCTGACTTTTGCAATGCAATGTATTATTGCCAAAATGCAATAAAAGAATTATTATTATTATTATTATTATTAAAATGCAGTGAACCCCAGCTGTGCTGTTTCAGTGTTGTGTCCTTTTATTTTAATTTAAAATGTAGTTTTTTTTTACCCAATTTAGTGGTTAAAACTATATAAAACTGTTTCTTAAAACATTTTTGTTCATAATTTACATAAAAATGTTTAGATTTTTTTTTCGTAATCTTTTTTTTCCAGTACTTTTTCCTACAACTAACCTTACCCGTTAACTTTAATTGTTTTCAGTGTTTGTTTTACTATTAGTAGTTTTTCAAGTGAGAAGGTAATGGACAAACTTAAAATTTGCCCCTTCAAACAACTTAAACTGTTTTGGATTTTGATACCATAACTAATGATCACAATTATTGTTCTAATAAGCAAACAATGAAACATCATTTCAGGAAAAACTATTTCTAATGACGATGTCAATAATCAAAACGAGTGGCAAATCGAAACAACTAGAAACAAAAGACATTTGTCAACAGCCAACGTTTTCAGATGTTTAAGAAACCTTGTAGACCTACAGAGTACGTTGCAAAAACTG
The DNA here is from genome assembly GCF_021130785.1 of Homalodisca vitripennis. Taxonomy (NCBI): domain Eukaryota; kingdom Metazoa; phylum Arthropoda; class Insecta; order Hemiptera; family Cicadellidae; genus Homalodisca; species Homalodisca vitripennis. The sequence continues at coordinate 189,554,835 of NC_060209.1, read as the reverse complement.
CTAGACCTATTGAATTGCCACAACAGATTTGAAATGCTGAGTAACGCCAACCTAGGCTCTGAAGAAGAAACGATGAATGACGACAAATGTAGACGAAGGTGAGGCCTCCACCTATATTTGTCCCCAACATTGTCAACATAAGTAAAATGATGGTAAACATTGAACAAGTAATTAAAAAAGAGTCATATTCATTTAAATGCATAGCTAGAGATAAAGTAAAAATTAACACTGATACTATTGAAGCCTACCGCGCATTAGTCAAACATTTAACTAACATGAAAGTAAACTTCCATACATACCAAATAAAGGGTGACAGAGCTTATAGAGTAGTGCTTAAGAATATGCACTTCTCTACGGAACCCCAGGAAATTAAAACCGCTATAGAAGCTTATAACCACAAAGTTAGGAATGTGTCGAACCTTAGAAGTAGCAAATCTAAAGATCCACTGTCAATTTTTTTTGTAGACTTAGAGCCAGCATCAAACAACAAAGACATTTTTAAAATTGAATTCCTACTAAATGCCAAAATTGTACTTGAGCCCCCTTACAAACGTAATGATGTGGGTGCAGTGCAAAAAGTGTCAAAGATATGGGCACACAAAGGCTTACTGCTGGTACCAAAACCGCTGTGTAAAATGCGGCTCAGATCATGATACTAGCAGCTGTAATAAATCTGTAAATGTTCCTCCCAAATGTGTATTATGTGGTGGTGAGCACCCAGCCAACTATAAAGGTTTGCTCTATTTACAAAGATATTAAGAAAAAGGCTTTTCCACCTCTCTAAGACCCAGCGTTTAAAAAAAGACACTCCTCCTCTCCAGTGCAAGATCGAGAAGTAGATAGACCTAATATCTGTTCGTACTCAAAATTCAACAGGTAATCAGTCTCAACCAGTATCACCAACCTTATCTTATGCTAGAGTGGCATCAGGTCAATCAAATGTAGAAGCAAATCACAATCTGAATCAAATAATTGATGGATTTTTTAAATAAGTTCGAAATGATGATGTCTCAACAAGCAGCAAATAGGTACATTGATTAACCTATTGACAACTGTCATATCAAAACTAAAATGAATAGATTTATAGGATTGGACTCTGGAATGCCAATGGCTTGGCCCGACATGGCCAAGATATTCAACTTTTTATTTCAATACACAAAATAGATATGTTAATTTCTGAGACCCACTTTACAAACTTAAATTTTTTCAAAATCCCAAATTTTACTTTTTATTCTACAAACCACCCTGACAATACGGCGCATGGAGGTAGCGCTGTGCTAATCAGAAAACAAATAAAACATTATGAATTACCTAGATTTCAAGAAGATCATATTCAAGCTACAAGCATAGTGGTTGAGGACTGGATGGGACCACTTACATTTTCTGGTGTTTACTGTCCCCCGAGGCACAATATTACCAAACTTCAATTCAACGAATTTTTCGAAACTTTAGGGCCTCGTTTTGTAGCAGGTGGTGACTTTAATGCCAAACATGTCATGTGGGGTTCAGGTGATTAACCCTAGAGGTAGAAATTTGTTAAATTGCATGAATGACAATCACTTGAGTTACGTATCTACAGGGAAACCAACCTATTGGCCTTCAGATCCCAACAAAATTCCAGATCTTCTTGATTTCTTTGTTACGGGAGGTATTTCTCCTAACTATATGGAGGCTGTTTCATCTCTTGATTTGTCGTCCGATCACTCTCCGGTCATCCTATCAATAGTTCATCATTTGTATTGAAAGAAAAGGCACCGTCCTTATCGAATAAAGGCACAAACTGGGTGAAGTTTCGTGAAACGTTAAATGACAGTTTAAGTCTTAATATATCACTTAAAACAAGAGAGGAAATAGACAACGCTGTGGAAATTTTTAATTATACTGTTCAGAAATCTGCTTGGAGTGCAACGCCTGAACTTAATAATACAACGTGTGGCAATATCAATTACCCAATATATATTAAGCAGCACATTGCTCAAAAACGTCGCTTACGAAGAATATGGCAAAATTCTAGAAATGTAAGAGATAAAACAATGTTTTAACAGAGCATCAAGACAGTTAAAGATTTTGCTTAAAAACTTAAAAAACATATGGTTTCAAGAATTCACTTCAAATCTCTCCCCAACTGAAGCAACAGACTATTCTTTATGGAAAGTAACAAAAAGCACAAAGAAACCGCAAGTGCCCATTCCTCCAATATCTAAACCAGATGGTTCTTGGGCGAAAAGTAACAGAGAGAAAACTGATTTGTTTGCTGCATATTTTAGTAATGTTTTCAAACCATACCCTGTAGATAACAACTTGATAATAGACATGTTGTAAGGGAGTTTCTTGATTCACCTAACCAACTCTCACTACCTATTGGCTCCTTTAAACCATCTGAAATATATGATGAGATTAAAAATCTTAATCCCAAAAAGGCCCCTGGTTATGAGTTAATAAACAGGTAAGATACTACAAGAGCTTCCTAGGAAAGCATACTCTTTCTTACCTTCGTATTTAATGCTATTTTGAGGCTTGAATACTTCCCATCACAATGGAAGGTGGCTCAAATTATTGTTGTTCCTAAGCCAGGAAAACCTCAAAACGAAGTAATGTCGTACAGGCCAATCAGTCTACAACCTATACCTCTAAATTATTCGAAAAGTTATTTTTAAAACGACTTCAGGTTTTTTATAACTGAATGCAATTTAATTCCCAATCATCAGTTTTGGTTTCAGAGTGCACCCACTCCACTATCGAACAAGTCCATAGAGTAGCTAATATAATAAGGCAAGATTTGGAATCAAGAAAAATTTTGTTCTGCAGCATTTCTCGATGTGAGTCAAGCCTTTGACAAAGTGTGGCATGAAGGGCTTCTATTTAAAATAAAAAAGTCATCTACCTCACACTGTTTACAACATTATAAAATCTTATTTAGAACGAAGGTATTTTCAAATCAAGTTTGATGATTGTCTTTCAGATCTGAAAGAAATAAACTCTGGTGTACCTCAGGAAGTGTACTAGGACCAGTGCTGTACTTAATTTTCACTGCAGACATTCCAACTAATCAAAATTCTTTGACAGCAACATTCGCCGATGACACTGCCGTACTGGCATCCCACTCCAACCATGTTGTAGCGTCACAAATTCTACAAACTAACTTAAATTCTATCACAGTTTGGCTTAAAACTTGGAGAATTAAAGTGAATGAAACTAAATCTGTTCACGTCACACATTTACGTTGAAACATGACACCTGTCCACCAGTGTTTTTAAACAACATTCAAATTCCTCAAAGAAATGAAGCTAAGTATCTGGGTGTACATCTCGATAGGAAGCTGACTTGGAAACCACACATATGGAACAAAAGGCTCCAATTAAATTCAAAATTCTCAAAACTAAATTGGCTTTTTGGGAACAAATCCCATTTATCAATAGAAAGCAAACTGTTGTTGTACAAGACTGTTCTAAAGCCCATCTGGACGTACGGAATTCAACTGTGGGGAGTTTGCTTCTACATCAAATATTGAAATTATACAGCGTTTCCAATCTAAAGTTCTCCGAAAGATATTACAGGCCCCATGGTATGTTCGTAATGAAGTCATTCACAGAGACACGAATATCCCTTTTGTTACTGAAGAAATTCCAAAGTTCTGCATCAAGTATCAAAACAAATTAAACTCTCATCCTAACTACTTGGCTATTAATCTGCTGGACAACAGTGGACCATCAATTTCGGCTAAAAAGACATGATTTCTTAAACTTAGCTGATCGATTTTAAAGATGAACAATCTCTTAAATGTTTATGTTAATTAAGGTTAATGAACTTTGATTAACCATGTCCTTAAAGATTTATCATCAAATTTTACTTATTGTTTGTTGTATATAAACAGATTGTAAATAAATTAAAGTAAAAAAAAAAAAAAAAAAAAAAAAAAAAAATTATTATTATTACATAAAAGGCAAGAATGAAAAATTATATGACAGGTGAGTTATTTGAAGTTTATGATGATATATTACAACAGATTTGGTATTGAACTAAACAATTATTTGGTAACTAATAAACAAATTTGAACCTGTGTATAACGAAAGGCTTAAATTTATTCAAACACAATAAGGTGAAATATGTAGCCAAGTGTAGCTATAATAAAAATTATCACATCCAAATATTTTTATCTTGACTTTTGTAACCCATTTAATATTAGCCTCAATGTTTTGTAATGTGACATAACAAAGCCATTAGGATATTATAAAACGTGTTGCTAAAATCGAGATAAGAATAACAGTATTTGGATTTATATTGTAATAAGCATAGACACCCTCAATTAATATCAATTACTGTTGGTAATAAAAACATCAAGATTTGCAAAACGATTGCTATGAACAAAGGCAATCTTTATAATAATTGTATGAATGTAATTATTGTAAGTTATATAAAAGACACACACAATTACATTAGGATAAGGAAAATACTGTGGAAAGTAGTTATTCGGGTTCTGCAAACCTCTTGGCTGTACTACAAAACTAGACTACATAGCCTATTAGCAAAACATAAGTATATTTAAACCACATCAAAGTATATAGATACATATTCTTATTCAGCATACTCCAAGGAATCTTTTTATTTGACAAGGAATTATGATTTTTACCCAAACGTGCATTTATTTTACTCTGAACCTTGAAATTTAAAGAAGTTCCAACTAAGTTGTAAGGTAGACGTTTCCCAAACGCACCAATTTTTGAATAGAAGTTGCTAATAATAATTTGACCATGCCAATATGTACCTGGTTAAGTGGTTTCCTACCTCTGACTTTGCCTGATATGTTAAGACATTCATTACTTCTTTTTTTGCAAATTTTTTAAAGACTAGTTTTTAGTTTAGCCCATTGCGTTTTTCGGTGCTATTATTTATGGATTTCATTTTAAATCTGAACAAAAAATTCAGGAACCCCTTTATCGCGCAAGTATGGGGATATCCAAATTAATGTTAGAGATTTTAAACTTAAAACATATTTAAACGTTTAGTCTATGTTAAAAGTAAATTACCGGTACTATTAAAATTTAAAATGGCCTAAACCGTCTCAACCCATTGACGAAAACATTCATTGTATGAAAGCATTAAAGCTATTGCTTTAATGATAAAGTCGTATAACCGATTGGCGAAGACATAATTCCATTATGATCACAGTGTTTGTCAAATATAATAATCACAGTTTGTGTAAACCATGTATGTGAATACTGCGTATCATGATACAACAGTGAATCAAGGCTCTTTGCAAGCAGGCCCTGCTTAAAAAATAGAAAAAAGGAGCAAGTATGTATATAAGGAGCATGTATGAGTCATGGCACATAGGTGGTACTTTTCTATGTTCACAATTCTCACAGTCACAAACAGATTGCGATTCACAAGGCTGTGAATTAATGGTGTCAGAAGTTGACGGAGTAATATTTGGTATAAAATGTCTGAAGAAGCACCCAGAAGTAATGATATTCAATTAATATTCAAGAAATTAAGGGCAATTCCAACAAATAAGGTAAACTTGTGAGTTAAATTAACTTATCGTTTTAATTTATCTGTTAATATAAGTTTTCCAACGTGGGCCTTGACACGTCTACCCTATCATCAGCTGGAATTATGTGTCTTGCCAATCCTACGATTGCTATTATATCACAGAAATGTTATAACATATGAATAGGTTATCTGTTGCCTGCTTATTTCATATTAGTATTATATTAGTAGTATTTTGTGTTATACACATCCCTTGTATCACAGAAGTTACTAGGTAATTTTTAGTTTTTATTGTGCATTGGGAACCATCTAATTAGCTAAGCCTACAATGCTGGCAGAATGGGTGGATATAAATTTATATATTTTTACTGTCATCCAAGTCTTCACACTGTAGGCTATTTTTTATTCACTAGTGGAAGAATAGTTATTGGTTTGACGTCTATAGTGCAAGAAGTCTTAGTGTGGAGTGATAACCAGGTTCACAGTCATTGAACTTTTATTGGCATTTGGGAAACAGTTAAATCTGTTTTGTGCATGATGGCGAGTCAGTAATAGCCTAGATGGATAGTAGGTTAAATACATTTTTATCTTAATTTAATTAATCAATCTAATACCCATTGAGATTGGAGCGCTAACGAGGTGTGAGTGTTAACTTAGGGAAATTGTGAAGTTAACGGCGTTGAGTTGGCTTATGAACCTATTGCTTTCATCTTCCCGAACAAAACAGTATAAGGTTTCAGTGGGTGGAAAGGACAATTAACCAAGTTATGGAACATTAAGAGTGGAACTACTTTTCTCCATAATATTATGTTGTTTTATGGGCTTCACACGGTTATGTTATGATCGTAAGTCAACCTCCTTTTTGTTGCTGCTGACGTAAGCCATCACGCCATCTTTGGATACATATAATAACAATTAATGTAGGTAGTACTTTATTATTTGGATTTTAATGTGTAATCAGTAACCGTTGTAGAACAATTCGAGATAGATGCATAAGCAGCTGGGCATTTTTGGTTAGCTGAGAATATGTCGGCAGAATTGAGATAGATATATAAACAGCTGATCATTGTTGGACAGCTGAGCCTATATTGGCAGTACTTACGATTGCAATCTTTTGTAATGTTGTGTTGTGTTTTGAAGTTGTACTAAATAAATGTTACCACATGATATTCTAGTTTATTGCAGTTTTTGGTGTAAGAACGATGATACAATAACGTTGAAATCAGGGGAATTTGACCCAAATAAAGACTTTTTGTTAGTTTAGACTTTCTAAGAGTAAAAGTTCATGTCAGCCTGACACAAGTGCCTCCGGCCAACAGTGCGGGCTGTGGAGCGGTGCTGCCCCACGCTCATGGCAACATACGGAAAACATCCCTCGAGGTAGTACCTATCAGTAAAGAATAAAATTCTAAATGGTCTGATCACAAATACCTCCGGCCATTCCTGCTGCTTTTTAGGATTCCCACTAGAAAAAACACAAATTTTATAAATTCACCTAACTATAACTTTTTACTATCTTGCAAGAAAAGTAGTTCCACTTTGAATATTCTAAAATTCATTATTTGTCATTTTAATGCCCTAAAACTTTGTATTGTTTTGTTCTGAAGGACAATAACAATACGTTAATAAGGTGAATCTCATCTATGGTGTGGATAAAAATAAATTTGAAAATAATGTTTACAAATTGAATCCAACTTTTAACAAATGAAAAATAGTGTAAAAAACAAACTTAAGTTTAATAAATAAGCGAAACTAACGTAACAATAACTTCGTATATAGGCTACTTATATACCATCATATAAAAATAGCATTTCTTGATTTAAAAATGACACACGATTACTCAATGAAGTTATACTCTCACTCTGAAAAAAACATGATAACCAATTAAAAAGGAAATAAATTAATGTCCTAATATTAATTTATGCTCACGTAATCCGCAAACAAACATGTAACAAAATCTTTCAAAACTAACTGTATTAGAATTAATGCGCCACAAAAGAGTAATATGAGTAGACGCAATTAGTGAGGAGATTGACAGACCGGTAGATGGTGGATAACTAAACTGTTCTGATCACAGAACATTCAGGTAAGTATCAGGAGCAGATAACGTTGAAAATCATAGATGATAAGAAGTATAGTACACAAATATAACCACAAATTTACATTTATATTTCAATTATGAATAAAGAAAGTTATTTGTGATATCCAGCCCCTAAAACAACATATTTTGTTCAAGATGATGAGCAGAATAAGTTATTAACGTTGAAATTTTGGTTGGCTGTTCCGGCCTGATACTAAACTTAGGTATTATCTCCAAGATGTTCTTCAATTTATCTCAATAGTCTGAGTAAAACTTGCATTGATGGCCAGGGGAATTTGTAAATTAGGGTACTTTGGGATTATACTGACCACATCCAGACATGTATCGTTATTTGACATTTTGCTTCTACTGATTACTAGATTAGCGTAGATCAATATATCGTCAATATAAAACAGGAATTGTCTTATCGCAAACCCCTCCCCATCCTAAGACAGAGGTCATAGTCGAGCGGTCTAGTAGATAACGTGATTGCAGAGTCTCGCCGCCCGTTCAGCTGGTGCGTCGCTTTGTTGTACTTCCGTGTTTTACCCCTACATATCTCCAAACACGAAAATTCAAACAAAAATTACCAAACAAAAACTAAACTCTTTATTGAAAAAAAAAAACACTCAAAACTTGTTTTCATTCTTGATCACACTCCGCCACCCAAAATGCGAGTGCCTCCGGCTATCACCGTGTGCTTCGGCCGAAGCCCGCGCTGATGTCAACGTAAGAAAAACATCTCTCCAGATAGTACCTATCAGTAAAATATCAAATTCTAGAGGGGCTGATCAGAAATATAAATTGAATTGTAATGGAAAGGCAATTATGTACTGTGTAAAAAACTTAATCATGTGATGCTTTGCGGCCTGCCGTAATCAGGGATTCTCGAGAAAGATAAGATAAAAGCGACAACAACACCAATCACAATACCTGGAAATGCTTGTAAGTTTGTAATTATGTAATTAAAGAGTTGTTTTTTCGTCTATCATGTTTGTTTCTATAAATTTATATTTTTGTGTTCTTCATACTGGTGTAGTCGGTATAATCCCAAAGTACCTAAATTAGTATTTCATTGTGCTAATCATTCAACATTATCTGATCACAGTAAAGTAATGATCACAAATTCCTCATTAGTGTGGGCTTCGGTTAGCGTCTCAATCCATCCACGTAGGATGAGACAAGAAGTGGTGTATGCGAGAACTGGAGACCACTGTCGGATATTCAATTTTAATTATAAACATTGACGAGATATTACATCGACTGAACTGCTATTAGTCATCTTTAAAAGGCAAGCCGAAGTCTCTACATGTCAATTTTCGTTGTTAGAGCAGTATTGGTTGGAATACGGTGAAAATCCCATCAGTTCTTAGATCAAAAAACTGTTTGAATGACTTCCCCACACACTTAACGATTTATTGAACATTTCAAACTGTTCAAACCAACCTATCGTTATGTGTATTAGGAGCTTTACATCGTTTTGTTTCATAGTCCTTGACTACAATCTCATGACTACGTTTTGATTTGAAATTCAGCTTTTTGTTTATTTATTTACTTTATAGTTTTGTTGTGATGGTGTGATTCTGATATTTTTAGGCAAACACAAAATATTTAAGAGTTAGTGATTTATTGCGTTAGTAATGCTCTGGAAGGTACTGATGTCTACTTATTCTACAGATCGTGATTAACCTCATTTCTTTAACTCCTGCAGGTGACAAATTCTTTTCATATAATGGTCGGCAGTGTGATATATTCGGAGCCATGATACTTTCATGCGATTGTAACCAGGGGTGCCACTGACAATGAAAACCTGGAAAAGTGTGAATTTTGGGTTCCAGATTGTGTGGATTATGCGTTAATTTGTATTATCAGGGATGCTACAGATCAGGGAAGTCAGGGAAAAAAAAACAGGACTGGAAATCAGGGAAAAGTCAGGGAATCCGGTCTCAAGTCAGGGAAAAGTCAGGGAATTTCGACGTTGGTCAGGGAAAAATATAAAATCCCTTTACACAAATAAACTTACTGCCGCCGCGCCGAGTCCAAGCCTGCAGACGACGCGGCGCATGAAGCAGGCAGCCGAGCCGAGGCGGCTCGGCTGGCCCACCCATTAATTGCCAAAAACCCTGGGGATTGCGTCGAAAAAAGTCAGGGAAAAATGAAAAATTTGGTCTGGAAATCAGGGAAAAGTCAGGGAATTTCGTTATTGGACTCCTGTAGCAACCCTGATTATATACCTGAAAATTTTTTCCAATAGATGGATCGATTTCAATACATAATATTACTGCTCATTTTACGTGATTTTGAAACCAACATAATAACTTAAATGTTGAGAAAGCCATGGTTTCACAATCATACGACTAGTGATGTGTTGAAGCTGGATTTCAAATTTAAATAGGCCAAGTCTATTTGCAGATAATAGCTGATCGGCATTATGCAAAGTACCGATTGCTAACATGTGTTTTTGATGTACTTTCTGTATATGAAAACATTTAGATTGGTTGGCAGATTAATAAAGATGTTTGATGTGTTTCAAATGTATACTCATACATTTTTCTTGTAAATGGAATATATTCTGGAAACCCATTTTATTATCTACAATTCCTGTTATTTAAAAGGAGAAATTAGAGGATATGACTTGCAGTTTAAAAAGTATATCCTTTGCAATAACGAGGAATTCCATAACGATAAAAAAAGTCAAAAGTAGAGTTCAAATGGAGGTTTTTTTTGTTGTATCAAACCCACCTCGTCTGTTTGAAGAATCATGGTCTCATACCGAATATTCTTGCATCGCAGACCTCTAACCTGCAATGTCAGACAAAATAAAGACAAAAGTCTGCTATACTATAACACTGTGTTTGTAAATGTTTGTCCTCTTTTTTCGTAAATGGATACATTTATTTTCCAAACATCAAAGATATACTCTATACTCTATGTTATATATATATATATATATATCTAGACATTGAAAGACACAGAGAATAAAATAAAGATGAATCATCACAGAATTTCTTGCATATATTGCTAGTAACGAAATTTGCTTGCCTCTTGCAACTTGGAAGGTTTTCCTGCAATAAAAGTTACAGGTGGTAATATAGAGCACATGTATGTGTAATTATATACAACAAAATTTTAACAAAATATTTTTAACATAACTTAGTTTTCATATAGAGTTATAAAAACAGCTTGGTATATAAATATAGTCTCTTCTTTTAAAATATAGTGTAAAAACACCAGATACAAGATTAACATATTCCTTTCCAAAAGTGTTCAATCAATGTATTCAAAAGCTCAAATAATCTACTAATTTTATAACAAAACTGGTTACTCAAATGTGATAATTCAATTGTTAGTGTCAAAGGTTATCTTATAATATAATTTAAACAACCAATGTTTAAAATAATAATTATTAATAGAAGACATATTAGATTGATATGACTTTAGTCTCAAAATTACATTTTTATTGCATCTCGTAGTAAGTGTTATTATCATTTAAATTAGTTAGCAACATCTCAAGATAGTAGTTATATTACTGTAATATCTAAACATTGAATAGGCTATTTCAAAACATCAGGGAATTATTCCACACGTTTATAGTTTATTTTGAGCAAATGTATTATTCCAAAAAATTAAAATAATTATTCAAGATATTTAAATTGTTTGCTCAAATAATCAAAACATCAAAAAATTTTTAATAATTCAAGAATAATTGAATTGAATTAAATTTATTCACATGTCTATACGTTACAATCAGTTGACTATATATATATATAATATATTGAAAAGTGAAAAGTCGCCACAAAGATTATATGATCTGTGAGTGGAGACGAATACCTTTATCAGTCCGTTGGTATCTAATTATCCATGAATAACTGTACAGTAATATTACACAAATAACAAACTTAAATCTATTACAACTTGATTTGACTAATTGATTATCTCTTAACGATGTGTAGAATTGATTATCCCGTAACATGGTGTACGTGACATCTGTACTTCGTGTGTTTATAACTGGAGATATAGCCTACGTCATAGCTGGCTTAAGGATATTATACATTACGTTGTGGGGGAGCGCGTTGTGAAAAATCTGGTTGAACTCTAGCAATGAATTCTAACGTAACTGCATAGACCAAACCTTATGTCCTCCAACCGCTGTGTAATAATTCTTGTCTGAGACACACACCTAATTGTACTTAAGGAGATACCAATCACCTTACACGGAGGAGGTGCAGCGCGTCACATTGAAACGTGACTTGGTATATGCAGTTACATTATATTACGTCACTAGAGTTCGGTTGGAATTTTTTTTTCTTAGGGGGACATGGTGGAAGAGAGACATAGGGTAGTTTTACCATTTGTTTCATGATTTATTAAAAGATTCTGCAAGTGTTTTGTCAGTTAGAACGTTAGTTCTTAGCATTACCTTTTAGCATTACCATTGTACAAATGTCGTCCTTCTCTAGGACCAAATAGCAAATGCTACTTACACTCCTAGCAAACGCCATACATTCTATTCTTTAGTGCATTCATGAACAGGGTAATTAATTTTTGTACACATATTACAGTTAAGAACACTCATATTCTGTGATCTGTTGTATTGCTATGTATTGGTCTTATATGTGGTAGCTCTCATATAGGCAACCTATGTAACCTCCTAGGGCTAGCTTAGGCAGACGAACTAGTATGTGATGAAAAGTGAAGGGTGTTTTATTTAAGTTCTCTTAGAAGATTGGAATGTATGGATTAACATTAATACTACTGTACTCGTACATTGGTAACCTCGCGATCCATAGCGGCAACTCCTTGATTGCCATATCATCGAAGTTTGAGGGTAAGGATGCAGATTAGAAGAATTTCCAAAAAAAAACAAAAATCTCTCCTATTTATGTGTAAAAATGTGTTTTAGAACAGAAATTTTGCGTTGAAATCATGTTTGAAATTAAGTAAAGTAGATTTTTTTAACAATCGGTAATGGTTTATTTTATAATAAAAAAATGGACCTTACTTTCTGAAGAATTTCAAATTATACTGCTACAAGATATAATAAATCTCTTAATCCTGACAAAACTCTTTTGAATTTAGGATTTTCGAATTTTAACAAAATATGGGTTGTATTATTGTGTTTTGTTAGTGTATTATTCATATTTCAATGAGTATGGTATATAGAAAGTTTTACTAAATGGCTAAATAAATATGCAATATTGCAGAGAAAAATGAGTACCAATTTGATGGTTAAATAACGGTAACGTATTGGTACTAAGTGAAAATTCTCAAGTGTCGTTCATTATCAGTGGAGTAAATAAACTTATCAGTTGAAGACTCAAGTAAAAATACTAGGTTTCCTGTTCCTGTTTATTTATAGCCATAATGAACATTACGCTATTTTCGTGTCATAATAACTTGAAGGGTGCTTTGAGTGTTACTTTTAAAGTCAATGATATCTTTTATCCATCTCCCATCAGCAAATTCCGATGTGTGAAATCAGTGATAAGTAAAACTGTTGCAATATGAATTTTAAAATACGTTTTTGTGTAAATTGTTCTTTGTATTAAAACTAATCTTGTAATGTAGGACAAACAAAGCAATTAATTGATAGCTTGATGTACCTTATCTCTTTAATTTTTCAATTTTAATTAATTGGTCTTCTGTGAATTACAGCAGATATTTTTAGCTCAAGTTAAAAATAAAATGCAGTTCAAGAAACATTACATATTTGTAAAATAATCAATCTGAATACTATACTTAGTTTGTAGGTGAACAAGAATATTGAGTTATAAAAGCTTTACCTGTACGCATTTTTGCTTTTCGTTTCCTCCTATTTTTCCTTTCAAGTAAAGTTTTTTAATTAAAATTTAATGAGAATTAATGTGTTTTTCAGATGTAGGCTGACAAAAAACGTCTGGGTACCGTACAATTTATAGACTTTAATTGAATTTGTAAAATATAAAATCATAATTTATCTTATATTGCTGATTTCTTCAGGGGTCTGGTGTCAAAATAGCTTTGATAAATTTTAGTATGATAAATATATACGTATGATATAACTGTGAGAAAATAATATAGTAAGTTTTACTACTGAAGTATGTCAACGGCAACACATTGTCTTTGAATCTACAAATAAGTTTTAGTTCATGTTTACAAATGGAGAAACAGCATGAGTTTTTTAACTTAAAATTTAATATGCTTAAGTATAAAGTTAATTTTATAGTTTCCAAGTAGCACAGGTGAGAAAGTGGTTCTTATTTTATATACACAGACCAATGAGATAGTATAAAATATCAACAATGCACAAGGTATTATTGACAGTATTGGCAAAGCCTATCAATCCAGGGGCTGGAAAAATTTCATTCCTGTCTGTATGTATGTCTGCATGATAAGATATATGATGTATGTCTGCATGAAAATGAACTGACCGACAGACTTGAAATTTTGCGTAAATTCCAATTAGGCAATACTGAGTTTGATGATGGTATATGTCACTTCATGATGTTTGACTGAGTTTTATTGGAAATCTTTGCATTTGTCTTATGGGTAACCATGATAGTAGCGAGAAAAGAGAATATATGAAAATGTAAACAATATGATTATAAGCGTATGACATTTACAATCTGATTATAAGCGTATGACACTTACAATCTGATTATAAGTGTATGACATTTACAATCTGATTATAAGCGTATGACATTTACAATCTGATTATAAGCGTATGACATTTACAATCTGATTATAAGCGTATGACATTTACAATCTGATTATAAGTGTATGACATTTACAATCTGATTATAAGCGTATGACATTTACAATCTGATTATAAGCGTATGACATTTCATCACGTGACATAGTAACACATGAAGCTTAACTATCTGTAAAATTTTCTTAGACAGATATCATCTAAATTTTGCATGAAACTTCATTTCTATGTAGACAAGAATGACTTCTTGGATGGTGGAACCAAGGAATTTGGCTGAGCATCATTGAAGCTTATCATTTAGTAGGCTGACAAAATATCCTTTATCTGCTGGGGAGATTAAAAAATTCCTTTCCTTATGATTGTCAGCCTGTCTATCACAGAACCTCTCTGGAGTAAAATGGCTTATAGATCTGAAATATTTCATGCAATCTTAGTGAACCCTGTTACGCGACACAGTGTGACATACTCATTTCTTGTTTTAAAGTGATGATCAGTAGTGTCACATTATCGACAATTATGGCAATGATATTCAGCTAGTCTTTCTTTGTGGTCAGTTACTGATGATATTGTTACTAAAACTATTAAATAACCTAATCATCGACAATATATCATTGACTGTTCTGTAAAGTTAACTTTTTTAATTCATATTTATCGAAGAAATGGCAGCACTGTTGCTAGTGACTCATTATTATTAATTTAAATTAGGTATTATAATTAGTTCAAAAAAGAAATGAAAACTAAATGATTACATTGGTATGTGTGTGTTTTCAGTCGTGTTTTGACTGCAATGCCAAGCTCCCCACCTGGTCCAGTATCACCTATGGAGTATTTATCTGTATCGACTGCTCGGCAGTTCATCGGAGCCTGGGAGTTCACCTGACATTTGTCCGCTCTACGCAGCTCGACACCAACTGGACATGGCTGCAACTGCGTCAGATGCAACTCGGAGGGAACGCTAATGCTGTTAGTAGTGTTGTCGAATCCTTATTTTTACGGTTTTCTGAGTTAATTGTTTGTCATTGTACATTTACGACGACAACTTTGTGCATTTTCTATTTATTTGTATACCAACCGGTTTTATGCAGTAATAGCTTTGTTGTGGATTGGGTGCATCTAAAAGTATCACACCTTTTGCGTACTATAATTAGTAATTTTGTTTCACATTGCTCATTGATAAGGGTGCAAAAGGTTTTAATACCTGCATGTATAAGTGAATATAAGCACAAGGGCTGACCATGCTGTAATACTGTAATCGTGTATAGGCACACACAATTGTTTGTGTGATGGTAGTTCTAATTTGGTCTGCTAGGAATTATGTTTTATTAGATTAGAGATGTGCTGCATACCACATGCTTACGCCTTTGTGCTTATTGATCGAAGCTAGACCAGTTTTTGTCTCACAGGTGGCGGCTTGGTAGTACTGCTTAATGCCTCAAGTGCGTATAAGTGTATGCTACATAGAAAAATAAAATAAAATGTGCATTGAGAAAATATAGTTTTTATTTTTTGATAATTCATGAGCGCTAATCCAAAGTTAGGCAACAACTATATGAAAAATGGTCGGACTCAAGGTTGGATATTCTGAGGAGTCGGTTTTGTTGAGGGCGGATATGAGGGGTTCTATTGTAATAGTTGGAATCTACCAACCCATTAATTTTTGTTTTTTTTTTATCCCCAGTGAAATCTGTAGAAGCTTTAATTAATGCTCTCAAAATCTGTCAGGAATTTCATGAGCTCATAGATCTGCTAATAGTATTTCATGAGATGAAATAATAACTGTTAAACTCTAACAATGGAAAAGTTTTCACTTTTTGTAATACTGATTGATGTTTTGTTTTTATGTACAAGAAAATAGATGTAAAACCACTAGATTAACACATTCACTGCTGCCCGAATATGTGCAGTCTTTCCCCATGTGCTGCACTCTTGATTAGTATTTATACATAATATATTTATATAATATCATGTATATATATTAGCTATGTCATTCTCACAATATATATAAATTGATATATGATGGACGCACATGTGCGTCCATAGCACATGACCTAGAATTTTCATTGTCATATGCTGAAAGCGCACTTGTGCGTCTATGTTTATTTCACCATGACTACCAAAATTTTGTCTTTGGATATTCTATTATTAGCCAGTTTATGTAACAACTAATTACGATTGATAAAATTTTTGGTCAATAATGTAATTTTGTTCTCTTATGAACAAAATCGAGGTATAAATTTTGTGAAATACGCGTAGTTTGACGAATGGAAAATCTAAATAAAACATTCTATAATTTACAAAAATGTATTTTATATATTTACAGTAAAATATATGTTCAACAAATCCTTGAATTTGACATCTGAATTTAGGAACTGGCGCTTCATTTGTGGTATTCCGTAAAACATGCCAAACATAGTCCGGGATAGCCGGGACAAGCTAGGCAGTGATAAATTGTATCCATCCTTTCGCCCTTGGATTTGCAGTTCCTACACTTCTTCCTCATCCACTTTACTAGTATGACCTTTGCCACCCAATTCGTCTTGTTGGCCAGTATAAATCAGAGTGTTAAGGACGAGTCCATTTGGTTCAGTGAGGGTATAAATTTTTATACCATACTTGTGGCGTTTATTTTTTATGTACTGTCTAAAAAACAAACGTCCTCGCCACAGTATCATAGTCTCGTCTAGGCTAAGTTCCTTTCCCGGATAGTACACAGTATTCACCGTACGAGATCGTTTGGGCCTGGTAGACGGGCCCGCTTCTTCATCACTCATTTTCAATATTTGTACTGACACTGAATTATAAGCAAACTGCAAATGAATCACACAGTAGCACAGCCAACAATCTATCCAACAAGTTTGCATTACCCATAATCCCACGAAACTGTCAGCTGGATATGAAAATGGCGGACAACCACGACGCTGCACGAAGCGCGCAAGTGCGCCTGCAGCACATCGGGCGAGCACACGCCAAGCGCGCATGTGCGTCCGCAGCAGTGAACGTGTTAATATAAATAATTAACTTAACTATCAGGTATAAACAATAAAAAAAATACTATATTTTACTTAATATGGAATAAAAACTTAAATGGATCAAATTTGGGCTCCATTAAAGTAAATAAACTGAATAAACTTGAAGTAGCATTGCAAACAAGTAAAGAGATTGTTTTGTTATTACAAGTGTTGTAGACAACCTGGTAATTTCCTTCTTGCAGGAATCGTTCTTCCGACAACATAACTGTGTGACAACAGATGCTCAGCAGAAGTACAACTCCAGAGCTGCGCAACTCTACCGCGAGAAACTGCACTCAGCAGCTGTCCAAGCTATGCGGCTCCATGGCAACAAGGTATGAGAAAATGGGGGTTGTATGATCTCTTTATCTAATACATCTCTCTTCTCAGTCTTTGTTCTCCCGACTCTTTTATTCCTCGTCCAGTTTCATCTTTATCATTTCTCCCATGTATGTGATGGAAATTTGTCAGTCGTGATCAGTTGCCAACTCAATATAAAATACTCGCAAATATATGTTAGCCTGTGATGTATGTACCAAAACCAAGATGTTTAATAATGATAACCTATAGGACCATATAATAAAAGTGATTAGACTGTAACTTGTATGGATTATCTAAAATCACAAGCAGTGTAATAAAATGTTGTAGTTTGTTGTTTACTTAACTTAATTTTCTTATATGAGGAATAAATGAATACCAACATCACGAGTGAATCGAATTGATGTACCAACAAAAATAGTATCACCCAAACTCTACCTGTAGACTTAAATAGTTTTTATAATTGGGAAATTGTACAAAAAATGTCTTCAGTGTACGGCGAATGTCTTACCGCATAAGTGTTAAAAATTCTAGACATCGTTACTCAGGCATACTTGCAATAGGCATGTTAACACTTTGACTGCCTTATTGTCTTAGGCTTAAAAACACTTATCAATTACCCCAGTATGGACCTGCAATAAAGGAATGATAAAAACATTTTAAAATTAAACAAAATGAACAGAATGCCTAGACTTTAAAGATGGAAATGAGAGACCAGGATGTGTTTCTGTCAAATTTATACAATTAGAAAGTTTGTATTGATGTAGATCCTAGATAATGGTTTAAAAAATAGGGGATGAATTGTCACAGACCGTTAAGATATTTTTGAAAAGAACACCAAAGATTGTACTATTGTCTTGTGAGCTTTCAGAAACAGGATTACATGATTTTGAACAAAAACCATATGAGATGAGACATGGGTTCTTAAAAACACCCATTGAGTTGGACGAGAAACACACTGTAAGTGATGCCATACATATTCACCTCTCTCAAAAAGTTCAGGATAAGTTGTTTGAAATCATGGCTTAGTGTTTCAGATTCATAAGAAAAAAATTTTGTTGAATTTTTTTATCGCAAGGTGAAAAAATAATTAGTTGTGTGTCCTTTAAATGCTAAAACGTTTATATTGAGCTACCGAAACAAGAGGTGAATAATAGATATAGGAATCTGTCTGCTAGAAAACAATCAATGTTTGTTCTCATACAGTTTGTGAAACAAAAGAACTTTTTGCAGAACTTAGGATATAATTTTTTGCTCCATCCTCACCTTGTTCTTCTAATTTTATACATAGTGATTGTCACTTGTTTGTTATCCACTTGTATTTGAGTTTGTGGGAGAAATTGATAGCGGAGGTATCTGTGTGTTGTAGCTAGAGATCAGTCCACGGGAGTCAGCCTCAGTGCTGGGAACTCGGCTGGTGAGATCTCACTCGCTTAGCTCACGTGACACTGGCTTGGCTTGTGTGTCTTAGTGTGACACTCTTGCTTAGTTTGTGTCAATGTTTTTAGTTACATCTCGTATTTGCTTGGTTTATGTGCCATTGTACTCAGTACATCTCGCTCTTACATGGTTTGTGTCATTGTAGCACCTAGTTACGTCACACACTTGCCTGGTTAGTGTGTTATTGTATCCAGCTACACCACATACTTACCTGGTTTGTGTATTATTGTGCCCAGGTATATCACACGCTTGCCTGGTTAGTGTGTTATTGTATCCAGGTACACCACACGCTTGCCTGGTTGGTGTGTTATTGTGCCTAGGTACATCACACGCTTACCTGGTTTGTGCGTTATTGTGCCTAGGTACGTCACACGCTTGCCTGTTTGGTGTGTTATTGTGCCTAGGTACATCACACGCTTACCTGGTTTGTGCGTTATTGTGCCTAGGTACATCACACGCTTGCCTGGTTTGTGTGTTATTGTAACAAAGTACATCACACACTTACCTGGTTTGTGCGTTATTGTGCCTAGGTACATCACACGCTTACCTGGTTTGTGCGTTATTGTGCCTAGGTATATCACACGCTTGCCTGGTTTGTGTGTTATTGTAACAAAGTACATCACACGCTTACCTGGTTGGTGTGTTATTGTGCCTAGGTACATCACACGCTTACCTGGTTTGTGCGTTATTGTGCCTAGGTACGTCACACGCTTGCCTGTTTGGTGTGTTATTGTGCCTAGGTACATCACACGCTTACCTGGTTTGTGCGTTATTGTGCCTAGGTACATCACACGCTTGCCTGGTTTGTGTGTTATTGTAACAAAGTACATCACACACTTACCTGGTTTGTGCGTTATTGTGCCTAGGTACATCACACGCTTACCTGGTTTGTGCGTTATTGTGCCTAGGTATATCACACGCTTGCCTGGTTTGTGTGTTATTGTAACAAAGTACATCACACGCTTACCTGGTTTGTGCGTTATTGTGCCTAGGTACATCACACGCTTACCTGGTTTGTGCGTTATTGTGCCTAGGTACATCACACGCTTGCCTGGTTTGTGTGTTATTGTAACAAAGTACATCACACACTTGCCTGGTTGGTGTCTCATTTTGACTTTTTACATCACACGCTTGCCTGGTTTGTGTCGTGTCTTACATAGTACATCTCACGCTTGCGTTGCTTGCGTTTTGAAAATTTGAGTGATATTCAGAATTAGTTTGTCACTGTATGCAGTGAAAATCACCCCCATTTCATGTGTGTGCCACATATACTTGGCATGTATGTCACAGTTACATCATTATTCCTCGCCAATTTGAAGACTTCATCTTTACATTGGTTTGTTGTAGAGTTCTGATTTTTTAATTTGTTTAAACAGTCACCCAATAAAACATTTCATTTTATTTATTTATAGAGCTGACATAGTCTAAACTGGTCCATCATTTTAGCTCAGAAATCCTATTGAGTTCCTCTAGATAATGTATAATTTAGATCTAGTAAGTATATTTTTTTATACATCTTTGGTTCCTTCATAATACCTTAGTATTTTTTTTACTTTTACATACAGTAGTCATGTTTTTCTGAACCTAGCCTTAAGTAGCTCTATCTTAAAACTGTTAAAAGTGTAAATAGGGTAGAAATATTAAAGCATAATGCAATCTGTATCTTTATCATCATGAAGACTATAAATAAGGACGGAGAAAGGATAAAATATATTTTTTTTCAGCTTGTAAAACAGGTTTTGGTTTCAAAATTACAATCTGATATTATTTTTCATAAACCGCATTGTAGAACTCTAATGTACAATTAAATAACACTTTTGGTATCTGAAAACGAACCTGCTAAGTTATTGATTGTGACAAAAATAACTTTTTTACCCCATAAAACCATTTGTATAACTATAAAGCTGAGAATCGGTGATCAATACTCATACATTAATTTTTACAATTAGACAAAACTGTGTAACATTATGTAATATGTAATAAATATAAAAAAGTTACTTACTATGCCTTTACTTGCTAATGCCTGAGAGCAGTTCTCAACAATTATCTTGAGCAAGATATTTCTGTCATAAATATGCCCTTGGTAGCATTGACAAAACATTACTTAACATTCTCAGAATAAACAGTTATTTTTAGTTTTTTTAGCAACCAAAGTACCATAAAATAAAGGTCATTTTTTCATTTGTTTTTGTGCAATAAACTTTCAAGGAAAAATGTATACAAACATGATCAAATTCCAAAATTGATGTTTTACTTTAGTTAATATTCCATTAGCTTCAAAATGATCTATTAGGCAGTTTGTTTCTTTATTATTTGCGTTACAAAAATATTTTAAAAAGAACTTTTTATAGTAGTGTCAAAAAAACAGCCATAAAATCTGTTTATTGTTCTATTTTAAAAAGTCCTAGTAACAACTTGTGTTAAAATTAATTTTAATTTGAATGTTTTGGATTTTTGTATGATCCTATGAAAACTAAATTCTGGTTATTTTGTATATTACAACTTTTATGTATTCTGGTGTGATGTCTGTTTTTGCAAATATAAAAAAAATATTGCTACAGAAGTTTTGAATGGATTAATGTATCATATTCTATTATTACTTTTTTTAGCAATATTATTTTTGAAAAAGTCAACTAAATGGGCATAAGTAATGTACATTATCATCCTTGTAAACATAGTCTCTTTCTAAACAATTTGAGTGAATCGTATCTAGAGTAACAACGATCTGGATCATGTTGGGTCCTTGCCTGGATGTAAAACTGTAGGAATGAGCTGGTGTTTCTTTCTATATTAAATGTCCTTTGGGGAGACAGCTGTGACAGTTTATTTTACAATTTTTTATAAAATCCAATAAGAAAAAAATGTTTCCTTCGATACTCCAAGATTGCCTCATAACTTTTTCAGTTAAAGAAACAGTCCTTTATCTTGATTTGTATAACAGTCTCTTCTTGCAACTCATTGTTTGGACTGTCATTTAGCATAGATGCGAATTAGTGAATCTTTATTTCATGTTCATGTACATTGGTAATGCTATAAATAAGATAACCTATACACACCAGTTCACTTGTGTCTCTAACTTTGCACGTACATATGAAACTACTCTCATAATAACATAAACAATGTGAGGACATTAGAGTATCTGAGGCCAACTGGAAAAAATCAAGTAATTTAAATTTCGGAAAATGCTCGAAATTAAAAAATAAGGCTAGCACGTAGTTGTTCTGGTAAGTTTTTTTTTCTCAGGAATTTCCTGAAATCTGAATGTAATATACACAGATTGCACGTAATTAAAAGTTCTAACCATACATTTTTACTAGAACATATTTTTTTCTTAATATTTAACCCATACAACCTTGTCGTTGAAGATATTGGTGTTACATGTTTTGTTCAGTGTGTGTAATAGTCCTCACTAGCCATAACTTTGCTGTGGACTTGTGTGTGAGATTGATGTGTGGTTTGGTTGACAGCTTCACCTAGAGCCCACTAACGAACACACAACCACCAACAAGAAGGAAGAGGTTGATTTCTTCGAGGAGATCACCACAACCGAGATTCAGTATAATGATAACCAGGTTCGTTTTTATTCCTTTTTTAGAGGTTAGAAAGGTTCAGAGGTTATTACCATTCAGTTTCTTACAAGGTTTAAAAAATATTCAGTCATTGTTAAAGACTTATTTGCATAACCTAAAATCCTTAAAAGTTTATAGTTTATATGTCTTTGAAGCAATAAAGTTTGTCAAAGAATGTCACAATGCAGTTCTATTTGAATCAAACCACTGTTATAACACATGAAACCAAGTGGGTTAGACATAATTTTCATGGGTAAAAATTTTTTATACAGTTGCCAAATGAAATGAAGAGGGTTCAAAATTACAATAAATTTAAATACAAATTAAAGTAATATTTAAAGAAAGCATTGTACTCATTTTCAGAATTTCGCAAATTATGAAACTTTAAATAGTTAGAATCTATTGAACTTCAAAGGGTTTCTGCTTTGTTATCACGAGTATTTTTGGTTCCTTTCTGTTGTATAATTTAACATAGTCATCTTTATTTGTCTGCCTTGACTCTATTCAAACACATTGTTATGTATGGTTTATTGAATAAAATATACTTTGACTTTATATTCTGAAGGGCAGAGTTGTCAATCTTTAATCGTCCAAGATGGTCTTCCTCCAATTTTTCAGTGGGTAAAGAAAAAAAATATTATGTTATGTACAATATCTTACCATTGGGATAGAGTTCATATAGAATATACTTTTGTTATATGCCCTGTTTACTTCGTCCAACAAACCATAAAGGTTTTTCGCCAAACTGAAATTTCGTATGTAAAATGAGGTTCAAAGTTACATTAACTTATAAAACTAGCTGTAGTACACTGCACTATATAGGGCTTACTTAAATTTGAAATTTGCACAAATAACAGGAGTTCCTTTAAAATGTATGAATAAAAACATATCAGTCTGTAACAGAAATCACTATAAACAAAAGGTTGCATCAATTAATTTATTGTTCTAAGTATTTCCGTTAATGAACCAAACTTTTTACAGTCTACTGTGCACATAGAAACAATAGACGCTACGTAACATTAAGGTTGATATGTTTATCTCTGTAGGTAAATTTTGAGTGTTCTATAATTAAAAGCTATTGTACTCCAATTTTGTTATACTTCTAATTTTGTTGAAATAAAATAAACTGCAATGGAGAGTATGAATATAGGAAAGTGTAACTATTTTAAGATTTCTTTTATCACAAACATCATACTTCCAAGTGATATAAAAAGGACCCTTGACTTTTCTTATGCCTTTCCACTCACCAATGTGTCTAATCTTATGAATATGAACCCTTTATGGAATAAAACGTTCTGCTTGCTTTTCTTAAAATCTGATGTCAATTTAGTGAAAATATTATGAATAGATGAAGATTTCAACAGAGACGTTTTAAAGAAAGGAATGTGTAGTCCTTGAGGCAGGACGGTTTTTAAAACTGCTTCACATATGAACTCACTTTTTCTGCAAGTCTAAACATTGAACGAATGGGTGGGCAACCAGTGTGGAACAATCTATAAATATAATCAATGTATAATATATAAACAACCAATATATAAACAACCTTTAATACAGTTAAGGGAACTTACATCATAACTGTAACCAGAGTATAAACAATCTTTAATACAGTGAAGGGAACTTACATCACAATTTATTGTAACCAGGGTATAAACAATCTTTAATAGAGTTAAGGGAACTTACATCACAATTTATTGTAACCAGGGTATAAACAATCTTTAATACAGTCAAGGGAGCTTACATCACAATTTATTGTAACCAGGGTATAAACAATCTTTAATAGAGTTAAGGGAACTTACATCACAATTTATTGTAACCAGGGTATAAACAATCTTTAATACAGTCAAGGGAGCTTACATCACAATTTATTGTAACCAGGGTATAAACAATCTTTAATACAGTTAAGGGAACTTACATCACAATTTATTGTAATCAGAGTATAAACAATCTTTAATACAGTCAAGGGAACTTACATCACAATTTATTGTAATCAGGGTATAAACAATCTTTAACACAGTCAAGGGAACTTACATCACAATTTATTGTAACTAGGGTATAAACAATCTTTAACACAGTCAAGGGAACTTACATCACAATTTATTGTAACCAGGGTATAACAATCTTTAATACAGTTAAGGGAACTTACATCACAATTTATTGTAATCAGAGTATAAACAATCTTTAATACATTCAAGGGAACTTACATCACAATTTATTGTAATCAGGGTATAAACAATCTTTAATACAGTTAACCCTTTGAGGTCTCAATAAAAATTGCTTCGACTGTCCTCAGGTCGTATTTAATTTCTGTTAGTTTACAGTTCTTTGACAATACACAAATGCAACTTTTAAATCCCTTTTTCTGCAACTTTTTTATTTTTTTATCTTTATATATCAATGTAAATAACCTAAAAAGAATATTTACATTATTTTATAGTATTTTTTTATAACTTTAAGTAACATTTAAAAAATATAAAAAAAGAAGTATAAAAATATAAAAACATAATTTTTATTTTTTTATACATATGTAATAAACCAAAATTACATTAATACAGGTGAAAAGGCACTAGGATCTCATCAGACACATGTTATTCATTATATTATATAATATTATATAAATACATTATATATATTATAATTTTGACTTGGTCCACCCTAGGCGCCTACTTTGGGTAACATGTCTAGCTCTTCCTCTTAGTCTACTAGTTTGTAGGCTAGGCCTATCTCTATTATTTGCATCTCCTTGTCCTACTTCTATCACATTATCCACGAATTGATCAAATTCTTCCCCATCATTACCTAAAGTTTCCAATCCAAACACATCACTTTCGTCGTCTAGGTTACCGTCATTTACCACAATGTTTCCAGAAGAATTTTCACTATGATTCAACTCACAATCACTATCACGGTCTTCTTCAATAATCTGTTTTTCATTTTGGATACTAATTTCACTGAAAATACTATCACAATCATCTAATTCGTGTAATATTTCGTCATCGTCAGTAAAACTTGTACTTGGACCAGACATATTTGTAAACACAGCGCAAGTGCAGACGTCAGTTGTATTGGTCTTCTATTTTAACTTCCAATGCCTCCTATATCGTGAATAAAGATCGACGTAGCATTCACGTAACCAAAATAGAAGTCCAAAGTACTGAATAACTCAAATACCGAACAGCATTAGGTTAGAAATGGCCAAACAAGCAGTGACATTATCCGGTCGACCTATTGTCGACATGCGAGCGCTCAGCGAAACTGCCGCGGTCGACCTATAGTCGACGACCGATCGCAAAGGGTTAAGGGAACTTACATCACAATTGTAACCTCTTCCAATTAACCTGATCTCTATCTGGTGTGGTATTGGTAGATTTAGTGTATTTTGCTGACTGTGTAATACCGACAATACACTGCATGTTGTGTGGACATTGACAATGAAATGTATGCTGTGATCAATGACATAGCCGATAAGGTTAAATGGTATTGCGAGGCATGTAACAGTAAACTGAATATGCTTTTCCGCAAGTCATCGAAAGTTGACGACGGTTGTGATTGGCCGAGTATAATTAATGTAGTCCTAACAGAACTTGAAAATCAAAGCAAGAACAATGTTTTACTGTGTGAGAGAATCAATATGCTTTCCTCCCAATATCAAAAACTTAACAGCGAACTTCGTGAAATTAAAACAAACCATGTAACTTTGAATGAGATTATGCGCATAAACGGTAATTCTCAAGTAATAGACACTCGAACATGTCTAGGTCGATCTACTAATCACAACGTAACTAATAATATTGAAAGCTCTATTGCATCTAGTACTCTGTGTCACACGGACAGGAGCCAGCAGACGAAACCTGATGCTATCAATACTACCGCTACCCGCTCAAACAACATAACCTATTCCAGAGTAGTTAAAAACAGTGCTCTTGGCGCTAAGATGGGTGGAAATGGTACAGTCTCAAAAAATTATGAAAGTGACAAGGATTTTGAGGTTTATATCTCACGAAGGAGAAAATCTGCTATGAAGTATGCTCAAGAAAGAGATAACAGTGGTGATACTACTTATCAAGAAAAAGCTACAGCTAGACCTATTGTTGGGATAAAAACAGGGGGTAGTAGTAAACTAAAAATTGCTAGTAAGAGATCTTGGGTGTTTGTCTCTCGTTTGGATACAAGTGTTGCCAAGGAAAATATTGAAACATACTTGAAAGACTCTAAAATCGAGGACTTTGTTTGTTTAGAGTTGGAGACAAAATATGATACATACAAGTCTTTTAAAATTGGTGTAAAGGACTCACAGTTTGATCAAGTCATGGATCCCGAGTTCTGGGAAGAAGGTATACTCGTTAAGGAGTATGTGCCACTGCGTAGGCAATTCAGAGGCAATTTTTTAGGCAATCGCAGAGGTTAGATGACTCTAGCCTCGTGAAATCAAATAATGATAACTGTTTGCTTGGTTTTTTGTACCTAAATATACAGGGCCTTAACAATAAAACTGTCGTTCTTGAGGACTATATAGTGAATCTTAACTTAGACTTATCCCCGATCGCATTCATATGTATCACAGAACATTGGTTGTGTCAAGATGAACTTTTGAATTCTCACCCAGAGAATTATTATTGTGCGGCAAATTATTGCAGAACTGATCATATCAGAGGTGGCGCGGCAATCTTTGTGAAAAATAACTTGGAAACCAGAGAATTAGATTTAGGATCATTCTGTTCCGAGTTGAACTTTGAAGCAGCGGCAGCAATTGTGGACAATTTCAAGCTTATCATCATCTGCATCTACCGCTCGCCTGGGTCTGACCCTAAACATTTTCTCAGTACATTGGAAGATCTCTTTATACACCTGACAAAATGGGATGACTACACAGTCATAGCAGGTGGCGACTTCAATGCTGATTTCGATGTAACTACTACAAAGACCACAGCAGTTGAGTTTCTTAATCTACTTCGACAATTTAACTGCTACTGTTTGAACTCTGCACCTACTAGAGGTAACAACTGTCTTGATAATGTTTTTGTAAATTGTAGTTTAGACTATGTAAATTGTAATGTTGTCAAAAATTTTCTGTTTACTGACCATGATGGCATGCTTATTAATTTGAAGGTCATAAATAGATCGATGGCAAAGGGAGCTTCATCTAAACAACATAGTATACTTAAGGCTAATTCCTCTTACAAATTTGTCCTGCCTAGAAAAAGTATGTCTTGTTTAACTGATAGACTTAATCTTGTTAACTGGTCCCTGTTTTCTGCACAGTGTTTTTGTAATGGAGCAGCAATGTTCACATGTTTTTTTACTATTTTGATTAATATTTTGAATTATTTTTTTATTTTAAAACGACCTAAATTTGAAGTAAATGGTGTTAAAGGGAGAAATAGTTGGTATACATCTGACTTGGCAACTTTAAAGGATAGGTTGTTGTCTCTTGATTTTTTGTACAAGAATACTGGTAGTAATACAGTTAAAAATCAGCTGAAAGTGCTAAAGAGAGAGTACACCAATAACATTTCTGCTGCCAAAGTAGCTTATAACAGTCAGCTAATAGATTCTAGCAAGAACAAGTGTAAGGCAGCTTGGTCCTTAATAAAGAAAAACTGTAACATGGCAAAAGGCCAAGAGCCCTTGATCTCACCAAATATGTTTAACAATTATTGTATAGAAGCAGTTGTTGAAGCAAAAAAAGCCATCGAAAAACCTGCTGTTACTACTAAAGCTCTCCTTAAAAATGTTTGCCCAGTTAGTTTAAGTAAGATTAGCTTATTTGAGTGGAAATTCGTGTCAACAGATGATGTTCTTAAGGCCGCAAAACATTTGAGTGATTCTTTACAGCAATGATTATTATTACATGTCTAATACTCTTTTGAAGCAAATACTACCTCTTATTGTCGAACCTATTACTAAATGTGTCAACTGTTTACTTAAAGAAGGAAATTTTCCTGAAGAGCTTAAAATCTCCAGAGTTTGTCCTATCTACAAGAAAGGTCCGAGAGATAAACCTGAAAGTTATCGCCCAGTCTCAATTGTACCTGTTGTATCCAAATTGATTGAAATTATAATTTATGAACAAGTTGTTACTTTTTTGGAAGAGAAAAACATTTTGACCAAATTTCAGTTTGGTTTTAGGAGGGGTAAAGCCACGCTTGATGCCATAGATAGTTTGGTTTTTGAAATTTTGCAGGCCTTTGAGAGCAGGGCCTTTGCTCAGGTAACGTTTTGTGACCTGAGCAAAGCTTTCGACTGTGTTGATCACTCGGACCTATTAGAAAAACTTAATTTTTATGGTTTTCGGGGTAGCTCATTGAGGCTTTTCAAGTCCTATCTAGAAAATAGAAGGCAGGTGGTTTTTTTATTGATGGAGAATGGTCTCAAGAAGTTGTCCTAAAATATGGAGTGCCGCAGGGCTCGGTTTTGGGGCCTTTGTTATTTTTAATAAGTATTAATGATTTGCCTGTAAATGTTATTAGTAGAACTTTCCTTTATGCTGATGACACAACTTTCTTGAATGTTTCAAATGATATTGTAGAGCTGAATGATTTGGTGAGGAGCTCTTTAGAAGAGGCAGGTGTGTGGTTTCGAGCCAATGGTTATCTCTTAAATAAAAGTAAAACTGAAAATGTAATATTTAGCTTAAGGCCATACAATCAGGAACTTGTAGAGTTGGACACCGTTAATAATGTTAAGTTTCTTGGTATTTTTATTGATCACCAGCTGACCTGGGGAACACATATAGACCACATTAAAACTAGACTGTCTAGAGTTATATTTCTATTGAGACGTCTGAAACATTGTGTAACGACAGATTATACTAGGATGGCATATTTCGCTTTCTTTCAGTCAATAATGAAATACTGTTTGCTTGTATGGGGTAACTCTCCAAGGATTGTTGAGATTTTGAAATTGCAGAAGAGGGTTATTAGAATAATTAATGGCTCAGCCCCATTAGATCATTGCAAGCCTATATTCATTAGTTTAAAAATTAACACTGTCGTCAATCTTTACATTTTTGAACTTGCTGCTTACTCCTTAAAAAAATTACCAGAAATGATACTTAATGAAGACCTACATCCATACAATACACGTAATAAAGATAATATTAGTTTTCAACAATGCCGATTAAGTAAAATGTTAAATAGCCATTCTGTCATGTGCAAAAAAGTCTATAATAAGTTAAGTTATTTTGTTAAATTGTATAGTTGTAAGGTTTTTCTTAAAAAACTCAATGACTGGCTGTTAGCAAATCCTTTTTATAACATTGAGGAATTCCTAGAACACCCTGGCATAACTCTGTAATATATTGTCCGTTGATCAATACCTTTTTGCTTTGTTGACTCTTTAAATAGTTTATTTTTGTTCTTGTTAACTGTTCTTACTAATAGTCTTTATTTTTTTGTTAACTTGTTGAATTTTTGTGATGTTATCTATTTATATACTTATTTATTAATTAGTTTATTATTATCAATTTTATGTTGTTTTTAAAATTGTTACATTTATTACATTACACGCAATACATGCATTGTTACTATTTTATACCGCTAAGTTTTGTTTTTTTACTGCTCTAGTAAGACTAAGAACAATGTAACGTTCAACAATTCTGACATTGTCAATACATGTATATATGTCCATGACAATAAAGTATTATTATTATTATTATTATTATTTTGCCACTTACAGACTATTTAGCTTACAGCATTCTCGTATGTATTTTTATCAGTGTAAAATATCATAAACAAAGGAAATACTGATAGAGTTAGGATTTATATTTGTACACTGTAAGGTTTCACTTCATTTAAACCCCTTTGACTACAGAAGCCTTGTAAAGGTGTCCGAGACATCTACCTTTAAATGGTGATCGGAATTCCCCATGATTGATTCCTTGGTTGCCATTATTTATTGGCCTCTTTTAATTAACAACACTTAGAAATTATCAATATCAGCTAGTAACAAGGTTATAACCGTTACAATCATTCATAAGTACATACTTTGTTATGACGGTCTTAAGGTGATAATTTATTAAGTTACAATAGGTACACATTTTTAGGCTCAATTTGATACTAAATTATGAAATACTCCAATTAGTTGTTTACAAACATCAAGTTTTTAAACAGGTCATTTTATTAGTTTCCATTGCATTAATTTTTGCATTTCTTCTACGATACTGATCTTCCCACTAATATCCCTTATGATCTGTAAGCTCTTGTTCTTTCCAGGGAGTGGACAGCTGGACACCCAACGGCAACGTCAACCTAAGTAAGACTCCCGGCCCTACTGTGGGCCCCAACGTGGAGGCAGCCCTCAGGCCCCTGACAGAGCCCTCTGCTGAGAGGAAACCCACCATCGGGGGCCGCAAACCCCCCGCCAAAAAGACTGGGGTTAGTCCATTCGTTTTAAATGAAACTTCACTGTTGGTGGAGTATTTAATTTTTTTAATTGTTTAAATGAAATCATAAATTTTGCTGAACGGTTATAAGAAATTAAATTAATTTTTAAGAAAATTCAACTGAAATCACAATTAAATTTCAATAAATTAACTGTTGCAATGTGTAATTTTTTACAGCTGGGAAGCAAGAAGGTCGGAGGTCTGGGAGCCCAGAGGGTGAAAGCAGACTTCGCAGAGATAGAACGAGAGGCGGAGCTAGCTGACAAGCTCAAAGAGTCCAGAATAAAAGAGAAAACACCTGTTGTGCCTGAAAAATCACCCGAGGAGCAAGAAGCTCAGGTTTGTATTTTTTATCTTTCTCTTTATTTATTTGACGGAAAACGCTTTTTACAAACAATTGCATACATGATAGGAACAATATAATTGGTAACAAATTTTGCATGCATATATATATATATATAAAACAATACGAAAAATGGTAGTATATGGCCAAACAAACAACAAATTTATATAATAAATAAAAATTTAAAAAAAATTGATATATTTTAAAAAAATCGAGTGTAAGTTATAGTATAACAAGAAACATGATATGACAAGAACAACAACTAAGATAAATAAATCATACAGATTTAACTACTAACTATATGATGGATAATACTAATAAAAATATTAAATAGATAACATGTAATAGAATATATAATCAATAGATAACAATAATAAATTGATACTTAAGCAGTAGTAATAAATAGAGACAACAAGAACAAAAAATATACGCACTCCTTCTCGAATATGTTAAAAGCCGACTGTATTGAAACAATTTTTGAGTTTTTTCTATAAAAACAATCTCAAATCTTATGTATAGGTAGATTACTTAGACGTGAAATGGGCCTTGGTTGTGCAATGGACAAATATCGCTGCACGCAAGCGCAGCCCGCTCAGCTGATCAGTGCAGACAATTAGTTCTGTCTGCTCCATGAGTAAAGTGCGTAAAAGCGTGGCTAAAAAACATAAATATCAGTCCTTAAAATGAACACCACAAGTGCTTTGGTTTCGAAAACTTTACAAGAACTGATGAAATAATATAAAACGTTTATGGAGAAACAGTACCACAGTCATGACTGTGCTACCATAGCAGGCCACACCAGTTCTATCTGATGGCATGGTTTCACTATATGATATATCTTTGTTGGTCTTTGTTTGCTCTTCTCATGTAAGAGGGCTATTCAGAAAGTAGATTACGTTTTGCTCTGTTCCCGCTAGGGGCAGAACTATCATAGCCATTTTGATGTCAGGGCGTTTCTCCGTTCAGTGGCTATCCAGCCATGCTAGTGAGAGGTTACTGTCACTCCTTGTTGTTTTACAATAGTACATTCTTGAAGCTCTTGCCTTATTGGAAATGATATATTAATTCAAACAAACTCTCCAATAACATAAAGTTTTTTATTTTTGTGATGACTTTTGTACTCAATGAGTACATCTTCGGACTCACACAACTGAATCATTCACAAAAATAAAAAACTTTATGTTATTGGAGAGTTTGTTTGAATTAATATATTTACAATAGTAGTTTAAAATGTGCGATGTAATTGAAAATCCCGCACTTTGTGAGATACGGTCGGTAATAGTTTCTGTTGGCTAAGCACAATAAACCAATTAAAATTTATCGTCAGCTCTGTGAAATTTATGGGAACAATGTGATTACTAAAATGGGGATTATGTGATTACAATGTGTCAGTGGTGCATTAGGTTTAAAAATGGCCGAACTTCATGTGCATGATGGTGAACAAAGTGGACGGCCAAGCATCGTAACCTATGAAATCGTCTCTAAAGCCGATAAGGTGATTAGAAGGCCGCCAATTCACAATAACAATACTTAGTTTTCCTCAAATATCAAGGAGTTTGTCACACGAGATTGTTATGCAGAAGATAGGTTACCAAAAATATTATGCAAGATGGGTACCGAAAATCTTTAGAAATCCATAAAAATCAGCGTATTGCTGCTTCATTGACATTTCTGGACTCTTACAAAAAAGATGGTGACTCGCTGCTCGATCAAATCATTAGAGGAGACAAGACTTGGATAAACAAAACGTGAATTGCGAAACCAAATTATAGTCTATGGAGTGGTGGCACGCACACTCCCCCCTAAATGTGTTTTCTTCTTTTTCTTTTGTTTATATCAAAACGTAATCTACTCTCTGGATAACCCTCGTATTATGTGCCCTGGTTTTTCTTGTATCAGAAAAAGCTTTTCTTTTTTCAGCTCACATCAATCAGATTGGCTTACCAAGATATTAGCCTGCAACAGAAGAAGGAGGAGGAGAAACTCAAGTCAGTTGACCCTAAAAAGGCCAAGCAGGTGGAGCGGCTGGGCATGGGATTCGCATCAAGATCGTGAGTATTGTATTTTATATTAGTTGAAAGATTAGAAATTACCTGTTTCAACACAATGAGGTAATATTTCATTAACATTCTTTTAGGTCCGAAAATGCTGACAGTAATTTAATTAATAACCTCTGTCACAAGTTCCAAATTCTGTAGCAAGGCTTCATGTGTTTTGAAGTTAGAACGTTATCTTCAGGCTTTCGTGACGAATAGATCAACCTGCATAAGTAAACAATAAAGGATTTTCAAACATAACAGAATAGTGAATTTTATCTCACAAGATTATCAAATGAGGCAAGTGTTAGTAATACAGTATGCGTAAAGCTTATGCAAGCCATTCGGTTACTGTAATTTCTTTCATGACAAAATCTTATTTGTATGATCTATGATCAATTCAACCTATTCAACACAACTCATTCATTCATTCTTCTGGCGTTTCACTCTTATTGTTTGTCCACTGTTGTATTATATGACTAGCATTTCACTCTTATCGTTCGTCTACTGTTTTATTATATGATTAGCGTTTCACTCTTATAGTTTAGCCACTGTTTTATTATATGACTAGGGTATCACTCTTATCATTCGTCCATTGTATGATTATATGATTAGCGTTTCACTCTTATCGTTTAGCCACGGTTTTATTATATGACTAGTGTTTCACTCTTCTCGTTTATCCACTGTTTTATTATATGACTAGGGTATCACTCTTATCATTCGTCCATTGTATGATTATATGACTAGCATTTCACTCTTATTGTTCGCCCACTGTTTTATTATATGATTAGCGTTTCACTCTTATAGTTTAGCCACGGTTTTATTATATGACTAGTGTTTCACTCTTCTCGTTTATCCACTGTTTTATTATATGACTAGGGTATCACTCTTATCATTCGTCCATTGTATGATTATATGACTAGCATTTTACTCTTATTGTTTGTCCACTGTTTTATTATATGATTAGCGTTTCACTCTTATCGTTCGCCCACTGTTTTATTATATGACTAGCATTTCACTCTTATCGTTTGTCCACTGTACGATTGGTGGTTACAGAGGAGTGTCGCACTCAGCCTTCAGTGATATGAAGCCGATAGAGCAGGAGACTCCATTGAAGACCTCCAGTTCCAGCTCCAGGTACGCCAGGGATGACGATGGTGGTGGTGATGATTTCATCGACTTCTTCACTTCCAGCTCCTCCTCCATGTAAGTAACATTGTTGTTCTCACTTTTCAGGATTTTGATTTTGATTTTTGTTTTAATCTAGTATCAGTAAAATTAAATAGCGTTTGTATTAAGTGTCATCATTTTGACTGTTAATTGTAATTGTGTGTGGATTTCTATTACTCTGGTAGCCTCTGGAAAAGAGCCCTAGGTAAGTTAAAAATTTATAATCAGATGTCATACATAAATTACACACAGGAAACGTGCTAGATTCATATAAACAAATAAAAGATATATAAACTTCTCCATTTCCAATGATTTTCTCAGAACAGATGGAAAAAGTAAAAGCTCATAACATACGTTCAGAAACAGAGAATGAGTTGAGTAACCAGATAATAAAAATTTGTCATATTTTTACGTAAGAAAAAGTGTTGAGATTTAAGTCTTCTAATTTATTTTTTCTTTCTAGCAAGAGATAAGATTTGAAGATCCAAATTTATTCTAAAAGAGATTCAAAGTAAAAAGTTAAATATTGCATTTTGAGAGTATTTATCAGTAAATTTACATAAAACATTTATTTCAGGTACAAAGGAAATAGAACACCGACAGAATCATCGAACTTTGAATCAGTGTTTTTCGAGAGCAGTAAATCAGACAGTCTAAGTGGTTCTGGTGAGACGACCAATAGGAACGCTTCCAACAAGAGCAGTTCAGGGTCGTCGGGATGGGCGGAGTCGAGTGGTGGTGGCGGGTGGGGGGAGCCCAAGCGGGCAGGAGGGTGGCGAGATTCAGTGAACGACTCGGACTGGGGTGACGAGAGGAAGGCAAGCGGTAGCAAAGCCAAGGAGTGGGAGGAGCCGGAGAGGAGACAGCCATCGACACGACCGAGCGAGAAGATAACTCCCTCTCCCACCTCTGCCGGCAACGAGGCCCAGAAGAAATTCGGATCTGCCAAAGCCATCTCTTCAGACCAATACTTTGGTGACTCGAGTGATACATCTGTGAGTTTTTGCATTTCAGTTAACTGTTTTTTTGTACTTTACAGCTGTTTTATTAATGTTTTTGTTTTATTCTGTATAGTTAATTTTAAATGCCAATAATCTTATCATCTCTTTTTAACACTTTGAGTGCTGGCCCTAAATAACATGCAACTCTGTAGAATGCTGGGTGTTTTTGGTGGTTTTCACAAATTTATTAAAAAAAAGTATTTAAGGTATAAGAAAAATATTTACATGCTTTAATTCAGCTTACTTTCGTCTTTATTTTAACGTGAAAATTGTTAGTGTTTTTTTCAAAAACTACACATAAAAACCTATTTTGAAAAACATATACTTTTGAAAAAAAAATTATTTTTTGAGACAGTTTTTTTATCTAAAAAACTAAACTAAGCATATATACAATTATTTACAATTACCCAATTACAAATATAAACTGTCCTTTGAATAATACAAATCATGTTTTTATGTTTTGTAGTTTTTTGACAAAAAAACTATGCCGACATGTTGATGCGTCGGCATCACTTTCGCCGTCAGTACTGTTTTCAGCATCTGTAACATAATAATATACTGTGTAAAATATGAGTATATTTTCATTTTATTCATATGAACAGAATATTAGTTGAATAAAGTTAATTTATTTTAATACAAATTATAGTTTGATTCACGAAAACAATAACATAACCAAACTTTTAGACTGATGATTATATAGACTTATTATTACCTGAAATATGTGTCTCATCTTCTTCCATGAAATCAGGATCGATGTCAGAATCGTCAAAAATACTATCAACACCAATAAAACTATCTTCATCTAATACATCACTGATCGCAACCGTCGTTCAAGCTGCGAGAAGTCATTAAGCTCGTTCAATACATCTGACGCTTTCTAGCGGTTAATTGTGTTACTAAAAACCCAAATAACATTGTAGAGTAGGCAAAACCCGTTTAAATACGGACAATGTAATATAATACCAATTGAAATGACAACCACGTAAACTAAGGGATTAGCATTCTTCGGAAGTTCACTGTTCCGTAAAATTACGGGATTAGCACTGTAAGTGTTAAAAATCAATGAATTTCAATAATAAAGGTGAATGTAAGATTCAAGCATTCATTATTTTTCTAGATGCTTAAATGATTTTCAAGATAAGCTTAAATATAATAATAATACATTTATTTATGTTAGTGTATAACACAGTTGGTAATTTTACAATGTAATTGCATATTACCTAATTTGAAGTCTATTTAGTTGTTAGTAACACAGTTTTCCACTAGAAAGTCCAGGCTATATTACATCAGTTTTGTGACATAGTTCCAGATGGAGGTTTGCATTGTTTGTTTATTTTTGTCATTGAAGACACATGAATTTCCAAAAAAAAAGTATATATATAATGTTTGTCATATATTTAAACTATACATTTCTGAACACAGCACCAATTTTTGAGTCAATGTATATTTTGCATTATATATAATACTCGAAGTTGGGTATAAAATGTAATTTTAAGTCGGGAGTGAATTATAAAAAAAACTTCACATAGTTTCTAAAACAATAAAATTTATGTTTCAAGTAAAAAATATTAAATCAACACCTGTTTCTCTGTTCTGTTGAAAAGAAAAATAATGTATAATATGTAATGTTTGGAGCGTTGGCTATAGCTTTAAAAAGATTACCAAGTACTTTAAAACATTATGCCACTACTACAAAGATTATTGTTATGTAAATTTGAAACGTGTAATATTATATACAATATGAACAGATTCATGTTTATATGGTGCTTAGCGTATTTTTTTAGCCTAATGCTCAATAAACATCAATTCAAGTTGTAATATGAAAGTTATTACTCTATATGAAGCATGGCCAATATTGGTGTTGGTCAGTATAAAAGTGACATTGTAGTAGTAGTAGGCCTAAGTTTAACCCTTTGAGTGCCAAGTATTTATTGAGTGGGTGTACTGAAAAGTGCCAGAATTTTTTCTAGTGGGTACACCTAAGAGTTCCAGCCCTTTTGAAGGCATTTTGCAAGGTTTCAGTGAAAATTTACAGTTTGATTATTTATTTAATAAGCTATCAACATACAGTTTTTGTAAATTTTCTTTGAAAACTCTGCCTAATTAACATAAAATAACAAAGTAGCCATAAAATTAAATGTAGGAATATAAAAAATTGATTTACCTAAAAAAAATTCCAGAATTGATTTAAATCTAATTTTTCAACCTAATTATCATTACCAAAAGTCATATCCTTTTCTTTGTCCATATCACTGGAAAGGGTATTCAATTGTCTATAAATGTTGAAAAATGTATTTCATTATCTTCAATAATGAGTGAGTTATACAACTTTTAAGAAACTAATGTCACATTGTTTCCGGTAGCCATGTCAACCAAAAATGTTTATATGTGAGTTCTAGATTGATTTTCGTTGAAGTCAATTGATCGGAAGTGTTCTAAAACAATTTATTTTGAAAAGAACAATTCTTCGCAAACAATTTAATATAATATTAGTTTAAAAATATAAAGTTTTCGATTTTTAGTGATTTTTTTCCCGAATGTCCGGTAAAATCGGACATTGGCACTTTTCGGCCAACTTTTGACATCCAGTAAAATCGGACGTTGGCATTCAAAGGGTTAATTGAAGTAGTATGTGACTGTCACCTGTGTTGCAGTGGGAGAGAAAGACCAACCTGTCACGGTTCGAGGGATCGTCCAGTATCTCATCGGCGGACTACTTCAACCGCACAGAGGTGACCCCGGGGTCGGGCTACAACATGCAGACCCCTGACCTGGACGATGTCAAGGAGAGTGTGAGACAG
This sequence comes from Homalodisca vitripennis, assembly GCF_021130785.1. Taxonomy (NCBI): domain Eukaryota; kingdom Metazoa; phylum Arthropoda; class Insecta; order Hemiptera; family Cicadellidae; genus Homalodisca; species Homalodisca vitripennis. The sequence goes on along the minus strand of NC_060209.1, from coordinate 189,516,511 downwards.
GGTGTGACCAAAGTGGCGGGAAAACTGAGCTCGCTCGCCAACGGTGTCATGTCGTCGATACAGGTACATTGCTGACTAACTACGAGTTTTACATTGAGCTTACTATAATTAAAGAGTACAGTAGGTGATGATACAGCGAAATAGAAACTGTACTTGGTTATTTTGATTTTTAGAAAGAAGACTTGGATCTGTTTTAATTTATCGTAAATGAAATAAATACGTGGGTAAGTGAATTCCAGCTACGTAAAGCAAGCTATATGTTTGGTCTTATAAGGTTGAAACGATTTTTGAAAACATCACTTATGAGACAGTGTAGAGTAAGCGTTGTTTGTGGCTTCTCTGATGACTGCATGGCAATGTGGTCTGGGAGTGGACAGCCAATTTGCACTGGATACCCACATATCTCGGTTTTTCTTGAAATCGATATGGAATTTTCTTTAGAAGTAAATCGATCGTTAGCCATGCTAGTTTTGGTGGTGGTCAAAATTGGAGGGTATCGAAAGGGTTAAAAATATGAAACAATAATTTTTTCTCAGATTAACATTTTTCTAAATTGATACACTAAAAAAATCGACCGTCAGACACTAATAATATTTATATAATCGTCAGAAGACAACTTACTAGATAGAGGTTGAAATTTGCCACTTTATCAGGTTGAGTGCCCTGTCGCGCTGTTCGGTTAGACAGCCAGAATGTATTTAGTTACGTGTCGGCCGATCAGGACGACAACTACGCAGTTGTAAGGGTACGGCAAAACGTATGTTTCAGGCAACTAACTAAACCTAGTGGTAAAGTCTTGAAGTTTTTCAACTAAACCGAAGACCTTCTAGAAAAAAATTAAAAAGAACCTAAATAATGGTTTTCTGTCGTTCCGATAGTGTAATTTTCAACTATTTGATTGGAATAAAAATAATAAGCAACATATAATGAGTGTTCATTAAATTTTGATGAATGCATTTTTATTACAATAAAATATTATGTTATTAAGCCTACAAACAGAAAAAGGGTACAGGATTGCCAACGATACACACCCAAATAACTTCTAAGTACATAAAATAATTATGGTCGGCTGATCGGCCCGCCAAGGTATTTCACGATCACGTTTTTACCTCATAAAATGACATGTCGACCAGATAGATTAACACAATGTATTCATACGTATGTAAATAAACTTTTCGAATAGTAATCATAACTATCCCTTTTATGTATGAAACATAAATAGTATCCAAATCTTGAGCAATGAAGTTTGGCACCATAGAGTGAAAGTTTCCAAAATGCCTTGGCACCCAACTAGTTAAGGATGTGTTTTTGGTTAGACGACGCTATTGATCTACATATCTGATGGTTGGTTGAAAATGTGTCAAGTTAATAAAAGAATGTTCTGAGAAAAAATTATCGTTTCATATATTTCACCTTTTTGATGCCCCTCCTCCCACTTCGACCTCCACTACACTAGTGCAGCTGACAGTCTATTTTTTCGCAAGGGAAATTTCACCATAAAAAAAAACCAAGATGTGTGGGTATACAGTGCAAATTAGCACTCAGCTCCTGGACTAATACTTTAGAAACAGTTTGTTGTGTTGAATGCTTGTTAATGAAATGAAATTATTTTACTTCAACACATGTAAATGATAAATCTCACTTTGTTGCCAATTGTAGAACTAGATACAGAATTAATCGTTCAATTGAAATGTAATATTTTTCTATCTGTTAATCTTTGGTTTTTGTTATTTTATTGGATTTCTCCCATTACTATTATTTCGTCACATGCTAGTTAGTTTTGTGTTGGTTCTATGTGTTACCGCTGATTATGAGCGGTCAGGTCAACTAAGTTGCAGATTGACCGTGGTTATTAAATGCATGGAAAATGAGAACTGTTTACAGAAACAGAATATAGAAAGTGTGATTTCAATAAGACATTGTTACCTGTCAATAAAAGCTGGTTGGAATCTCTGGTTCTAAGTGTATTTGCAATCAAGGGATTTTTTTTTCTTACTGTGGCTACTGATGAATTTTAGTGTGATTGTGAACTTATCATTGGTCATTCAAGGGATATTTAACACAATTTTTCAGTTTTATTTTTGTTTCCATGTTTAGGCATTCATAACGTTCTTTTGTCACATACATCTGGAAAATATACAATTAAAGTTAGAATGACATTATAAAACAAACATAGGCATTATTTGAAATTTTTAATCAAATTTTGGCATCTACACAATAATAAATACGTGAAGAAAAATACATATGTATAAATAACGCATTAACACGTAAAATACGTTAAATAATACATCGTAAAGTTTTTCTATAATAATTATAATGTTATTTTAAGTTTGGTGTTCCTGCACAATAATTACGATAAATTGGTTCACTTTTTTATAAACACTGTAAGACGTCTTATATAGGTTTTTTTTCCAGTAATTTAAAGTGGTTTTATACAAAATATGAAATTTTAGCACAAAGCTATGTTTAATGGCTAGTGGTTGGGTGTAAACAATAGTATTTAACCTAGAGGGAACTCCATCAGTCCTGAATGTGCATCAGGCATTCTAATGAAAGTATATCATTTTGAAAATTTGATTGACATAATGTAATGTGGTAAAGGTGAGAATTGATCGCACCTTGAAGTTTGATATCAAGTTTAATGCTTTGAAATTTCATAATAAACTTAAGAGTTGCTTTTATCATTGATTGTAGCCCCATAAGAACATCAAGTTAGAAAGTTTATTGCTTTTACATATCAAAATAAACTTAAGAGTTGGCTTTACAATTGGTTGTAGCCCCATAAGAACATCAAGTTAGGAAGTTTATTGCTTTGAAATATCAAAGTAAACTTAAGAGTTGGCTTTACCATTGAATGTAGCTCTATAAAAACAATGTTAAATCTCATGCACTTTTACTACCTTATTTTGAGTCATAAAATTATGGAAGGTGTTTTATTTTTAAAATGTAATTAAAACGCTTTGTATCGTTTTTCAATATTTTTATCAGTTATTCAAAAAATATCTCAAATTTTGTTGTACTTCATCGTTTAAGTATTCAAAAAGTATACACTTAAAAAACTAAAAAGCGCTTAGATGCGTATTAATTATATCTTTAAGAAGTACATCTTTGGTACAACTGAAATTATAGCTACAGGTCCTATAATGCTATAGCTTCCCATAACTACAAAAAATGGAGTAGAAGAGCACGAGATTTAACCCTATTCTTATGGGGTAAATCTCAACATCGTCTCAATAAAGCCGGCTCTTAAGAGCATCTTCATTTTACCGTACTAAACAGAATACGTCAAATATCATTTCATAATTTTGACTTAAATTCACATTTATTACAATAATATTTTATAAGCACCTATTTAATGGTTAGTTTTATTCTGAATTAGATTAAAATAGTAAAAAAATATTCAATAAAATGAAAACTTCTATCAAAACGGTTTAGACGCAATGTTTTACACGCATTGAGGTGAATTCTTACATTCTTCTCTTTTTACACTGTCTACCTACTATTTTCTACTATAGTATTTTTGTTTAGCAATAATGTAAGTGATTAAGACAATATTTTTTAGTAAAATATAGTGTTGTCAATAAATAGAAATAATGTTTCAATGTTCTGCAACAATTTAAAAAGTAGTAAATGACAATAATTTTCACCAAAACCACTGACTTTTTGTTAGTTACCATGTTTTACAACTGAATGCCTCAAATGTATGTGTTATATGGGAGAGGCATTAGTCTTGACTCATTATTTGTTATTACAAATGCAGCGCAAATGACATTTTGGAGGTTTACATTAAAACGGGTAAGCTGGACTGTGTTTTGTGTGTTCAATGTTTTGTTGTGGATACAATTGTTGTGCATTTCATAAATGAGTAACTTTATTCTTGAAATAAATATTTTGTTCCCTTATGCACTGCCTTATAGACTCTCACAAACTAGTGAAATTTACTTTAAATAAAAGTTACAGTAAGTACTTCATCCTATGTTTTTGTTTGTATTTTATTACTGTTCATTTCTTCTTTCACCATCTTCTGTATTGTTAGGTTTTTACATCACAGATTTCTGTCTTTGTACTCATGTGTACTATTTCATGGAGAAGTAAGAAATATTATATGGAACTAAATATTCCTGTAATTTTAATTGCATAACATTTATTTTTTGTCTGCAATATATTTATTATTCATAATTTATTTAATTTCACTCAGATTTTGTGACTTTTATATATTATCTTTCAAGTATTACTTAAAAGCATGTTGGGGAAAGGGTCTCAGTGAAGTGAATTTTAAGACAAATTGATGTAATTTATGAAAGAATTAGTTATTTCATCAAGTTAACCATCTTTCAATTTATATATACATGATAATAAATAATTTTGATTAATAATTTATATCAAGACATAGTAATAAAAACTATTTGGAGACAAATTTCAAAATATTGTGCCTGATGTTCTCAATTGGTAGTAGGAAATTTAATAGATAGATTTATTGGCATGATTCTGTATTTATACTCTAATATTAGTGGCTAAAGTATAATATGCGTGAGGAAGCCGCTGGTCTGGCTTTTTCAAATTTTCTTTATTTCTAGTTCCAAGTATCAAAATACAAAACATAAGAGACAATAACAGCCGTCGGATAATTTGTTTGTTGTCTTATTTTGTATAAAAAAAACTGTTTCTTTAGTTTCTAGTTCTAAACGCAAAAATATTAAAAGTAACATGAACACAGGGGACTATCATTAAATTTGTGTAACAGAAAATGCATGTTGATTTTAGCACATTCTCTTGGTGGAAGTGACTTGTAGTTAACAATTTTAGAGTCCTGGCATATAAATTTATTTTCTTATTACTTTTCTCTTCTGTATTTGGAGATCATGGCGTAAATTAATGCTTTCGTGTTTATGTACATCCTTGAAAGCAAATATCTATTATGAAAATGTATATACATATTTGAAACATGATTTGCATGTTTTTCCTAATTTGTGTAAAAGTTAAAAAAACTTTCAAGATTTAATTCGATAGGAGAAATTAGCCAACTGTAAGTTTCCTAGTAACATTGTTTTCCAATTGTAGATATTTTTGTAAAAACAGTACATTAAAATAATGAAACATATTATGTTTGTAAGTTATAAACCAAACAAAAAAGTATTTGTAGGTAATTTTATAAAAGTGTGGTTTTCAGAATATTGTGTCAGTTTACTATTATAACTGATTATTAAAAATTGTGCATTTTTTGTTTGTTTTGGGTTTCTATATTTACTGCTTGTTTAGATATATGCCCTGGAGATAAGAAATATTAAACAAAAAGTTTGGTAGTTTCTTGAAAAATTCTGGGCATTTTTCAAGTAGTTGTTTGGGCAATAATGAAATTATCCTTCCGGAAAAACTACTGAATATAAGGATATCTATATTTTACAGTCTGTATGTGAAATATGTTTGAGTGTGGCTTTTTAATATAAAATGCAATTCATATTTCATTGAAACACGTTATTTCCATAAGTCATAATTCACATACATAATGTAAATAATTCATGTCCTTATCTTCAGTCATGTTTCCTTATAACAAAATTGCCCAAAATGACTTAACTTTACTTTAAATAGCTGTAATTTATTTATTTTAAACTTTTCCTGTCTTCATAGAACATAGCTCTTACAGCTGTGACTGGATTAAAAAAAGTAACTTCAACCATAAACCTATTACACTTAATAAAAATGTCTGTATTTATGTAATCCATGAATATATTGTTTGATAATGTGAACCCTTAGAGTTTAGTGAAATATTTAAGTAAAATTAACGATAGTCTTGATGTTTTGCAGGAGAAGTACGGAGGATACTAAGGACAGCATGTTACCTGGACCCCCTTCTGCGTTGTTTGTTTACTTCTACCTGTGTACACCCAAGTTTTCATGTTTTTCGTAACTTAACCTACAGTGGTTGTTGAGGAAAAATTGCGTGAAAAAGGAGAAATAAACTGTTAAAAATACATCTTCTATCATTATCAACCAGTACAAACTATAATATATAATTGAAAAATCAATTAGCCGGGTTAGATGTCTGATTGTGTATTTTTTAAATTATTTTCAATGTTAGCTTAAAATTTGATCAAAAATTTCACCTATTATGTTTTTATTTGCATTTAAATTTTACTTGATTAACAGCAGAAGTGGTTTCTCAAGAAATTTGAAACTTTTTATTGTTCCGTATTCCTAATTGAATCAATTTATTGAAGTCAACAGTGAATGCTTGATGTGTCACATATCACTGTAAAAAATATATAAATTCAATCGTGATTTTGTACCTGTTTAAGAAAGAATGTCCGATTGATTTGAAAACTGGTTAATTTCCTATGTTTTTTTTCTAAGTTTTAAAGTAATACGAGGGCTGTTTTTTAAGTAAGGGCAGTTTTTTTTTTAAATAAACAACAATTATTTTTTTCAAAATACATTTATTTTCAGAATCTACATACTTTTTTTTATTTTCTACATAGTTGCCTTGTTTGTTAAGGCACTTATCATATCTTAAAACTAAGTTTTGAAATCCCTCTTCAAAGAAATTTGCCGCCTGCTCTGACAACCAGGAGTTCACGGCCGTCTTGACTTCTTCATCGTCATTGTAGCGCTTCCCGCCAAGATGATTTTTCAAGTACCGAAAAAGGTGGAAATCGCTCGGAGCAAGGTCGGGGCTGTACGGCGGATGATTCAAAACTTCCCAGCCAAAAGAGTTGATCATTTCCTGTGTCCGAGCAGCGGTGTGAGGCCTTGCATTGTCGTGGAGGAGCAGAATTCCCTTTGTCAGCATGCCGCGTCTTTTGTTCTGAATGGCACGTCGGAGACTGGGCAGGGTTGCGCAGTAGGCTTCTGAGTTAATCGTCATTCCTCGCGGCATAAAGTCCACTAGCAAAACACCGCGCCTGTCCCAGAACACAGTTGCCATAACTTTGCGCCCCGACAGCGTTTGCTTGGCTTTGACTTTGACTGGAGATGTTGTGTGCCGCCATTCCATGGACTGTTGCTTTGATTCAGGAGTGATATGGGATACCCATGTTTCATCTCCTGTGACAATTCGACTCAACATGTCGTCTCCTTCCTCGTTGTAGCGGGTCAAGAAAGTCAAATAACTGCTTAATCTCTTTTTTTTGTGATCCTCAGTGAGGAGTTTGGGTACCCATCTTGAGCACAATTTTTTAAAGTTTAGGTTTTCTGACACAATTTTGTACAGTACTGACCTGGACACTTGAGGAAATTCCATAGAGGGAGTGGTTATTGTGAACCGTCAGTCCTCATGAATTTTTGCGTCAACTGCAGTAACCAAATCTCCCATGATCACAGATGGCCGGCCTGAACTATCTTCATCGTGGACATTTTCGCGGCCATCTTTAAATTCTCGGACCCATTTCCGCACTTTACCTTCACTCATTGCCTTGGCACCATACACCTCACAAAGCTGACGGTGAATGTCAGCAGCCGACATGTTTCTTGCAGTCAAAAATCGTATCACTGACCGAATCTCACACGCGGCGGGTGATTCGATAATCTTAAACATTTTAAAGATCCACAGTAATGCACACAGGTTAGCTACAGAGCTGCAACTGACATGAAGTTGTTCGCTAGGAATGCCGGGAGGCGGGGCGCACGCTCGTTACGGCAGGAACGCGAACTACTACCGTTTACGGGAGAACGGCCCTTACTTAAAAAACAGCCCTCGTATGTTATTAGTTTTTTTTGTTTAATTTTTCTAGCGCACTCCTTGATCTAAAATACTGGATTGTGTGCTTATGAGTAAACTTGTAACCTGTGCGTAACTTATGTCCTTCACTGCGAGTTTGAATGTAAAAATAAATCTTGTTGAATGTTTATTACAATATGGTAATGAGAAATTCATATTTTTGGACTTAACAAAGATATAGAGTCTATGTTAGTGTTAGTGGTAGGTTCAAACCAAGATTTAGCTCGTTATACAAGTAAGCCTTTACTTGTTTGAAAGAAAAACGTGAATTTTATTCAAACTTATTGAGAGTTAAATTTTACCTATCAAATAAATAAAAATTATTTCCTGTAAGTTTATCTCACAAATTGTGATTATAAATGTATAAAATGGAGACATGACAATGAAGATAATAGTATCTTGACCTGACAGTAATCAAAATGATCTATTTAAAATCGAAACATCTCAAATCCATGGAGAGCAGATATTTTACTGTGTACAGAATAATAATTTAGTTCTATCCTCTAAGTAACCTCAACACATACGACTTTAGAATTATTTTACTGCAATACAGAAGCTACCAATCCGTTAATTTTAGATCAATGGCTGCAAAAAAAAAAAGAATTTAAACAAATTCTTAATTACTACACTTAAATACTTCTTTACCTCTGTATTAACCTCACTTGGTGATATAGACAAAATTTGGTGCCATATGTATTGAAAAAATAATTAGTTTATTTTACATCCCACAGATTAATTTATTCACCGACCGACCCTGGTAGTCCGGAGGGTGAAAGATTCTGGTAAAGGTAGGAAAAAGGGATTATGTTAACCAATGGTTGTGGTGTGACGAAATAAAAAACCCTACAAACCTACTCAAATCGTTCTAGTATCAGTTTTTGTAAAGCTGGTTTAGCATTTTTAGTTGCAGGTTATTATACAAAAGACATGTAACAAAGTTTTATGCAAATTGTTTGTGTTTAAGAAAAATTATAACTAAAAATTCCTAGGTTACCTTGTCTGTACTTATTTATAATCTTAGTGTTTTCTTTAACTCACAGATGGTTTTTTTTACTTTTTACATTCCAGACTCTTGGTTTACAATTGATAGTTTGACGACTGTCTTCGATTTCCTTTTAATATAAGAGTTTGTTAAGGGAGTTAGGTGGTGTCTACTATGAGTTCGCTTTAGCCTTTTAATGGGTTTTTAAACTGTGTATTACGTAATATATGGTTTTCTCTTAACATGAGGGCTGAAAATAGGCTGTTCCACAGGAGTAGTTTTTTTTTGTCTTTTTCTGTGCTTAACCTCCATAATTAAGGTTAGTACAGTTTTTTTTAATATTAATAAATTGTTGTGCGGATAATTTTTGGAACATTCTGTACAACTCATATATAAATTAATATCATAACTATTATGCTATATTTCATAATGCACCTTGCTGGAAACAAATCAATAAGATTCATCCCATAATTCATTTCAAAATTGTGCGTTATGAATATTATTATGAACAGTTGCGTTTACTAATATTGCAAGTCATAAACGTGATTAACGACATTCGAGGCACATTATTTATTACCGTTCTTATGTTTATTGCGTTATCGTTTTATATATATATATATATATATTTTGTAACGAACCTAATTAAAAATTTACAGCTCTCTTCAAGGCTTTTCTGATAACTCAAACTTAGGCATTATGGATAACATAACATTCAGGTGCATAAACTACTTTGCAAGTTACAAACATGAATTTTTATTGAGGTTTTTGATTATTAAGTATTTTTTTAAATTGTGCAAAATGGAAATAATGGCTTATTATTTAATAATGTGCCATAAATTTTATTCCAAAAATTTATTTAGGCCATATTAGCAAAAATAAAAATAAAAACTGAAATGTTGTATAATACTTGATAATCAGTTAATTAGTGAGTTTAAATTTTAATAACAGGATTTGTACAAGACACAGAAATGCAATCATATGGTTACAGGTTTTTAGACATAATTGAAAAGAGTTGTTATATAACTCTAAATGTAATGTATCACACTATAAAATGAAGAGATTTATTTATTCTATTCTTAATGTGTGATTTAAAAGCTATATTTTAGAAATGATCGTTAGCAAGAAAAAGAAAAATCGTTTGGATTGAACTTAGTCTAGCTTGCTGTTGTACTAAAATGCTTTATTGTTTTCCTTGTGTTCCTCATGTTTTTATTAATTATTTTGGAACAGGTTTCTAGAATATATAACTTTTTTTACATTGTATTTTACTCTTAAAGTAATGTACATTTCATACAATATATCTTATATTTTTAATTATGTAATTGGTCAGTGTTTTTTTTTTTTTTCATTTAGGTGAATATTATGATTTTGTTTTTAAAATTATATTTATTCAAATGTAAATAAATAGCATGTTTTATTGATTGTTGAACTGTATGTATTAGATTTGATTTTAACATATGTTATTCCAATAGATGTTTAAGTTGATTATCTTCCAGAATAACTGGTGATTTTGTCCATACTCTTATTTGTCTTTGTTTCTAAAAGTATTCTAAACGAATGTATAAACCATGTACAATGTGTTAAAAATCTCCAGCTATCAACAGTTATTGATCCAGTGTGGAAAAATGTAGAAATAAAGAACAGAAATATGTAAAAAAAATTAAAAATACATAGACGATTTATTGTTAATCAAGATTTGTTTTTATTTCCGGAATAACTCTCAATAGTATATCCTCATTACTCGAATGATAAACAAAACATCAAACATTCAACATCTCCAAAAATAAATGATGAATCCATTAATGGATGACACATGATGATTACGTCATATAACAACTGATGATACAATAGAGAAGCAACCAAGCTAATGGTCTTAGACACAAAGCTTTTTCACTGCTATGATATCCAGTTCATAGTATTGCAGTATACTGTATGCTACTTTTAACTTGTAAATTTACAAGTGAAAGAATTTATGTTCTATTGCAGTGGGAGTGGCAAAATATGAAACAGAATCGTGAGATCATCTTTCTTGCCACAGTTATTTCAGTTGAACTTGAACACATTAAACTTTTGGGATCCTGTATTAACCTATAATCTCATAATTTTTTGACACCTGCAGTTTGTATACACATTAATCTTCTAGTGTCCTCTATTAACCTACAACCCCACAATGTTTTGATGCAAATCAATCTTCTGAGGTCCACTATTTTCTAAAATGACTTAATTTTAACACCTGCAGATTTATTCACATTAATCTTCAGGTGTCCTCTATTAACCTACAATCCTATCAATTCCTGGCTCCTGCAGTTTATATGCACAATAATCTTCTAGTGTCCTCTATTAACCTACAATCCTATCAATTCCTGGCTCCTGCAGTTTATATGGACATTAATCGTCTAGTGTCCTCTATTAACTTACAATCCCATAATTTTCTGGCTCCTGCAGTTTATATGCACATTAATCTTCAGGTGTCCTCTATTAACCTACAATCCTATCAATTCCTGGCTCCTGCAGTTTATATGGACATTAACCCTTTGAACGCCGATATAAATTTAGTAATTTTTTAGATTACGCTCATTTAAGGTGAAAAAATACAAATGAAAATTCCTTAAAGCTAATTTTTTTATTAATTCCTAATGACTAATAGTCACAAAAAAAAAAAAACAAATTTTACAATAATGTAATACTTGCATATAATAATAATATCATTTTTTCATAATAATGGAATATTTCAATCAAAATCAAATTTAGGTTACAGAGTAATCAAATGCATGTAATGAAAAATATGAAAACTATGCACAAGGATAAGAAAACAAATAAAGTGTAATATGCTGATCTTGTTTAGTTTTATAAGTTCTGATAATAATAGATTAGGCAGTTGTACAGTAAACTTCAAAACAAAAATCAGGATGAAGCCATGGGGTATCGGGACATGACTTGCAGCCATAATTACACAACAGAAAAGAAACAATAAAAACTTTATTATAACACCTAAAACATGGTAACAATAACTTTTTACAACTGTTTGTATAAGAATTGACAATGCAAGAACACTTCCCAAGGCACAATGCGTGCTCCACTGACAGTCGGTAATGGCGGATAGTATCGTCATCGGCGTACAGATGGGAGTGGGAGAACAGCTGCCAGCAACAAAACAATTTATTGTTTACCTACTGTGGCCAGCTGACAGCTGCAACTGGATTATTTGGTCAAGCCAGTACATTACTTTGTATTGTGGCTTATGTATTGAACTTATAAACTTCAAAAACAGTAATAAAATATATTTTTATTGATCGGCGGATTATTTCGTCTTTGGCGTTATGAGACCAAACAACATTGCGGATTATTCCGTCTACGGCGTGCTAAGGGTTAATAGTCTAGTGTCCTGTATTAACCTACAATCCTATCATTTTCTGGCTCCTGCAGTTTATATGCACAATAATCTTCTAGTGTCCTCTATTAACCTACAATCCCATAATTTTCTAGCTCCTGCAGTTTATATGCACAATAATCTTCTAGTGTCCTCTATTAACCTAAATCCTATAATTTTCTGGCTCCTGCAGTTTATATGTACATTAATCTTCTAGTGTCCTCTATTAACCTACAATCCCATAATTTTCTAGCTCCTGCAGTTTATATGCACAATAATCTTCTAGTGTCCTCTATTAACCTAAATCCTATAATTTTCTGGCTCCTGCAGTTTATATGTACATTAATCTTCAGGTGTCCTCTATTAACCTACAATCCTATCAATTCCTTGGCTCCTGAAGTTTATATGCACATTAATATTCTAGTGTCCTCTATTAACCTACAATCCTATTATTTCCTGGCTCCTGCAGTTTATATGCACATTAATCTTCTAGTGTCCTCTAATAACCTACAATCCTATCAATTCCTGGCTCCTGCAGTTTATATGCACATTAATCTTGTAGTGTCTTCTAGTAACCTACAATCCTATCAATTCCTGGCTCCTGCAGTTTATATGCACATTAATCTTCTAGTGTCTTCTAGTAACCTACAATCCTATCAATTCCTTGGCTCCTGCAGTTTATATGCACATTAATCTTCTAGTGTCTTCTAGTAACCTACAATCCTATCAATTCCTGGCTCCTGCAGTTTATATGCACATTAATCTTCAGGTGTCCTCTATTAACCTACAATCCCATAATTTTCTGGCTCCTGCAGTTTATATGCACATTAATCTTCAGGTGTCCTCTAGTAACCTACAATCCTATCAATTCCTGGCTCCTGCAGTTTATATGCACATTAATCTTCAGGTGTCCTCTATTAACCTACAATCCCATAATTTTCTGGCTCCTGCAGTTCATATGCACATTAATCTTCAGGTATCCTCTATTAACCTACAATCCTATCAATTCCTGGCTCCTGCAGTTTATATGCACATTAATCTTCAGGTGTCCTCTATTAACCTACAATCCTATCAATTCCTGGCTCCTGCAGTTTATATGCACATTAATCTTCTAGTGTCCTGTATTAACCTACAATCCTATCATTTTCTGGCTCCTGCGGTTTATATGCACAATAATCTTCTAGTGTCCTCTATTAACCTACAATCCCATAATTTTCTAGCTCCTGCAGTTTATATGCACATTAATCTTCTAGTGTCCTGTATTAACCTACAATCCTATCATTTTCTGGCTCCTGCAGTTTATATGCACAATAACCTTCTAGTGTCCTCTATTAACAACCTATAATCCTATAATTTTCTGGCTCCTGCAGTTTATATGCATATTAATCTTCTAGTGTCCTCTAATTAACCAGCAATCCTATAATTTCCTGGCTCCTGCAGTTTATATGCACATTAATCTTCTAGTATCCTCTATTAACCTACAATCCTATCAATTCCTGGCTCCTGCAGTTTATATGCACATTAATCTTCTAGTGTCTTCTATTAACCTACAATCCTATCAATTCCTGGCTCCTGCAGTTTATATGCACATTAATCTTCTAGTGTCTTCTAGGGTGCGCCTGAATTAGCACCCCACCCCTGGACATAGCACCCCCTCGCTTCTGACGTCATTTTGACGTCACGAAAGGGGGTGCTAAATCAGCACAGTGGCCGTGTCCAGGCCCTGAATAAGCACCCCCCTTCGAATACGGGGGTCCTAATTCAGCGCCCTGACCGTGTTCATGTGCTGATTTAGCACCCCCTTCGAATAGGGGGGTCCTAATTCAGCGCCTTGACCATGCTCATTGTGCTGATTTAGCACCCCCTTGAATCTTGGGGCTGCTAAACCAGCGCCTATACCTTATTGATGAGATGAACAATTACCCCAACGGAATAGAATAATAAACGTGTGGTTTAACATTGCGATTTAATTTTTCAATAAAATAAAATAATATAAATAAATATACGTATATATGTATATATATATATATATATATATATATAAATATATATATAATAAATAATTTAAATATATTGCAATGAGTATATTTACTGCATTGCTGTGGTTTTAATTAATATTTAAAAAACAAACAGTTCATTACCAATTGTAAAAATACTATGCATCAAATATACTTATAAGTAAAAAACTAGGTTCTGGGCATTCAAATACAGGTTTATTTTAAAGTAAAATTAATTTGAAACCATGGTACGAACAACGTAGAGGAACTTATATTGGCGTAAATCCGACATGTGTAATAAATATACATGGTCAGGAGATTATATCAACCCATTAACCACTTTAAAAACAATTATTTATTTATTTTAATTTTTCGAATACCAATCAAAAGCGGGAAAATTTAGAACCGTGAAATTGTAATTTTTGCAACGGCTAAGAGCCAATTATTTTTAAAGACGCATCTTAAACTGAATTATACTATTTAAACTGTATAGTATAATTCAAACACACTCGAAAAACAATTTAAATATTATTTTATATCTACTAGAATCAATATCATTCAGTTATATCTATATCACTTAAATCAACTATAATTAAAAAAAACGCTGAAAACAATGTTAAAACACACGTATCAATAAATATACTACCATATTTTCAAAAGCGTTATTGCTTAGGTCAAAACAAACATTTATATACTGAGTATTATGGATCTACATTGCTTAATTTCCCCTCTGTCGGTTAGTGTGCGTTTTTTGTTGTTGTTTAAAAATGGAATATCTTAAAACCTAATAAATGTAAAGCCTACCAAGTCTTGGTCAAAATTGTATGGCCGCTAAAAATATATTATGATGTTATCTTTAATACTTTTAGAATAGTGGCTAATTAAAATATTACCTTTTAGATACTATAAAGGTGCTGTTATTTTATTTCACAAATCTTTTTTGTTCACAGTAAAGATGCTCTTAATGAGTTATTTATTATTAGTTAGTTTGAAATATTATTTGAGTAATTAGATTTGTGATACAATCCATGATCAGATTTATTCTTGTATACCTGCTGGATTTTAAGATGTTGAAAGTTAATCAGATTTAATGGCCGCCATTTTCGAAAATATTAATGAATTATTTTTTATAACTGGCCTTATTACCACAAATATTTGATCCAAATTAGGTAGGATCTGTTTATTCGTTTTAAGTATTAAAGCGAATTTGTCTATAAAAACACATACAGCCTGACGGATAGGAAACTAAGCACCGAAGATCTATTTCCATATACTGAAATGCGTTTGCCATGACCTGAGCAGTTGCGGTATATAGACTTGTCCTAAGAATTACAGGACACTCTATATATAACATTATTATACAGAGTGTTCCACAACCTCTACCAATATTTTCAGACATTATTCATGGACCAAGGTCAAAAACAATCATATTCACCTTTCTAAAACTCAATAATTACTCAAATACCTACAATTTTGTTTGGTTTTTGTCTTTTTTTTACTTTACTATATTTTTATATTTGATGATTGGTTTAAGTTAAAATGTTGTATAATACCTTTTATAACATTAAGGCTTAATTACATCAACAATTTAAATTTCTTACAAGCTTTATGTTCAAAATTGTGATTTCTAAGAAAGTTTTTAAGCGTCAATATCTTAAAAGCGATATAGGGTAAAAAAATGTCCTAATTATTACACAATTTAATTAAAATTCCAACGATACCAAGTTTTTATTATTTTCTGAATATAGGTTTCTTCTCTGATTAAAACGTCAGAAAAAACACCTAATACATGTTGATTACCTAGACCAAAAAATTAAAACAGTAGTTATATATAGCTCTTTACTGTCGATCGCTTAATATTTCTATTTAATAATTTGTTTTTTAAATGGAGGACCTCAGACTTACTTCTGACCCTTAGCTTGTAAATTTATAGGGAGTTTGTAGATATGCTATTGATTGTCGTGGTAAACGTAGATGCTTAAATGTAATCAGTAAAGATTGCTATTTGTTGAAGTTGTTAAGTTTTTCTAACCGAGGTTTATGATTTTGTTCTACCCGGAAAATAAAACATTAACAAATATAGAAGTTTACTGTATACAAAATGAAATATTATGTATTTTTGTATAGTATTTTTTTTATTATTAATGAAGTAATATTTATGCTTCTATATATCTGTTGACTACCTAGTTTTATACAAATCAGTAACTCATAAATAGGTTTTTACTTTCACAAAAAATTCAAAACTGTAGATACAGCAGTAAATATCTTATATTCAAGTGGAAAACAAATTATGGTATTTTATATAGTATTCTTATAGTTGATATGAAAGAACTTACAATATATGCAATAAATATATAACAATGAATATACAATAATACAAATCTTATATCTCAAAAGAATGAATACATACATCTAAATTAAGACCGCTAATTAAAATTAAAAACAAAAGCAGCAATTATCATTAGTTTTAATTTGTCTCTAATTACTGTATACTCGTAATTAAAAAACGTAAAGGGAAAAGAGCCTACATGGGCTTTAATGATCTGTGCGTAGAGAATTTTATGTTTTTTTTAAATATATATTTAGCAGTGCGTTAATTAATTTTACAAACGCACGCGAAAGAATGAACTGAAATAGAATAAATGAAGGATACGATTTAATTAATTATTTTAATAGGTGATATTTAGAAAAAAATTAAGAAAGCAAAGTCATGAGTGAAAATTGTTACACAAATATGACAATGCGTGTGAGAGGGACGAGTGCTAAGGTCTATTAGCCTTGTTAGTCGGAGCATTATTATGTAATATTAAGTCTATGGTAATTTTGAAGGGAAAGTAGGCATATTTGATTATTATATTATTTAATCGTTTTTTTTCGGAAATTTGCAAAACAATCGTAGATAGTAGCTTATAAGTGGCAGCGTCACAAAAATCCAGATAACAACTATTATATTTATGATTAAATTGAATATGTAAAAGATAAATACCCTTTTTGCTGGTTGAATGCTAGGGGGTGCTAATTCAGTGACTGAGCCATGTCCATGCGCGCTGAATAAGCACCCCCTTGGAACAGGGGGTGTGTTAATTCAGGCCTCGACCAGGTCCATGCCGCGCTGAATAAGCACCCCCCTTGTAGTAGGGGGGTGCTAATTCAGTGCCTGGTCCGTGTCCGTGCGCTGAATTAGCACCCCCCTGCCGTGACGTCAGAGCCTGAGGGGGGTGCTTATTCCAGGGGGTGCTAAAGCAGCGTCCCCTCTTCTAGTAACCTACAATCCTATCAATTCCTGGCTCCTGCAGTTTATATGCACATTAATCTTCTAGTGTCCTCTATTAACCTACAATCCTATCATTTTCTGGCTCCTGCAGTTTATATGCACAATAACCTTCTAGTGTCCTCTATTAACCTACAATCCTATCAATTCCTGGCTCTTGCAGTTTATATGCACATTAATCTTCAGGTGTCCTCTATTAACCTACAATCCTATCAATTCCTAGCTCCTGCAGTTTATATGCACATTAATCTTCTAGTGTCCTGTATTAACCTACAATCCTATCATTTTCTGGCTCCTGCGGTTTATATGCACAATAATCTTCAGGTGTCCTCTATTAACAACCTATAATCCTATAATTTTCTGGCTCCTGCAGTTTATATGCATATTAATCTTCTAGTGTCCTCTAATAACCTGCAATCCTATAATTTCCTGACTCCTGCAGTTTATATGCACATTAATCTTCAGATGTCCTCTATTAACCTACAATCATATCAATTCCTTGGCTCCTGAAGTTTATATGCACATTAATATTCTAGTGTCCTTTATTAACCTACAATCCTATCAATTCCTTGGCTCCTGCAGTTTATATGCACATTAATCTTCTAGTGTCCTCTAATAACCTACAATCCTATCAATTCCTGGCTCCTGCAGTTTATATGCACATTAATCTTCTAGTGTCTTCTAGTAACCTACAATCCTATCAATTCCTGGCTCCTGCAGTTTATATGCACATTAATCTTCTAGTGTCTTCTAGTAACCTACAATCCTATCAATTCCTGGCTCCTGCAGTTTATATGCACATTAATCTTCTGGTGTCCTCTATTAACCTACAATCCTATCATTTCATGGCTCCTAAAGTTTATATGCACATTAATCTTCAGGTGTCCTCTATTAACAACCTATAATCCTATAATTTTCTGGCTCCTGCAGTTTATATGCACATTAATCTTCTAGTGTCTTCTAGTAACCTACAATCCTATCAATTCCTGGCTCCTGCAGTTTATATGCACATTAATCTTCTAGTGTCTTCTAGTAACCTACAATCCTATCAATTCCTGGCTCCTGCAGTTTATATGCACATTAATCTTCTAGTGTCCTCTATTAACCTACAATCCTATCATTTCATGGCTCCTACAGTTTATATGCACATTAATCTTCTAGTGTCCTCTATTAACCTACAATCCTATCAATTCCTTGGCTCCTGCAGTTTATATGCACATTAATCTTCTAGTGTCTTCTAGTAACCTAAAATCCTATCATTTTCTGGCTCCTGCAGTTTATATGCACATCAATCCTCAGGTGTCCTCTATTAACCTATAATCCCATAATTTTCTGGCTCCTGCAGTTTATATGCACATTAATCTTCTAGTGTCCTTTATTAACCTACGATCCTATCAATTCCTTGGCTCCTAAAGTTTATATGCACATTAATCTTCTAGTGTCCTTTATAAACCTACGATCCTATCAATTCCTGGCTCCTGCAGTTTATATGCACATTAATCTTCTAGTGTCCTCTATTAACCTACAATCCTATCATTTTCTGGCTCCTGCAGTTTATATGCACAATAACCTTCTAGTGTCCTCTATTAACCTACAATCCTATCAATTCCTGGCTCTTGCAGTTTATATGCACATTAATCTTCAGGTGTCCTCTATTAACCTACAATCCTATCAATTCCTGGCTCCTGCAGTTTATATGCACATTAATCTTCTAGTGTCCTGTATTAACCTACAATCCTATCATTTTCTGGCTCCTGCGGTTTATATGCACAATAATCTTCAGGTGTCCTCTATTAACAACCTATAATCCTATAATTTTCTGGCTCCTGCAGTTTATATGCATATTAATCTTCTAGTGTCCTCTAATAACCTGCAATCCTATAATTTCCTGGCTCCTGCAGTTTATATGCACATTAATCTTCAGATGTCCTCTATTAACCTACAATCATATCAATTCCTTGGCTCCTGAAGTTTATATGCACATTAATATTCTAGTGTCCTTTATTAACCTACAATCCTATCAATTCCTTGGCTCCTGCAGTTTATATGCACATTAATCTTCTAGTGTCCTCTAATAACCTACAATCCTATCAATTCCTGGCTCCTGCAGTTTATATGCACATTAATCTTCTAGTGTCTTCTAGTAACCTACAATCCTATCAATTCCTGGCTCCTGCAGTTTATATGCACATTAATCTTCTAGTGTCTTCTAGTAACCTACAATCCTATCAATTCCTGGCTCCTGCAGTTTATATGCACATTAATCTTCTAGTGTCCTCTATTAACCTACAATCCTATCATTTCATGGCTCCTACAGTTTATATGCACATTAATCTTCAGGTGTCCTCTATTAACAACCTATAATCCTATAATTTTCTGGCTCCTGCAGTTTATATGCACATTAATCTTCTAGTGTCTTCTAGTAACCTACAATCCTACCAATTCCTGGCTCCTGCAGTTTATATGCACATTAATCTTCTAGTGTCTTCTAGTAACCTACAATCCTATCAATTCCTGGCTCCTGCAGTTTATATGCACATTAATCTTCTAGTGTCCTCTATTAACCTACAATCCTATCATTTCATGGCTCCTACAGTTTATATGCACATTAATCTTCTAGTGTCCTCTATTAACCTACAATCCTATCAATTCCTTGGCTCCTGCAGTTTATATGCACATTAATCTTCTAGTGTCTTCTAGTAACCTAAAATCCTATCATTTTCTGGCTCCTGCAGTTTATATGCACATCAATCCTCAGGTGTCCTCTATTAACCTATAATCCCATAATTTTCTGGCTCCTGCAGTTTATATGCACATTAATCTTCTAGTGTCCTTTATTAACCTACGATCCTATCAATTCCTTGGCTCCTAAAGTTTATATGCACATTAATCTTCTAGTGTCCTTTATAAACCTACGATCCTATCAATTCCTTGGCTCCTGCAGTTTATATGCACATAAATCTTCAGGTGTCCTCTATTAACCTACAATCCTATCATTTTCTGGCTCCTGCAGTTTATATGCACATTAATCTTCAGGTGTTCTCTATTAACAACCTACAATCCTATAATTTCCTGGCTCCTGCAGTTTATATGCACATGAATCTTCTAGTATCCTCTATTAATCTACAATCCCATGGTTCCTGCAGTTTATATGCACATTAATATTCTAGTGCCCTATATTATTATACAACCCCATAATTCTTTGACACCTGCAGTTTTTATGCACATTGATATTCTGGTTTCCTCTATAATCTTTAATTCCATCACATTATGGGTTCTCAGTAAGTTAAAGAGTGAATATTATGAGATGTGTTGATCTGCAATCCCACCAGTGTCTGTATCCTGCAGTAATTTTGAGATTAAATCTTCTGGGGTCTTCTAGTAATCTATAATCTCAACATTTTCTAAGACCTACATTTTTTATGAACATCAATCTTCTGGTTTTCTGTATTCATCTAAAATCGAAACAGATTCTGAGTTCTGCATTAATTTTAAGAGTCACTCTTATGAGAACCTATATTAATCCCATCATTTTCTGACACCTGCAGTTTTTATAAACGTTAATTGTATGGTGTCCTCTATTAATCTATAATCCCATTATTTACTGGGTTCTGCAGTAATTATGTGGTATAATTTAACACTAATTACTCACATCATCACAATTAATCGCTGCCACAATGCATGCAGAGATTTAATCAGTAATCTTATGGCTTCCCATATGAAACATCAGATTCTCCGTTTTACAGTTGTTTTGATGATGGAGCTTTTATTATTCTCTATTAATCTACAGATTCATGAGTTCTGGGTACTGTAGTTATGATTAGCATCAAATTTTCTCACAATCGACAATGACATCAGTTTCAATGTATAGTTGCAATACATGCAGTTAGCACATTCACTGCAGTTCTATGCAGAGTTAGCAACTGTAGTAACGATGAAGCATACTCATTATTGTGTATCGTAGAACCAAGCAACTCTCTGAATCAGGAATCAGCCAAACCTCCCACAAAAATTGAAAACCTCTATGTCTACATCATCGACAGCCAGTTCTCTCAGTCTTCAGGAATCAGCCAAATTTGGAATAACAAACTGGTAACTACTATGACTACATCAATGACTGAGCCGGCTATTCTCAGACTTCAGGAATCAGCCAAATTTGGAATAACAAACTGGTAACTACTATGACTACATCAATGACTGAGCCGGCTATTCTCAGACTTCAGGAATCAGCCAAATTTGGAATAACAAACTGGTAACTACTATGACTACATCAATGACTGAGCCGGCTATTCTCAGACTTCAGGAATCAGCCAAATTTGGAATAACAAACTGGTAACTACTATGACTACATCAATGACTGAGCCGGCTATTCTCAGACTTCAGGAATCAGCCAAATTTGGAATAACAAACTGGTAACTACTATGACTACATCAATGACTGAGCCGGCTATTCTCAGACTTCAGGAATCAGACAAATCAGCAATTATGATCTGGAAACCACTATGACTACATCACTGACAGAGCCGTACAACTCACAGACTTCAGGAATCAATCAAACCAGCAGTAACAACCCTGTAACTACTACGACTACATCACCGGCAGAGCCGGGCAACTCTCAGACTTGATGAATCAGTTAAACCGGTAATAAAAACTTGGAAATCAAATTTACTGTATCAATGACTGAGCCGGCTATTCTCAGACTTCAGGAATCAGACAAATCAGCAATTATATTCTGGAAACCACTATGACTACATCGCCGACAGAGCTGGACAACTCTCAGACTTCATGAATGAGTCAAACCTGCAATAAAAAAACTAGAAACTCCTACAACTACATCCCACCAAGCTGTGAATCAAGCTGACAATACAGAACAAATACACGAAGTAGTTTGTAATAAAAAAAAAACTCTATTTCCTGGCAAAATAAGTCCAAAAAGACACTTCAAGTAGGACATATGTGTCTCACTGTATTTACTAATTCTTAGTTTTTCCTGATGCTATATCTTTCAACAATGGTAATTAATAAATAATTTGTTATATTATGTATAAAATCAATGGAAATATGATTAAAAAATATATTTATTGTTATTAAGATACAAATTAAATTTTGTCTGAATCAACTGCTCACGATTTGTGGAACTGTCCTAAACAAGTGGTAGCACACACTGGCTCTTCAAATGCTGCACATGTGATTTTTGTTAGTTTTCCCTCCACCTTGAGGCTGCATTTGCGACAGCGCCTTCTTGTATATAAGTCTTTAAGGATGTGTACTCCAATTCCTTGTAATCTCAATTCCTGAGGGACTCCTACATGCCCAGATATTTTGCGTTTAGACTTGGATTTTATTGCTCTTGATTTTCAGGAAGAAAATCCTAAAATCAGCTTGTGGTCCAAACTGATTATATCTCCAGTAATTAAATCCTCCTCGCTCCACCTTGAACCAGTTGAAGGCATTTACTATGCCTAGTTCTATCAAAAATGTTATAGTCTCTGCCACCACGTTCTGGAGTGGTGACCAACATTATAATGTTCCCTCTGCAAGTCAAAGTTGTCCACTCCACCCATGTATGAATTATATTCCTTTACAACTTTAGGACATGACACTTCAACTTTTGAACCATCATACCCTTTCCTCATGACAAATATTACTTTAGGATCACGAAATTATGAGAGGTAGCAAACATCTTTGTTATCTCTCCACTTCACAGCACAGATACCTTTTTTGTTCAGAAAGTGAATTGTCCTCTTCCCAACTTTGGTTCTTTTCTTGACAAAACTCTATGCTGATTTGCTCTGACGGTTCCACAAGCATACAAATCATTTTGTAGCAGAGTCTTTAGGGCCTGAAATATAGTCTAAAAGGTGTCAATGGATACTAATCTTCTTGTTCCAAAAAAAGGTGTGCAAAGATTCAATACTACATTTTCACACATTAGGAAAGAATTATCGCCCCACTGATGTCCTCTGAAGAACTTCTTTCCGAAAGATAGAATGAAAGTTCTACAGAGTTTTGTAAATGTCAAAACATAAAATATAACCTGTTTGGCTATCAGCCAAAGCCATATATTGTAGCAATGCTTTACAGGTTTTATTTGGTTGGTACTGTTTCAATGTAGACCGGATCTTGAACCCTACCTTGGCTTCATCTGCAACAAGATTTTTGTATGGATTATTAACTACCCACACATTTCGCTTCTAGAGGAACTATAAGTGTTCGCAACAAATACAATTTGTCAGAACCTGGGTCTCCTTCTTTTGGCTTCAAATCGTTGTCATTTAGCTGAAGGTTTTGTGTAAGCTTTTGTAGAGATTCAAGGTCATAACCAGAGAAACATCTGGTACACTCAAAAAAGGATCCGAGCTCCAGTAGTTAGTAGCAGATAGAAAGACATGGATACTATTATTATGGTTATGCCAAAAAATGCTCTCAGCTCCTCCTTTTCATTATTAGTACATTTCCAACAGTTGCTTTGTAAGGTGTAAAAATGTGTTTGATAGCTTACATGTTGCATTTTACCATCGTACAATTTATTAAAATATTCAATTTCCTTGTCCAACACAGAAAACTGATTGGTTGATTTACGATTCTTGTTTATCAACGTATCAGTTAACTCAGCATAGTTCCCCTCATCTTCCTCCCGTCCTTAATTTCCTTTTTTTCTTTCCTCTGCAGATTTCGATGTTAATTTCTTTTCTTTGGTTTTACGATTACCTTTTATGATACCCTTGAGGTTTTTCTGACATCCCATTTTCATGTAGGATTTATTTGTAACCAGAGTCCTGTTTACATACCTAATTTTATTGCCAGACTGTTTCTTATCTCGGAAACACTACACATTTCCTGATTTTTACAAGGGGTCTGTTTTCCATACGTTTTGTCATCTACAAGCTGTTTGCTGTTATTGGCACTTGAAACTCTAGTTCATAGTTTGTAGTAGGATTAGTAGTGATGTAGTTATGGTCATATGCACAGAGATGTGGCTTAAGGCATTATCATTATGTCTAATTACTTGTTCGCTCTGATCATTAACATCAGCTTCTGTCATGTTTAGGCTACTATCCACATTAGTCTGCTTGCAACGTCTTACTTGAAATTCCAGTATTACTATCCAAGATCTCTTCGTCTATAATCGTTCAGAATCTTCCCTAGAAGTTGACGGCAGATATACTTCTGAGATGATATCATCAACAAAATCATCCCCACTGTCACGCTCAACATCAGAAGTAGTTGGGTATCCAGGAGCTCATACAAAATGTCCAGGATTTATCCTTCTTCTAGAATCTCAAAATAAAATAAAATAAAATTACTTGGTATCTTAGTTGCACCTACGTTTTCTGGCCAATACTTCTTAATATATTTACACAATTAACAATTGAAGTATCATAATACAAATATAATGTTTTTCACTTTGATTATAAGAATACAGAAAGCTACTGTAGCTTCTGTATCAAAATTGTATAAATAACCCTACTTGTGAAAAGGCCTAAGCAGAGCTGGAAGACAACATGCTAAGTAACACACATTTATTTAATTTAAAGCTGGTTAAATGTATCAGTATGTCTCGAAACAAGTATTAAGACATACAATATACCCCTACCAATAAAAACATCACTCAAATAGAAGTATGAAATACTACTTGGTTATGGTGCCCTAAAGACAGTGGAATAAAATGTCCCATAACTAGTTTCTACAGTTATCAAATGGTACAGTAACCGTAACAAAGTTACAACCGTAGTAAACTTCAAGTATTTGAATGCACATAACTTACTTCATCCATGTCGATGCTTTGAATTATGTAAATTTTCAAAACCAATGTTTGGTTATCCAGGAAACACCACAAATATGTCTCAGCTGAGATTTTATTCTTAATATTGGTTACTTCCTGTCCAAACTGTAAGTATTTTTCTCAGTCTGTCGTTGTAAATAGTAACACATTGATTTATAAAAAGAATGTTTGATGAACAGCCATTTGTGAAGGATAAAAGTAGCTTATTACCGCCAAGAATATGATTACCACCGGAAACTCGACTCATCAGTCATACAGGCAACAAATCCACGTCCTTCCTCAACCACAAGACCTACCACCACCATCCTGGTCAAATTCAAATTGAACATCAAGTTAATCTCCAGCAATTTTTTTAGAAACAAGCCAACCCTCAAATGCTCTTCTTTAAATAACAATAGAGAAGCTTGCAGTTTTTCATCAGAATGTAGACAAGATTAAGAAATAAAACCGAAAGACTGGAACACCAACTACATACGAAATCCGCTGACATAATTGAGCACGGACTAATAGCATACCACCGAGTATGTGAGGTTCAGTAATTTTGACACTGTATGTGCATATGGAAGAACAGCATATCAAGGGGCAAGGGGGGAGTAGACACAAGAAGCTGGTCAACAAAAGTAGCTATCTCAACCTGGAAAGATACGGTGTAGAAATGGTAATTGAGGTAAGTGGGACAAATACATATATTAGGGTATTATAGACCACTGTATGCAAATATTGGGACTTTAAAACTGGCCTGTAGATCATACTGGTCAATATTTTATAGTTGATCTTCTTAAAATACTGGATAATGTTTTCTCAACGTACAAGAATACATGCTCGAGGAATTTAAGCAACCTAAAATGTGTCAACAACAGAATCCTGGAAGAATGTTACACAATCGAACAATATTGGCGACGTTTACAAGTTTTAACACCTTTACAAGGACGTTAGATCTTGCCTAGACAAAACTTAAAAATAACAAAATTTATAGTGAAGAAACGTTAAGTTTGCAAAAGGAATTTATTATTAACGATTTCCTTAAGGCCTTTGCAAGAGCATTACATCTTGCTTACACCAAAAGACAAAACTGCTTTAAAAAACACAACATTTTTAATGAAGAAACATTAAGTTTACCAGAGGAATTTATCAACGCGCAGGTTAAATTCAACCTCACAGGAAGAATTGAAGATAAGTCCGAAGCATAGCTGAAGAAGAAAAATGTTCAAGAAGCAACTTAGGAAATAAGGTAGTGCAGACTATATATTTCAAACTAACAATCTATATATAAAAAAGCAATTTGGGAACTCATAAATAGAAAAAATAGCTGCTAAAAATCAGTCCACCAAACTTGATTCATTTAACAATTGGCGGAATAAAAGAAACTGTCACAAAGAAAATCGCTGACCATCTCAACACTTTCTTTGTTAACATAGCCGACAACACGCTAAAGCAACGCCAAATAATGAATGAAAACTTAATGTGTATTTCATGCTACAACATAGATACAACAATTACATATAAATGACTTCAACTACAGACAAAGAAATTAAATAGCCAATCCTTTCATTTAAAAGTAAAACCTCTTGGGATTAGACGAGATGTTGTAAAACAAATTATAATATTTTAAGGCTGAACTTCTCTAACCTATCCCGAATACAGGGCAAAGTTCCGAAAAAATAAAACAGACCAAAATATACCCGAAATATAAACAAGGAAACAAAAATGGAGCAAAAAAACTACAGCTCAACATGATTAAGACGATTTCCTCTCTTGACTTCTCACTGACGTACAAGACAGCAACCTCCTATCCAACAACCAACTTGGCTTCAGAAAGGAAAGTCTACATGACCTGCAATAATGGACCTTGTTGAATATATTACAGACAACCTGAAAGAAGGCAACACCGTCACAGGTATCATTTTAGACTTAAGCAAAGTTTTCGACTGTTATTACCATAACCCAATCCTACCCAAACTTCAAACTCTTGGCATCTAACAGTCAGGCTTAAAATGGTTCGAGAGCAATCTAAGTGAAAGATACCAAGTTGTAGAGATTAAACAGGGAAGAATTGGAGACACCTGTACTGTCCAGCCTGAAAAACTACCTTTGACTCAAGGGGTTCCTCAAGGCTCCGTCTTATGACCAGAGCTATAAACTTTATTCACCAATGACCTGGCAATAGTCTTGGAAAACTAAACGAATTCCATCATGTACACAGACGATACCGTACTACTCTCTCAGCCCAAAAGGATGTTGAAAAGCTGGAAATATACTCCCTACATCTCAATACGGCTCATCAATATTTCACATACAGTTATTTGGCCTTAAAAGGCTCGAAGACAAACCAACTTGCTCTAGGAACTGATAAAAACTATGTATCTCAAGCCCTGATTTTCAAGAAACAAAAGATATGAAGTATTAAGGAATAACACTAAGAATTTTACTTATGAAGATAGACAACTTAATCAAGAACAACATGGATTATATAACTATGTGCGTTTTCAATTATTGGCGCTACATGTAATCTTAAAGATTATCAATCAAGAATTTCTGTTTATCTATGGTTCCATTAGTTCTGGGTTCTGCTGTTGTTTTTAACCTCAATCATGATTTCTTCTATAAATATACAATCTCGTAAGATTCGAAGTCCCGTATTTATTTTGAACATCATTATTCTTGTTTCCTCTTAATCTAGAATTTCATCACTTCGGGCTCTACAGTTATTTTGGCATCATTCATTTGGTTTCCTCGTTTAATCACATCAATGTGTGGGTCTTGCAGCTGGGTTTAGCATCAATCTGCAGATTTCCTATACTAGAGGACAATGTTATTAGCGTATGTGTCTAGCTGTCATACATGCAGTTAACTCGGTCACTGCGGTTCAATGTAGAGTTGATCATTGAAGAAAGAACAACTAAGCACCTTTTCTAGAGAAACAGCACAACACAAATTCAATCAAGAGAGTCTCTCGCATGTTCTATAATGAGACGCGTGGCTGCAAATGATCCCATCTTTTTATAGACCCTGCTGGCTCTGAGAGCATCTGTCTTCTGGTATCCTGTATTAACATACAGATTTTGTATCATAAATCTTCCGAGTTCCTAGTGCACAATAAACAATATCGGTATATACATTATCATAAATATCAATAGCAGCGTAACAGTTACATGAATATGTCAGGGACAAACTACAATCCAAGTAGTCGAAGGGGAATCTGGCGAACTATCCAACTCCCATCAGTTTTTGATTCTTACAGTTTTTCTACGATATCTAGACCTTCCTCGTCAAGATCGTTGGTTTGAATCAAATATCATAGTTTTAACTTGTATTGAATTCGTCCTTCTTCTATTATACAGGGTTTGTCCGGAAAGTAATAGAACTGAGTCGATTAAAAAAAAAATATTGAGCAAATTGTTACAATTCTTCAAAAACTTTCAAAATAGGCTTCTGCGTCGATGCAGCGCTGCCAGCGCGATTTCCAAGCATTGAAGGCGTCACGGAAGGCATTCTCCGGAATAGCCTTGAGAGCCGCGGTGAAAGGTGCTTGGAACCCCTCTGTCGTCTCAAAATGCTTGCCTTTTCAGGCGAGGAAACAAAAAAAGTCTGGGGGGGGGCTACAACTGAGCTGTAGGGCGGCTGTGGAAGAGATGGGATGTCGGCCTTGGTCAGGTTCACACCGCCTGTTCACAAGAATGGCCGTGTGAACAGCAATTTCTGGTCGCCAGTGAGCACTTGTGGGGCCATCTTCGCACACACTTTGCGCATGTTCAAATGCTCCGTCACAATTTCATGAACCACAGATTTCGGTAAATGTAACATCTGGGCAATTAAACGAATACTTAGTCGACGGTCTGAGTTCAAAACTTTGCGCACACGAGTCACATCGTCGGTGTTTGTCGAAGTCGAAGGTCTTCCAGCACGGTCTTCATCAGCGACCTATTCCCAGCCCTCCAAAAAGGCCTGGTGCCACGGAAACACACCACTTCTTCCTAAAGCAACATCTGGGTAAGCCTGCTTGATTATATCAAATGTCTCTGTCGCATTTTTACCGAGTTTCACACTGAATCTAACCGTGTACCTCTTCTCTAACGAACGCTGCATTTTCGGCTTGCACCATTCACAGAAACACGTCACGTGAAATTGCCTGTCCTGGACTCTCCAGGTGCTCGGAGACAACTGACCAGCCGCTTGTTCGTTAGCTAGGAACGCCCTCTACCGAATCCAGTCGGTGCGCTCACGCTCCGAAGTACAGTCTCGGCGAAAGAAAATCAGTCCTATTACTTTCCGGACAAACCCTGTACCTATACCTATCTCTACATTTCACGAAGATAGTAGGTTAGCATCAAATTTTATAGCCTTATTGCGTATTGCATTCATATTTTTTCTACGGTACCTTGTCCTACCTCTACTTCTTGTCAATATCGTTGGTTTGCATAAAATATTATAGTCTTAACTCGTATTGAATTCGTCCTCTTTCTAGTATATACCTATTTGTAGTAGACCTATTTCTACTTATCACAAAGATAGTTGTTTACCATCAAATTTCATGGCCTTATCGCGTATTCAATTCGTCTTTCTCTATGATACCTAGACAAACCTGTGTCTACTTATTAATAATTAGAACTTATTGATTGACTTTAATAAACTCATGCTCAAATAACTTTGAAATAAGACAAATTTAAGTGCTTCTTACGAAGAATTAAATCAGGAAATCAAATTGTAAGTATGTTTGCCATCTGATCAAGGTGGATTATATTGTTTCCATGTACATAAATGAAGGTACTCATTTCTAAAATATATTAAAGAAAATCCCCAGTTTTTCCAAAGTTCCGATAAATTTCAATTCATAGTATAAAAAACTCTGTGAAAGAAAGACATTTAAAACCATTTCATAATACAATTTTACTATAAAACGAGCGTATTTTTAATAAAGCCTGGTCCAGTGTTAAATACGTGTACATTAGTTAGTTTTTAAGTGGTTGAAGCTAGCGGTTTAATGTTTTACATTTTCAAAAAGTTTCAAGGAAGGCACAAACCAGTAAAATGTTTGAAATGAATATTTAGCCTATTGGGATTTGATAATTTCCTTAACTGAAGGTTTCTACTGAAAATTGTGGCTTATTACTGTTTTCTTTAGTAATGTAAAACTGATAGAAGAATTAAGAATTTAACAATTTATTTTACTAAAATATAAATGACCAGACTTCATCATGTATATTGTGCGTTGATTTGAATTATTCACAACATAAGATTTATTGTTAACGGATTCAGTGAACTACGATTGATTCATCTCTATGAAAATTTCAACTTTATGAAACATCATAAAATTTCTTGTATTTGTTATTTTGTACGTCAAACTTCTGACTTTTGTTTCTTGTCCAATACCTGGAAAAAACAGGAGGTTGCACATATATTGTCTTTCCAGACCGATGCTGTCTTTCCATCTATTACTTCACCGAAAGACTCCACTTATTGGTCTCTTGCTATACAATGTTGAGCATTTTGTAAGAAAACGGACAGTCTGGTATACGACCAATGGCGACAATTCCACCGCAATTCACACCCTGGGACAACAAGTAGTAAAACCCGATTCAGGTATCGTATTATCGTATTTATAATTTTGATGGCGTTTGATGACTAAAAAGACGCACAACTGTATTACCGGTTGTTCCGAAGTCGAGTTCATTCGATGCAGTTTTTGTCCTCTCCTTTCTGGATATATTTAATATTATATGGCAATCCAGACACTGGATACCTGACAGGACATACAAAATAAAGCTATATCTGTGAGTACAAGTCCATCCTCTACTGGAATACAATAGAATATCTGTCTTATTGTTTCTGTGACTGGTTTGATTTTAAGTATTCGGTCATGACCAGGCCCGTTTCTTGGTAGTTGAGCATTTTCATTGAGATGGGGATACTGTCTGGTCGTCTCAAATATGTTTAGTATTATGATATCAACTAATAAAGCAATGGATATGGACTTTTTTCAGTACAGTCGCATTTTGCTGATGGGTGTTATGGACGAAGCAATGCACAGTCCAATCTGTGTAACATGATCTTTGTCACTACAAATGGTTTAAGGGTTGGTTTAAATTCAATAGAGAGCTTTTGTGATGCTATATGTTAAATGAGTACTTCGGGGGGAGGGGGGGATTCAAAAATGAATCTAGAGTTGTATATATATATATATATATATATATACTTTCATTAAATTTGTATAAATGGCAATAGCCGAATTTAATTTATTTCAATAAACATTGAATTGCAAAAAGTACTTGCTCCGCCGGGACTCGAACCCGGATCTCTCACTTGCCGGGTGAATGTGCTACCATTACACCACAGAGCCGTCACTTTTTACGATTCAATTATTTTGTATTTGGCCGTTTCTTTCACATATGTGTGTAAATAACAAAACTAACATATGATCGGAAGACCAAATACCTGTCAAATGACTTCTATTTACTTTCATTAAATTTGTATAAATGGCAATAGCCGAATATATATATACAGGGTGTATATTATGTCTGGAAACACCCAAATATATCCTTTAATAATTTAAAATATAAATTTGAAACCTCTTACAATCGTGATAGAGATTGGGCATCTACTTTTTGGAACAATGTTTTGTTATGTCACACCAACGGGGACGTCCTGCCGAGGGTATCGTGAATATTCTTAATGGAAGCCTATACCTTGTGATACATAATTTTAAAGGTAATAGCTTTACTGAATTGAATGCCACAAACCGCATCTCAAAGGAATTATTCTATCAGAAAATAGAGCATTTTTAGTATTTAAAATTTTACTGATGTTCAACAATGTAATTTTAACATGGTTCTTGCCACAAAATGTGTTACACTAATTTTTTTAGCATTTTTTTAAATGTTCAATTAAATAAAACAAAAATTTCATTTTTAAGCTGGTTCTATTAGCACAAATTTGCCAGTTTTTATTACAGTACAACTATGGAAATACTTATGTTATTGATTTCTTATTACAAATAAAAAAATAATGTATGCTGTTAGAAAAGTCTTACAACAAAAACGTTTTACCTGCATTTGGTGTCAAAGCAATTGTTCGAACTGTGTTCCTTCTACGGTTTGACAATGAAGCCAATCTTGTGTAAAATGATTCGACAGAGTTGCCTAACATTTCTTCAGTTATCAAAGCAATCTCCTCTATAATCCTGTTTCTTAGGTCTTCCAAATTATGAGGCTTTCTTCTATAAACATTGGATTTTAAATGACCCCATAGGAAATAATCGATTGGTGACAATTCCGGAGATCTTGGAGGCCATTCGATTTCTCCTCTTCGGCCAATCCATTTATGAGGAAACCTTAAATCCAAATACTCTCTTACCTGTCTCCATAATTGGGTGGAGCACCATCCTGCTGAAACCATACATTATCAAAGTATTCTCCTGATGCAATTTGAATAGCTGGGATTATTTCATTTTGGAGCATATTGTAAGTAAAGTTCGGCATTTAAATTTCCATTGATGAAAAAGGGTCCAACAATTTTGTTACCTAAAATTCCACACCATACGTTCAGTTTTTGTGGTTGCTGTGAATGGGACTTCAGTAATCCAATGTGGGTTTTCACTATCCCAGTAACGGCAATTGTGCCTGTTAACATTGCCATTTAGGAAAAAAAGTTGCCTCATCAGAAAATAGTATGTTGGTCAGAAAATTTCTATTGTCCATCACATTTGCGCATCAGAAGTTCACAAAACTCAACTCTTCTGTCGTAATCATCCTCACTTAACTGTTGGACTAAATGAACTTTAAATGGTTTGTATTTTATTAATTTTCAAAATCTTACTCAACAGACATAGGGTGCATATCATGTTGCTGTGCAGCTTTTCTGAGCGATGTATGTGGGTCTTCAATAAATGTTTGCAAAACATCTAGTGCATGTTCTTCATCTGTTGCAGATTGTATCCTACCCGACTTTGGCCGATTACGTACACTCCCTGTCATTTCAAAACGCTCAATAGTTTTTTATATTGTTGAAACACTTATGGGATTCCTTTCTGGGAAAGTGTCATTAACAAATTACAAACTTCCCGATAAGATCTTTGACGATCGCCATATCCTCGCATCATCAACAGAGTAATTCGTTCTCTTTCAGACAATTCCATTAAAATGCCAAATAAAAAAAAACTGAACTACTGTAATTAGATAACTTGTTGACAGCAATGCTTCAGAGACACTGATTAACTCGACAGGAATGATATGAACCTTTGCCCATTTGTAATTCCAAGCTTAGACCTGTCTAGTGAAAGCTCCATGCTCAACAAACTGAAACCTGTAGACCAGATGATTAATAACACAATAATGTTTCTCATAGGCTAGTGACCTTTGTCTCTTTAAACCTTCCTGCTGACTGGAAAACACCAAGTACAGATTCATAAGTAATCAGAGAAAGTGACTCATAAGTTTTATATTCATTGTAATAAAAATCTGGTAAATTTGTACTAATGAAACCAGCTTAAAAATAAATTGTTTATTTTATTTTAATTGAACATTTAAAAAATGCTAAAAAATTAATGTAACACATTTTGTGGCAAGAACCATGTTAAAATTACATTGTTGAACATCAGTAAATTTTAAATACTAAAAAATGCTCTATTTTTCTGATAGAAATAATTCCTTTGAGATGCGGTTTGTGGCATTCAATTCAGTAAGCTATTACCTTTAAAATTATGTATCACAAGGTATAGGCTTCCATTAAGAATATTCACGATACCCTCGGCAGGACGTCCCCCGTTGGTGTGACATAACAAAACATTGTTCCAAAAAGTAGATGCCCAATCTCTATCACGATTGTAAGAGGTTTCAAATTTATATTTAAATTATTAAAGGATATATTTGGGTGTTTCCAGACATAATATACACCCTGTGTATATATATATATATATATATGCATACGGAATTTTAACATACAGCCAGACACATCTACGACAAAGTCCTGTCTGTGCCCTTAGAATATTAAGGTATTGATGTCACCATTGCTTGGGTCTGGTAGAGGTTCATCGAACCTTTCAATAAATATGTAATGAAAGTTCATCGATGCTGTACTGCTTCAACATAGTTAAATAATGTTAACGATGCACGATAGGCTTGCTTTTACATAGATATTTTCTATTTATGCTTTATATACCATCCTTTTTTGGACTAGAACTGTTGTAGGCAGCCATTAGCATATTATTCTGCTGAACTTATGTTCCCAAGATTAATTAAGCTGGACAAATTACGGTCTCAATTCTCAGATTATTCAAAACTTATAATATTTAATTCCTGAAGTTGTGTCTCATATTGGACAAATTTAATATGGGAAATGGGTTTATCACAGGGAAAGGTCAAAGTAAATCTTCCAAGTGTGGGCTTGTGAATGTTTTTATTAGTTCAATTTATAATGTAACATAATCTACAGCCTTTTTAAAAATAAGTATTTAAAATATTTAATAGTATGAAGTAAATGTAAAGCCGTGGAACAAAACAAAGTGAGCAACGAATAAGGATCTACAAGGAATTAAAAAATTTTAACAACAATTTTAATTATTTTAAGCGATTGTGGAAGACGTGGGCTATTTTGAACCTCTGGGGGAAACACAGTAGGATGAAAGCTCGTTAATGCTGCAAGATCTGTGGCAGCACTCATCAGCGACACCCCTTGCTCGCTGACGGAGACGTAATGATCTCGCTATGTTTCTGTCCCTGAACAGCCTGACCGTCTCAGGATCATCTGGAAACACAGTAGGATGAAAGCTCGTTAATGCTGCAAGATCTGTGGCAGCACTCATCAGCGACACCCCTTGCTCGCTGACGGAGACGTAATTATCTAGCTATGTTTCTGTCCCTGAACAGCCTGACGGTCTCAGGATCATCTGGAAACACAGTAGGATGAAAGCTCGTTAATGCTGCAAGATCTGTGGCAGCACTCATCAGCGACACCCCTTGCTCGCTGACGGAGACGTAATTATCTAGCTATGTTTCTGCCCCTGAACAGCCTGACGGTCTCAGGATCATCTGGAAACACAGTAGGATGAAAGCTCGTTAATGCTGCAAGATCTGTGGCAGCACTCAGCAGCGACACCCCTTGCTCGCTGACGGAGGCGTAATGATCTAGGTATGTTTCTGTCCCTGAACAGCCTGACGGTCTCAGGATCATCTGGAAACACAGTAGGATGAAAGCTCGTTAATGCTGCAAGATCTGTGGCAGCACTCATCAGCGACACCCCTTGCTCGCTGACGGAGGCGTAATGATCTAGGTATGTTTCTGTCCCTGAACACTCTGACCGTCTCAGGATTATCTGACAACTCATTATCTGCGATAGCATAATTATTATTTCTACTTTGTTGAGATTTATAAGGAAACCATAATTGATTGCCTGGACTTAGCGAAGCTTATCATTCAAGAAGCTGGAAAATTGCATTTCTGCATGTATGTCTGTCTGTCAGTGTATGTGTGCCTGGGACAAGATATCTCGAAAATGATTTCACCCGTAGACTTCAAATAGTATGTAACATCATTCTACATATACATGAGCATGTTTTATGATGGCGCACGTCTATCCATGGAGTTTGACTAAACGTAATTTTTGTATCATTCAATCTATCTGCCCGCTGGATTTCTCAAGAATTAAATGGGCTAGGAAATTGACCACCCCCAATAGCCCAAGACATTACAATATATACTTATAACAGCAATTCGAGTTTTTTTGTTTAATTTTGAATTATTCCGTTCCTGCTAATGTGGCTATGCTTTTCAATAAGATTCAAACTGCCCCGCCCCTAAGTCCTAGTTACGCTACTGTCAGAAGAATAGCCCCATATGATCCACGGGGTGAGTTATATGGTACGCAGACACAACTGTACTGTGTAGTAAGGTCGTTAGTTGCATCAAAATAATGATACATAATTCTAGCTCTACTTACCAGTAAGGGAGTTCACTGCATCAAAGTAATGATGATACACAGACCTAGCTTTACCTACCACTAAGGACGTTGGTTTCAACGAGGTCATCGCCTGATCTCTTGTTGAATCCGCCACTGCAGATAAGTGAGAGGGCGTTCTTGAGGGAGTCTCCGCAGTAGCGTTGACTTGAGGTAGCCTCTGACATTTGCTCCTTTGTACTCATCAACGTTACCATTGTTATCACGCAGGCTACCATCGTTGAGCGGTACATCTCTGGAACAACTAGTATGATTAGTTAGGAACAAAAGGTTTAAGTGATTATGCTAGATATATTAGATGCTTATTAAAATAAGCCATTAATGTTTTGTGGTAGAAATAGCCCTCTTTTTGTATTTAAGATATAACTGCGTGTAAAATAATTCTCATTTGTTTGAGTTCAAATACAATGTAGCCTACATAGTAACAGTACTTTCTTTGACTCGTTTGTAGCAATAGCCTGGCCCTGACCTCGCCTCCTATTGTCGCCCCTAGTCTGCTGAATGAACCGAACAACTCTCATAGCTGTTGTGTTTTGTACTCTGAACAAACTAACGCCCTCTCTATATGAACATAACTATCGCACCAAATATCTTATCCTAACAGCTTCCTATGGTGCCGTTGAAGGCATGGCGCTCATGACGCTGTCAACCCGAAAAGAAAAGAAAGTTAGGATAGAATAATAAATATTGTTACTTTTCGACAAGTAGTAGGTTGCAAGCAAGTGAACTTTTAAACATATCATCAATCATCATTGTTTCACCTGAGTTTCCTTACTGAATAAGATAACATATCGCATTAGATAAGAAATATAACTGATAAAAAGTATTTCTTTATCTCTCAGGAATATTCTGAAAGTAACCCGATGTAACTTAATTATAATTATAATTCTTTCGTACTGTATAATATTGCAAAGTGTTACCTAAAGGTACTACGTTAATACTGTCCAAAAGTATACTCATTTTTGTGGTCTTTTGGGGAATTGACGTCACGAATCTATGTTCAACAGTTTCAACTTATCCTACAGCATAAGCCACTTGCGGAAACTGTAATTTAATACTTGACTCTGAAGTAGAACAGACACAAATCAGTGTACTTCCAATCTGGAATCCAATGCAGTTATTTTCTGTCATGACAGTCCACGATCCGAGAGTCAATTAAAATTGAAAGCAATCGATTTTCAACATTGGCTTATCGAAAGTCGAAATATCGAGCTAGGTATTTAATGTCGATTACTTGTACATGCACATCGATTTTAAATGTATCTCTTGTAAACTTAAATTGACATGTCATTATATCTGGAAAATATTGTACTATTTAATGATGAAGTCATACCAAACTCATGCAATTCGTTATTTATTTATATTTAATAAGTTAATAACTAGGAGTTATTTAGAAAATCAGATGTATCTGAAAATTACTGGTTAATAAAAGGTATTTTTATTATTTATTTTTTAATTTTTATGTACATTTAAACCTAAATTACTGTATAGTTAGAAATACATTCTAAACCTGAAGAAGAGATCAGAATGCAGATCTCGAAACGTAGTGTTACTGATTTCTTGTTTCACTGAACGATGGCAAATGTCCGGAAAAATCCTGTTTCCTTCACAATCCTTCCATCGTCAAAAATAACCTTCAAACAAAGAAAGGAGTACATTCTAAAGTTTTTTTCATAGTGTTTACTGTCAAACTGTAGTTTAAAAATAATATAAAACTCGAGTTGTCTTGTTACTTTTCTTATTAATTTCACTTCGAAATTTCCACACATCGAGGAATTATAAAAAAGTCACCAATAACGCATTCATCAACACTGCAGAATTTAGGGAAAAGTTACAAAGATTACTTTTTAGACTTGATAAATATTTTCGTATGGTCCCCGATTAAAAACTTTTTGGAGTTATTATGAAAATATCTAACCTTTGCTACTTCGTATCACTTACCTTATACCTTAAGGCCAGGGATTTGGAGAGTGAGGTAGGTTACTTTGCTAGCTAGCCTTATATACACCCTGCTGATGCAAATAACTGAAAAGCAATTATCGCTCAAATATTAAATCTGCTAACTTTGCGCGTGTTATCGATTGTATTAAGAACTATGTTCTAAAATTGCTTCTGCCTTGATTCTGTCAGAGGTGCATAGCTATACAAAATAGACTGAAGGACAATTTACCTTGCGTCTTACTCTTAATTGAAGTGCAAATCTGTCAAGGCTTTTCGGCTTCAAAATAGTAAAACTTAATCATAATTATAGCGGGTTGAAATGGCTTGTGGAATATTAATATGAAACTGTTGATCAAAATAAGGGAATTGAATGGAGGGAAACTTGGAATGTTAGAATGTAATATAATTTTATTGGATATCTCCCAAGAACAATCTTAATTATTTTACAGTTTTTCCGAGGGTATAAGAGCAAGTATTTGGTACAAACAGGCATCTACATTTTTGCACTCATTCTGCTTTTACTTACAAGTAATAAAATGTAATTCCTGTATTAATCGGTCATATCAGATACAGCATAAGTCAATTTGATAACTGAATGAATGAATTAGTTTATTTCCATCAATTTACAATATATACAGGAACAGATTATACATGAAATAATTATTATCAATCTAAAGGTTGCTCTAAGGAAATGGGTCTACATAGGCAATGTGGCCTGTGCGTAGACCCGAGTTGCTCAAATAAAAACAATGATTGCAACAATGAGTTGAACTATTATTATACGGTTTAATTGAAAGTCACAACCCCAACTATATGCAGCCAATGCTGATGTACGTCTTGAGTCAATTTGACGGAGTGTGTCCGTATGAGGGGGGGAGGTGTAGCGGAGAGGTAGCTGTCAAAACCGTCCATAGTTGGTCGCTATCAGTGACTCGGCTTCCGACAGTGAAATTAAAAATTATGTTATTTATGCGTTTAAAAATAATAAAAACTGAGGGTGCAGAAAAAAATATTAGTGGTGTTTAAATTTGAAGAAATATTTCGATATACAATTTGGGAGATGCAGTAGCGATTAGTAGTTGAGATCGATTTATTCACTCTAAAAGATCGAATTCCAGTACTAGTGGAATAGCGGGTATTAAGTGAATGTGAAACTGGAGAAAAGAGGGTACCGGATTAAAAAAAAAAAAAATAAAGTAGATTTTTTTATATAAAGTTGTCTTATGGTAAAGTTTCTCTGTGTACTCTATACCGAGTCACGCACCAGCGGCTCCTAAGACAGTAAATAAACTGCCTACCAACGACAGAGCCCTAGTATTGATACGTTAGGGTAAACTGATACGGAGAGTAAGACTAGTTCATCTCGGTCAGATTTCCTCAAGTGTTAACTAAGACAGTAAATAAACTGCCTACCAACGACAGACCCCTAGTATTGTTACGTTAGGGCAAACTGATACGGAGAGTAAGACTAGTTCATCTCGGGCAGATTTCCTCAAGTGTTAACTAAGACAGTAAATAAACTGCCTACCAACGACAGACCCCTAGTATTGATACGTTAGGGTAAACTGATACGGAGAGTAAGACTGGTTCATCTCGGTCAGATTTCCTCAACTGTTAACTAAGACAGTAAATAAACTGCCTACCAACGACAGAGCCCTAGTATTGATACGTTAGGGCAAACTGATACGGAGAGTAAGACTAGTTCATCTCGGTCAGATTTCCTCAAGTGTTACCTAAGACAGTAAATAAACTGCCTACCAACGACAGAGCCCTAGTATTGATACGTTAGGATAAACTGATGACTTCGTCTTTCACATTATTACTGAACTGGATCTCGCACGTTAAGTGACTGGAATGCGCGGTGGATCCGCTCCGGGTCGTGAAGGTTCCTATGCTCAAAGAAAACCTACACATTATTTTACAGCCTTTTTTACACTTAATAAATCTCAGCTTGACTTCCGGCCGAGCAAAATGAGGACTAACAGGCTCGAGGTCCGGTCAAAGGTCGGGGAACAAAACAAGTCACTGGAAGCGACCACACCATTTAGCAAATTTTAAAAATGAATTGTCATCAATTTCAATGTGTTCACGGTGACAAGTTCTCAACTCTAAACATTTGCAAAGTAAAATATAAATATCTACCTTAAAAGCAAAATGGATTATTAAAATTTACACCTAAACGAATTGGTAATACAATAAAGTTAATTAAAAAGACAACAACACTTTTTTCAGGTATATTTTATGGTTACACATTTGTTGGTGTTAAATTTAAAATTCATTGTGACCGCAGACAACTAAATGTTTTTTAAGTAATTCACAACTACTTAAACTCTTAATCTCTCGAAATGTCATCATATCATCAGCAAGATTTTCATATTCATAAACAACAAAAGTACAAGATTAAAGCCCTGAGGTACCCTATATTCAACATGAAATTCACTTGAAAAGAATCCATTATGACTTACGGAATGTTTTCTTTTGTAAAGATAAGAAGAAATCAGTTTAATGGCATCATGTGACAAACCAAAAAAGTTTAATTTTTTGTTTGAATCCAGAATCGGTGATCTAACCCTTTAGATAAATCTGTGTAAACTACATCAGTTTGGCTTTCTTTGCCCGTACCAGAAGAAATATTTGCATTTAGTGATCGCCCAGAAACAATCAATGCTGATTAGGTGCAGTATAATACTTTACATAGTGTACTACTGGAGTATTATATTCATGCAAATAATTTTTCAGGAGGGCAAAATATAGGAACGTGTTTATAATTGTATATGTAATTTTTCAGTATTTTCTCAGGACCTCCTTTTTAGTTTCCATCTGTCAGAATATAATCAAGGTTTTATATGAGAGATTTAGGGATTTAAATAAAGAATCAAAACTTCCTTTAATGGTAAATGTAAGAATGCCATCAGGACCAAATGAACGTTTATCAATGAATTATAATGCTCGGTGATAACGATCTAACTTAATTATAGCATAATCTTCTAACACATTTAAATCCGAAATATCAGTTAAACTAAATCTAATGTTCTTTCAAATCAGTTTATATCAGGTTAATTATTTCTGTCTTGTAATCGTTGGCTTTATACAGAGGAAATACTTTGGAAATTTTAAAATTGTCTGGAAAAAGGTGGGAAGTAAAGCTGAGATTTATTAAGCGTAAAAAGGCTGTAAAACAATGTCTAGGTGTTCTTTAAGCCTAGGAACCGTCACGACCCGGAGCGGTTCCGCCGCGCATTCCAGTCACATAACGTGCGAGATCCAGTTCATTTATAGTGTGAAAGACGAAGACATTGTTAAGTTTTAAGTCCAAATCACGCACCAGCGGCTCCTAAGACAGTAAATAAACTGCCTACCAACGACACAGCCCTAGTATTGATACGTTAGGGCAAACTGATACGGAGAGTAAGACTAGTTCATCTCGGGCAGATTTTCTCAAGTGTTA
The DNA here is from genome assembly GCF_021130785.1 of Homalodisca vitripennis. Taxonomy (NCBI): domain Eukaryota; kingdom Metazoa; phylum Arthropoda; class Insecta; order Hemiptera; family Cicadellidae; genus Homalodisca; species Homalodisca vitripennis. The sequence continues at coordinate 189,475,055 of NC_060209.1, read as the reverse complement.
ACTAAGACAGTAAATAAACTGCCTACCAACGACAGAGCCCTAGTATTGATACGTTAGGGTAAACTGATACGGAGAGTAAGACTAATTCATCTCGGTCAGATTTCCTCAAGTGTTAACTAAGACAGTAAATAAACTGCCTACTAACGACAGAGCCCTAGTATTGATACGTTAGGGTAAACTGATACGGAGAGTAAGACTAGTTCATCTCGGTCAGATTTTCTCAAGTGTTAACTAAGACAGTAAATAAACTGCCTATCAAGGACAGAGCCCTAGTATTGATACGTTAGGATAAACTGATGACTTCGTCTTTCACATTATTACTGAACTGGATTTCGCACGTTATGTGACTGGAATGCGCGGCGGATCCGCTCCGGGTCGTGACGGTTCCTATGCTTAAAGGAAAACTACACATTATTTTACAGCCTTTTTTACACTTAATTAATCTCACCTTGACTTCCGGCCTTGTTCCAGACAATTTTAAAATTGCCAAAGTATTTCCTCTGTATAAAGCCAACGATTACAAGACAGAAATAATTACCGTCCTATATCTCTTTTAAGGTAATCTCTATAGTGCTGTAGAGAATCGTTAAAGATCTACTTGTACAATATATTCAGGATAAAAACATTTTATGTGAGTGTTAGTATAGGTTTAGACGGGACAAGAATATTTCAAATGCCTTATTTGAAGTTAATAAAAAAATTAATGATGCCATCTCATGTAATAACCGTGATACGCTAATTTTCTTGGATTTAAAACAGAGCTGTTGATTCTGTCCACAAAGATACATTATTAGTTAAGATGGAGACGACAGGGGTCTTGGCAGGGCCCTCTCATGGTTTTAATGTTATATGAATAATAGGCAACAGTATGTGACCATTCGTGGGGCTGAGAGCTAACTCCTTCAGTTGTTTTACTAATTTTTGTTGTAAATAAGATACGAATTTAGCAAGCCCATTTGTCTAACAAGAAAAAGTAGCCCACCATCTTTTTGATCAATGCCACTCATGATTTCATTATGGGTTCTTCTTTTCTGGCCTTTTTTGATCACAACAATATATATGACATTTTTATACTGAGAGGACAGGTCCAAAGATGTGTCTGACATCTACCTACTTACTTACGATAACATTATAGTACTTGGATACAGTTTTACTATTTATTAATTTAATGATTGTTTTCACGACCTCAGCTGGAAAATTAACTCTGCTTGCTGTGAACCAGCAATGTATGTATTTCTCTTGGGAGTTGGTTTTCTAGTGACTGTTGTAAAGATTACCTCTTAAAAGCTTTTTTCCTCATGGCTCGTCTTGAAACCTAGCCCTTTTAGCGCAAGAGCCTATACATAGGCTCAACCTGTTAAGTCATAAAACGCTAAGAGCCTTTATTTAGGGTCAAGCTAGGTTGGTGGTGAATCCAAGAGCCAATATACGAGAGGCTTGGACAAGTGAAGTTCGGACGTTAAGCGCCAGGAGCCTTTATTTAGGCTCTCATTTTCATGCAGTACACAACCATTTATTGAGTAATATCAATAAAATTAGTACTGATTAATGCATTTTATGTCAAATATACTATAGCAATTAGCACTGCATAGACATTCATATAATATGCAAACAAAATAACAATATGGACACTAAAATGTTTTATATAACGATCTATGCGTTTCTATGGTAAAAGTCAGTTTTGTACTTTGTTTACTAATAAATATATAAATTGTTAGTATTATTTTACGAAATTTTCACAGGTCTTTCTCAATTAAATACAGGGAGGGGGGTGCAAAAGTAGGTATACAGTAATTAAATATGTTAAAGAATAAGTAGGTTTATTTCTACAAAAACTAAACTTTTACAATCTATTTTAAGAGCGTTAAGAAACAGAAATTAACTCTTAAAAGTGTTGTACTTCACCAATACACTTACTTCCTTTTGTGTTCAAATTGTTTGCCTTCACAGTCAACACACTGCTGTAACCTTGAAGTTACGCTTAAACACACTTTTCGGCAAAGTTCTTTATTTTCATCTATGTCTTGGCAAGCTTGGCGAATGAATTCAACCATCTGATTAAGATCACGAGGTTTTTTCTAAAAAACCTTGTCTTTGACAACTCCCCAAAAGAAAAAATCCATCGGTGTCAGATCGGGAGATCTTGCTGGCCATTCAACCGATCCTCTTCGACCGATCCACGAGTTAGGAAACTCCCTATTTAGTAGGTCACGCACGATTGTCGCATAGTGGGCAGGAGCTCCATCTTGTTGGAAGTAGAATTCCTCATTACCCTGCTGGATTTTGATTTGTGGTATAACGTCAGTCAGCATGTTCCTGTATGCATGTTGGTCTACAGTGTTATGAAAAATGACAGGTCCAATGACACCTTTACATGAAATGCTAGCCCAAACTGTTACTCCAGGTTGATTCAGCTGTTCTTCGAATGTCAAGTGTGGATTATCAAAACAGTAATAGACACAGTTGTGTCTATTGACTGCACCTGAAAGCTTAAAATTAGCCTCATCGCTCCAAACAATTTTTTGAATAATTCCCGCACCTTGAAGTTCCTCGTTTAACATTATCTCGCAAAACTGCAGTCGACGATCGGGGTCGTCCTCTATTAGCCCATGAATAAGTCTTGGAATGTACATTTTCAAACCTAACCGTTTCATTAGGCGTCCTAAAGATCTGCGTTCAATGCCCAGTTCAATTGATGCCCTTTTTCTTGACTTTTTTGGGCTTTGAACATAGGTCTGCGCGACAATCATTTCGTTTTCAGGAGTAGTGACAGTGATTGGTCGTCCAGCCTTTGGACCATTGCAGATAGATCCTGTAAGGTTAAACTTATCTCTTAGTCTATAAATACTTAATCTGGTTGGTGGTGGTGTATCAAACTCTTCTCTCCATCTCTCTCGAACACTTTCACAGTTTTCTGTCTTCCAATATTCTTTCAAAACCCACTTTCGTTGATCGTTGGTCATGTAACCAGCCATGATGACAGAAGTGTAATAATAACAACAGTAACAATGAGAAAACATTGCCAGCTGTTAGTAGCAAACGTATTACACAGCTGATCAGGTGGCTAACTTGGGTATTACCAACCAACTAAAACTGTATACCTACTTTTGCACCCCTCTGTATATTACACTCTAATATATTATAGGTTTATTGAGTAAATATTTTTTCAGGCATTTATTGAGCTTTTAATTTACACACAAAAAATGGAAAAAAAAACTTTTAAAGATAAAACAATTTTAACAGATCAACATTTCATAAATTCCATTACATGACATTGTTCTCTTATCAATAATGAAAAAGTGAGGTCGAAATCATTAGTTTATCATAAAATTTAGCGAAATGAGAACGATTTATATCTATGTGTGTCATTCATAAAATTGTCCTGGCGCTACTGCGACATACCCAGTGGCTATGCCGGGGCGTCCGACGGGACAACCCGCACCAGTAACTCTGGCTGGCGTTATATGACGCGACCTGCCCAATATACAGTACTTGGGACTAAAAAGACTGGGACATATACATAGGTGCACCATCTCACACATACTGTACGCATGACATACTGCAGATGTCACCTTCTATTTTAAATTAAAGCTCTCTAAACTGAGTTTAATAATAATTTATAATAAATATGCATCATGCGTAGTAAAGTCATTTGATAAATAGCATTTAGGAACTTAGTCCTCCTAAAAGACTCTTGCTATGGGCTTTAAAGATCACCGTCTTCGTTGGTGCTCCAAATCTCTTTGCTTATCTTCTGCATGATTCCTCTCTTAGATTCCGGGACTGTTGTGTTTCATTTAAGGTCACGATACGGGAATATATTTCAATATATATACGGGAATATATATTTCAATCTCTTCACGTGTCCAAAAGGTCTTGCAAATGTTCAACTCGGCGTTGTCTGTCAAACGTACGTTTCGAGTAGCGCACTGGTTTATCTGTATGTAAATGTGGGAAAAAGGTCGATTTCGACAACATAATATCAAGCATTGTGTAGACACAACATTACAAAGAGTTAATATCCAAATTTGGGAGAGAAAAATGGGTGCTAACAGGTTTGAGGTCTGGTGAAAGGTCGGGGAACAAAACAAGTCGCTGGAATCGACCACCCCATTTAGCAAATTTTTAAGATGAATTTTCATCAATTTCATTGTGTTCACGGTGACAAGTTCTTAACTCCAAACATGTGCAATGTAAAATATAAATATCTACCTTAAAAGCAAAATGTATTACGAGTATTTAAAATTACACCAAAACGAATTGGTAATACAATAAAGTTAATTAAAAAGACGACAACACTTTTTTCTGGTATATTTTCTGGTTTCACATTTGTTGGTGTTAAATTTAAAATTCATTTTGACTGCAGACAACTAAATGTTTTTTAAGTAATTCACAACTACTTAAACTCTTAATCTCTCGAAATGTCATCATATCATCAGCAAGATTTTCTTATTCATAAACAACTAAAGTACAAGATTAAAGCCCTGAGGTACCCTAGATTCAACATGAAATTCACTTGAAAAGAATCCATTATGACTTACGGAATGTTTTCTTTTGTAAAGATAAGAAGAAAAAAGTTTAATGCCATCATGTGACAAACCAAAAAAGACCACTTCTTTAACAACCCAGAATCGGTGATCTAATCCTTTAGATAAATCGGTGTAAACTGCATCACTTTGGCTTTCTTTGCCCGTATCAGAAGTTATATTTGTATTTAGTGATCGCTCAGAAACATTATCTGCTGATAAGGTGTGGTATAATACTTTACATAGTATATTACTGTAGTATAATATTCATGCAGATAATTTTCCAGGAGCGCAAAATATAGCAACGTGTTTATAATTTTATATGTACTTTTTCAGTATTTTCTTAGGACTATCTTTTTAGTTCCCATCTGTCAGAATATAATCGAGCTATTATGTGAAAGATTTAGGGATTTAACTAAAGAATCAAAATATTCTTTAATTGTAAATGTAAGTATTCCATAAGGACTAAAAAAGTGTATGAATTCATTAGAATGCCGGGTGATAACGATCTAACTTAATTATAGCATCATCTTCTAATACATTTAAATCCGAAATGTCAGTTAATAACTCAGTAAAATAAGGATGCAACCTCGGAATAAAAGATAATAAGCTAAAAATTTGCATACGTCTTTATTTTCATGGTATAAAACTTACCTCAAAAGTCTCATATAATCACGTGTACGTGACTTAAGATATTTAAAGTCAAAGGTTACGAAAATCAATTTTTTTGCGAATATCTCGTTTCCCTTACGCTAAATGACTTTGAATGTGGTTAGAGAAATTTTTGAACGGAAAATTCTCTTCAACTTTTGTCCGAAGTAATTTTATGTACGTTCAACCCTTTTTGAGATACAGCGCAAAGAGTAGGGGACCGCTTACCTGTATATACGATAATGCGAGGTCAGCCAGTAGAATACAATAAATAAATTAGTTATATTGTTAATTATTCACTTACTATTATTATTATTACTTAATACTATTATTATTGTTATTATGACTAATTTTAAGAGTACTTTGGTGTTGACTCTAACTGAAATTTTGAAAGTTTTTAAATAGAAACATGTATAATGTCGTACATCATTTTAAAGTCTCGTTAAGGCGAAAAAAGTTGTATTTAAACTTTTTCGTATCTCGGTTAAAAAAAAATAAACATAAATCTCATTTTCACGTAATTTTTCCAAAGTATTCCAATGACACTTCAGTCAAAACTGAAGGAACTGAGCACAAATATAAATTACTATCTTTTTATCAATAAAAATTATAAAGTTAAATTGGTTTTAAAATCATAATTTACCTTAATTTGACCTCAGACATTAAAAACACTATTTATTTCGTAAAATATAAGAGGGAATATTTACATTGAGTGCTGATTTTACGTTACCTTTCTACTCCATTTGCTTTTTTTGTAGTTATTGAACTATGACCACTTCATAGGCAGAAAGTTTCATCTCTGTGTTGCAAATAATGGAAATATACTCTTCAGGTGAATAAATCACATCTTATTTTTGTACCTTATGTTTTGCTACCCCAAATGTCCTAAATTGTTTTATTGTTAATTACTAATAGAAAGGAGTATTGTTTTGGTCTTATCGGAGAGTGCGCAATCGTATTATTTATAATATAAGAAAATATAATTTATATTTTTTCTTATTAAATTCTTGTATTCCTTATTTTAGATGTAAATCTCCTAAAAGTTGTTTCTGGTCTAATCCCTAATTATATATTTATTGTCTTTCCAAACTGCTGCTAAATCCTATTTTTTATTTCACCTACTGACTCCACTGGTTGCTATATGGATTTTTGAACCTCTTGTAAAAAAATGGACAATCTGGTATACGAATTCTTCGGACAATTATAACTCAATGTATGCTACACCCTGGTACAAATAGTAAAAACCGACTGAGATATCGTAATTGTCCAATTAGTCTTTATGATTTTGATGGATTTGAAGACTCTGGAAAGACGCCCAACAGTATATTAACGGTTGTTCCGATGTCGAGTTTATTTGGCGGTTTTCGTCCTGTCTGTCGAATTAGTCTTTATGTTTTTAATGGATTTGAAGACTCTGGAAAGACGCCCAACAGTATATTACCGGTTGTTCCGATGTCGAGTTTATTTGGCGGTTTTCGTCCTGTCTGTCGAATTAGTCTTTATGGTTTTAATGGATTTGAGGACTCTGGAAAGACGCCCAAGAGTATATTACCGGTTGTTCCGATGTCTAGTTTATTTGGCGGTTTTCGTCCTGTCTGTCGAATTAGTCTTTATGATTTTGATGGATTTGAAGACTCTGGAAAGACGCACAACAGTATATTACCGGTTGCCCCGATGTCGAGTTTATTTGGAGGTTTTCGTCCTGTCTGTCGAATTAGTCTTTATGATTTTGATGGATTTGAAGACTCTGGAAAGACGCACAACAGTATATTACCGGTTGCCCCGATGTCGAGTTTATTTGGAGGTTTTCGTCCTGTCTGTCGAATTAGTCTTTATGGTTTTAATGGATTTGAGGACTCTGGAAAGACGCCCAAGAGTATATTACCGGTTGTTCCGATGTCTAGTTTTATTGGCGGTTTTCGTCCTGTCTGTCGAATTAGTCTTTATGGTTTTGATCGATTTGAGGACTCTGGAGAGACGCACAACAGTATATTACCGGTTGTTCCGATGTCGAGTTTATTTGGCGGTTTTCGTTCTGTCTGTCAAATTATTCTTTATGGTTTTGATGGATTTGAGGACTCTGGAGAGACGCACAACAGGATATTACCGGTTGTTCCGATGTTGAGTTTATTTGGCGGTTTTCGTTCTGTCTGTCAAATTATTCTTTATGGTTTTGATGGATTTGAGGACTCTGGAGAGACGCACAACAGTATATTACCGGTTGTTCCGATGTCGAGTTTATTTGGCGGTTTTCGTTCTGTCTGTCAAATTATTCTTTATGGTTTTGATGGATTTGAGGACTCTGGAGAGACGCACAACAGTATATTACCGGTTGTTCCGATGTCGAGTTTATTTGGCGGTTTTCGTCCTGTCTGTCGAATTAGTCTTTATGATTTTGATGGATTTGAAGACTCTGGAAAGACGCACAACAGTATATTACCGGTTGCCCCGATGTCGAGTTTATTTGGAGGTTTTCGTCCTGTCTGTCGAATTAGTCTTTATGTTTTTAATGGATTTGAGGACTCTGGAGAGACGCACAACAGTATATTACCGGTTGTTCCGATGTCGAGTTTATTTGGAGGTTTTCGTTCTGTCTGTCGAATTAGTCTTTATGATTTTGATGGATTTGAAGACTCTGGAAAGACGCACAACAGTATATTACCGGTTGCCCCGATGTCGAGTTTATTTGGAGGTTTTCGTCCTGTCTGTCGAATTAGTCTTTATGGTTTTAATGGATTTGAGGACTCTGGAAAGAAGCACAAGAGTATATTACCGGTTGTTCCGATGTCGAGTTTATTTGGAGGTTTTCGTCCTGTCTGTCGAATTAGTCTTTATGGTTTTGATGGATTTGAGGACTCTGGAGAAACGCACAACAGTATATTACCGGATGTTCTAGTGTCGAGTGTATTTGGCGGTTTAAGTCCTCTATGTCGAATTAGTAACTGGGATATATTGGAATCTTTTAACGTATCCATAGGTTGAAACACCACGGGCATATACAGAATATGTATACATGGAAGTAGGGATTCAATCTAATCGTCTATTATGACTTATGTGTTGATTCATGTATAGCAAATGTAACATAATATGAGATAATAATTAATGAAATTTATGAGAAATAATAGTACTAATGCACTAATATATTTTTGGCTTGAAATAAAAGAAAACAATTTTGAAGTTTTTAATATATATATATATATATATATATACATATATATATATCCTATTTTTTGAGTCATACAAACAACAATATTTATGTTTATATACTTGATGTTTATAACGCATCTCATAAAATAAAACAGTGTAACAATTAAGAGAACTTGGTGGTTAATAGTAATTTGATTGATTTATAGCAAATGTAACATAATATGAGTATAATAATTAATGATATTTATGAAAAATAATACTAGTAATGCACGAAATATATTTTGTGTTTGAAATAAAAGAAAACAATTTTGAAGTTTTTAATATATATATATACACACACACACACACACACACACACACACACACACACACACACACACACACACACACACACACACATATATATATATATATATATACACACACACACACACATATATATATATATCCTATTTTTTGAGTCATACAAACAAAAACATTTATGTTTATATACTTGATGTTGATAACGTATCTCATAAAATAAAACAGTGTAACAGTTAAGATGACTTGGTGGTTAGTAGTAACGGCAATGCAGCTAAGTACATGTGTTACTGGATATTTAATATCTGACAACAAATCTGTTAGAATACCATAAGTATCTTGTCTCTTAATTTTCTATCTGGCCTATACTTCCTACAGTTTCGTTCGGGGACGGGCTGAGATTGATGCCTTTTACTTGTGTACTTGTGTCGATTTACGTTGGACCGCTAATATCAGCGGTATGTTGAGAGGAATCGATCCATTGTTCATAGGGAAAGCATTTTGCGTAATTCCAACTTTTGAAAGGAACGCTAGCTGTTCAGGGGATAGATGCACCGATGGTGCGCATCCAAGCATGTTGATATTTGGATGTATTGCATTAGCATCTTGAGCTCGAACTCCTTGTGGTAGGTCCCAATCCACGACTCCAGCTAAGTTATGCGCTGCGCATAAACTGCGATGCAGGGATATGAATGATAAAGGGGTTGGGTGATGGGTCCAGCAACGCCGAAGTATCCTGGGATCTCTACTTCCTGATACTCTCCATCAATGTAGTTTCTTGGAAGCATTCTGAACTTAAGTTCTCTACCGTGGTGTTACCAATGCCAGCGAGAAGAGACAATGCCTTTGGTATTGGAGAGTCAAGTTCTTTAACTTTTGCGAGGAATTCTTTCTCATTAAATGTGAGTCCTCGAAAGTTCTCCTTTAACCTTGAATCTTTTAATGTATTCTTACCCCATAATGTATATTACATCTAGAAGGGATACTTCTTTACGTACAATGGGACTTTTATCTTTTTTGTTGATCTTGGTTCTGAGTTTCCTCGTCCACCACTTCCCTCGCTATAACTGATCCATACGTCACATCCGTTATCTTTGTTTCAACCCTTTTTATGGCCCAGAATAATCAAAAAAAGGGACGAGGGTGATATTTTTCGGTATGCATATCAACAGAGAATAATAATAAGTATAATAATAAATTAAACTTTCTGGCCAGTTTACTCGTTGCCTAAATGTTTTTATGTATTAATTATAGCTATTAATTGTCTCTAAACAGATAAGAACTGTGAATGACTTTTTTATACTGTAAAATGATAAAACATTATATATAACACATAAAAAATTGGATGTTTGGATATGTTGTTCATCAATATCAGTAGCTTTCTCCATCTAGAAACAAAGTTTTTTGCACATTTCATGACGAAAACATCATTGTCAAAAAGAAAGACTGTCCTCGTGAAGTTTTTACGTATCAATCATTGTTTTGATCTGATAGAGTTGCAGGTAGGATTTTGAATAGTTTTGGAATGTTAGTTTGTCAATGTTATTCTGGTATTGTTTCGCTCTCATATCGTACTATCTAACCTAAATTGAGTATATTAATTACAATGCATGTGTAAATAATAGCATTGACATAATTAAAAGGGCATATATTTTATTTACTTTGATTTTAACAAAATAAATTTGAAATTAAACCTATTCTGAAATTCTGTGTTCATGTAATTTTAATTACGAATTAAAGAATGAAGAATATTCTGTGTAGAATATAACCTCACCACAGCAGAAATTAAAAAATCCCTCTAAGTATTTTTTTATTATAAATTTAATTTTCTGACAAATTTAGTACTTGCGTTAATCTTTTGATTTTTTTCTAGAACTGATGAAATGAGAGAATCGTTGGGGTTTATTGTTCAGTATTATATGTTATTAAGTACCATTATTTTGTGGGCTACAAGTGTTGTAGACTGCCATCAGCATATTATTCCGTGGAACTTATCTTCAGAAGATTTAGTAAGCTTCATAAATTAGAGCCTTGATTATCAGAGTTTCTTATGTAAAACTCCTACATTGCATTTCACATTGGTCAAATATATGAGAATAGGTTTATCACAGGGAAAAGTACAAGAAAGTCTTCCAAGTGTTGATTTGTGGGTGCTTTTTTATTATTTATATATGAATATAACGTACAGATTTTTTGAAATAGGCATTTCACAAATTTAATACAATGAAGTCAATTGAAGGAGTCAAACAAAATAAAGTTGACACAAATAATGAATTTTGAAATGATTGCCTCTACCATTTAACATTTATACAGTGGAACACGTGGACTATTGGGATCCTCTGGAAACACAGTAGGATGAAAGCTCGTTAATGCTGCAAGATCTGTGGCAGCACTCATCAGCGACACCCCTTGCTCGCTGACGGAGACGTAATGATCTCGCTATGTTTCTGTCCCTGAACAGCCTGACTGTCTCAGGATCATCTGGAAACACAGTAGGATGAAATCTCGTTAATGCTGCAAGATCTGTGGCAGCACTCATCAGCGACACCCCTTGCTCGCTGACGGAGACGTAATGATCTCGCTATGTTTCTGTCCCTGAACAGCCTGACCGTCTCAGGATCATCTGGTAACAAAGTAGGATGAAGGCTCGTTAATGCTGCAAGATCTGTGGCAGCACTCATCAGCGACACCCCTTGCTCGCTGACGGAGACGTAATGATCTCGCTATGTTTCTGTCCCTGAACAGCCTGACCGTCTCAGGATCATCTGGTAACAAAGTAGGATGAAGGCTCGTTAATTCTGCAAGATCTGTGGCTGCATTCATCAGCGATTCCCCTTGCTCGCTGTCGGAGACGTAATGATCTCGCTATGTTTCTGTCCCTGAACAGTCTGACCGTCTCAGGATTATCTGACAACTCATCATCTGCAATAGCATAATTATTATTTATACTTTGTTGAGATTTATAAGGAAAACATAATTGATTGACTGGACTTAGGGAAGCCTATCATCTGGAAACAAAGTAGGATGAAGCCTCGTTAATGCTGCAAGATCTGTGGCTGCATCATCAGCGATTCCCCTTGCTCGCTGACGGAGACGTAATAATCTCGCTATGTTTCTGTCCCTGAACAGCCTGACCGTCCCAGGATCATCTGGAATGACATAATGACATAATTTATACATAAACTTAGCTTTGCTTACCACTTAGGTAGTTTTTTGCCTCGACATAGTGATACATAAACCTAGGTTCTCTTACCAATGAGGTTGTTTGTTGCCTCAAAATAATGATACACTAACCTAGCTCTACTTACCACTAAGGACGTTGGTTTCAACGAGGTCATTGCCTGATCTCTTGTTGAATCCGTCACTGCAGATAAGTGAGAGGGCGTTCTTGAGGGAATCTCCGCAGTAGCGTTGACTTGAGGTAGCCTCTGACATTTGCTCCTTTGTACTCATCAACGTTACCATTGTTATCACGCAGGCTACCACCGTTGAGCGGTACATCTCTGGAAGAACTAGTATGATTAGTTAGGAACAGAAAGTGATTATGCTAGATATATTAGATGCTTATTAAAATAAGTCATTAATGTTTTGTGGCATAAATAGTGTTCTTCTGTATTTAAGATATAAGTCCGTGTAAAACAATTCTCATTGGTTTGAGTTGAAATACAATGTACATAGTAACAGTACTTTCTCTGATACCTAAATGGTCTACTTAATTAATGTAATACTCGTTAAAGTACGTGCTTCAACATGCAATAGACTGAAAGACCTGTTCAGAGAATTTCCCTTAATACCAGTTCACAGCTTCGCTAGTGGTATTAGTCTGGCTATGATCTCGACTCAAATTAACGCTAGTAATTTGCTTAATAAATCGGACAACTCCATAGCTGTTGTGTTTTGTACTCTGAAGAAACTAACAATCTCTCTATATGGGCATAACTATTGCACCAATTATTTTATCCCAACAGCTTCTTCAGGTGCCGTTCGAGGCATGGCGCTCATGACGCTGTCAACCCGAAAAGAAAAAAAAGTTAGGCTAGAATAATAAATATTGTTACTTTCGACAAGTAGTAGGTTGCAAGCAACTTAACTTTAAAACATATCATCATTGTTTCAACTGGGTTTCCTAACCGAGTAAGATAAGATATCGCATTAGATAAGGAATATAACTGATGACAATTATTCCTTTATCTGTCAGGAATTATCGTGAAAATAACCCTGATATAAATTTAAATTCTTTCGTACTGCTTACTATTACAAATTTGCATTTAGGGATACTTCGTTAATACTGTCCAATAGTGTACTAGCATATGGGGTTTTCGGGACATTGACGTCACGAACCTCTATTTACACTGGTTTTAACTTATCCTACAATATAAACTACTTGGAGAAAACCTAATTAAGCTTAGCTTCTCTCTGAATTTGAGCAGAAGCAAATCAGGGCAAATCCATTCTGGAATCCAATGCAATTATTTTCCACAGACAGCCCAGGATCCGTGGATCTATTCGATTATATTAGCACACTTTTTTTTCTTGAAATGTCGGCGAATTTTCTCCTTAGAAATTGTATGTTGTCGCAGTAGGCTTAAAAATGGCCAAATAACTGCGAAAGGAAAGACTAAGTAGTGATGATTATTTTAATAGGGATCCATTTTCAAATACATAAAGTGTTTTGATGTACCTCAGTACGTTATTTGCAATGTTGTTATTAATAATGATGCATTGCGGACTAGAAGAAGAAATCTTACTCTACTGGAAGCATTTTAATGGAAAACGAGAAAGCTCTTGAAGATACATCTAGCGCTGAAATTGATCCACTGATCCTGTATCACGGCATTTGTAATTAAAGTTAAAATTAGCATTTTTCAGATGTTAGGCAGAGAGCTGGCAGTTTAAGTTTTTCAAGAGATCCATTAAAATACATATTGATGTACTTCCTGACCACAAGGGGCAAGCAATTGACTTGAAATGTGATTCTTAAATATTGGTGGAATTTAAAAACGTGGATATTGAAGACATGGTTTAATTATCTTCATGTTTACTACGCGCAAGTTGATTTGGAAGCTGCCAAGTTGTTATTGCAATTTCATTCACATAATGTGAGTCTGGATTTTCAACATTGTCAAAATTCAGTCAAAATTCAAAATGTCGAGCAAGGCATTTTGCTACGTCCACTATGTCCTAACATCTGGAAAATACTGACCTATTTAATATTTAAATCATATTATTTAGATTACTTTTTTACTTACAATGCCATGATACAATTTGTTATTTATTTATTAAGGTATTGACTGGTTATTTAGAAAATCAGATGTATCTGAAAACTACTGGTCAAAAAAGGCATTTTGTTATTTTTAAATTATGTTATTTTCATTTAAATTTAAACCCAAAATACAATGAGTATTACATTTTAAAGTTTTAAAAATGATTACTGTCACAATATAGTTTAAAAATAATATAAAACTCGAGTTCTATGTTATTTTTTTATTTTTTGTTGTTGTATTTCTTTTAGTTTTTGTTATTTTTATATTAATTTCCAATATTTTCCACAGATCAAACGAATTATACAAAATAACGGCATCACCAACCCTGCAGAATTTTGGTAATAGTTTCCATAAATTACTTTATAGATTTTATCATTATTTTCGTATGGTGCACGATAAACTACCAAAAACCTGTTATGGTGGTTTGATTTATTTTCGATTGCTGACGTTTTGATTAATTATAAAAATATCTAACCTTTGCTACTTCTTGTCACTTACCTTAAGGCCAGGGATTTGGAGAGTGAGGTAGGTTACTTTGCTAGCCAGCCTTATATACACCTTGCTGATGCAAATAACTGAAAAGCAATTATCGCCCAAATATTAAATCTGCTAACTTTGCGCATGTATCGATTGTATCAGAAACTATGTTCTAAAATTGCTTCTGCCTTGATTCTGTCAGAGGTGTATTACTATACAAAATAGATTGTAGGAAAATTTACCTTGCATTTTACTCTTAATTAAAGTGCAGTCTTTCAAGGCTTTTCAGCTTCAAAATAGGAAGTCTTCATATTTATAGCGGATTGAAATGGCTCGTGGATTATTAATTTAAAGCTGTTGATCAAAATAAGGGAATGAATTGGAGGGGAGGATGACATAATTGTACTGGATTTCTCTTAAGCTATATACATACAATCTTATTTATTCTACAGTGTTTACGCGGGTTTAAGAGCAAGCATTATGTTCCATCAGGCATCTACCTTATTTGCTCTCATTCTGTTTTTGTTTATAAATAATAAAATGTGTCATATGAAATACAGCATAAGTTACAATTTTCGGAACATTGTACATCTATATACATAACTTGTAATGATAATCAGAAAATTCTAAAAAAAGACAGTTTATCTTAAATGTTTTGATCGCATACTCTAGAAAAAGGTATGAGTCCAGTTTTTATGTCCTCTATTTTCTTGCAAATATTAGTATTGCCGCGTTGGGTTAAACTGAAGTGGAAATCAATATTAGCTTGTCTCGGTTAGAGTTCATCAGCTGTAAACTTCATGACTTAAGACCCATAAAATAAACTGTCTAGTAACGACAGACCCATTGTATTGTTCAGAATGACTAATTTGCATGTACTGGTTGGTTTTTAGAGACACTCTATGAAGATTATACTTGGGAGTATAACGCCCAGAAGTATCCAAGGAAAATAGTATTTTCTTGTAAATATAGTCCTCCAACTTTTAAAGTCGGTGATTATCGTAAAATCTGGCACTGCAACTAGGGAATTCATTGGTTTTACTAGAAATGTATTGTCTTACATACTGATGAATCACACTCATATTTGTCTGGGTGAAGGTAGTAATATTCATGTCTGTTAAAAAAAAAACTCTTTCCAAAGTAATACTCTCATTTTTAACACACTTCACGTGTTTTAGGTATTTTTCACCTGCCTCCGATTTCTCTCTTGGATGGCAGATGTCCATGCGTGATTTCGTGTATCGTCTAACCTCGAAATCCCGAATGTCGTTTTGTTACTAATGCTGTGTTTGTTGTATATCAGATACGGATTTAGCAAGCTCTTTTGAATAATTAAACATCAATGACATTTTAATACTGAGAGGACCGGTACAAAAATTTGTATGACAACTACCCTCTTACTTACGATAACATTATAGAAATCGGATACAGTTCTACTATTCATTAATGATTTCTTTTCACGATCACATCTGGGAGATCAATTCTGCACGCAATGAACGAGTGATGGATGTTTTTCTTTTTGGGAGTTGGTTTTTTCTAGTGACTGCTGTAAAGGTTATTCGCAAAATCAAAACGTCCTTTATCAAATTTTTCAGATAGCACATGCAAGACTACCTGTTCTGTGTGACCTGGACACAGTGTGCATCTATTGCAGCTCATGGATTATCAAATGCTTGTATAATTCAGTTTTTTAACCTAGTGGCATTATAGTATTAGGGAAATACTGATAACTGCAAACCAATAGATTTTGTGACATTAATAGGGTGAGTATAGTAAAATATCCTATATAAGTAATAGTTTTTCCATCTCTACAAAGGTTCTGGTTGTCCATATGTCAGTATTGCATACTCTGACCGCTAGATCGCATGAGCAGTTCGCTAGCCCATTTCCCCTCCACTCCACGAGTACCGGGAAATAGTTATCTGTGCCCCACCTACTCCATTTTTCTCTTCACCAATCCTCCTGAACCCTAGATCTGGCAATTTCTATAGTAGCAGGACACTACACCATGTTTTGCAAGCGTTCTTTAAGAAATTCGTAACATATTTTTTACACTCAATCCATCAAGTATTTGAATTGATTCATGCTAAAAGGTGATAAGTCAACAACATTTACTTCTTAGAAAACTATCTGCAAGTCATTATTTTTACAATAGAGCCAAGAATTTCTTATACGCCGAGTTAGAATGGTTATAAACATTTTCACGTGCATCCAAAAACTCTTTTTGCCTTAAAAAATCCTAAACGTTTTTGACTGATCCCTTTTTAGCATGAATATTAGGGATAAAATTAAACTCAAGATTTTTTTTTTTCAAACCGTATTTATTTATTACTGTTTATATTAACAAGAAAATGAGTAAAATCATATCAAATACACCTGTTTTATAACATAGATGTTATAATAATATATCTATACATAAGGAATCAATCATTGATTTCTGCAACTTTGTATTTCCGTTTTTGGTCAGAGGTAGTTTACCATCGAATTCTCATATTCTGTCGGTATGTAAAGATTGAGTTTTTTAAGGTCCTCTAGATTTGCCCATTTTAAAATAACCTTTCTTTTATTGTATGCTTTTTTAATGGTAGAACAATATTATTTCTTCCAGGAGTTGCAAAAGCAAAAGTATGTTTGAAGAAATCGATAAATCGATGACCAATAACTTTTACCGCAACCTCTACATTATAAGAAAAATGCATAAACTTTCTGATGGCGAAATACTTCTTTTGGTTTTTAAGAACAATTTTTCCTTTTACTCTCGTTAGACAATTATTTAAACACGTATCACTATGATTTTAAATCCAATATGTTGGTCGTAACAACTTTATCAACTCTGAATATCTTGATTTTTGAATCATTTCACAGATCTGTCTATATTGTGTACAGCCTGCCAAGACGATTCAGCTCTCTCTCTCTTAATAATGATAAAATCCCTATCGCAAGGCAATAATTTATGTCCTCTTAAAGAGTAAAATTGTTCTGTTTTCCGGATTTCTTTTAGTTTAGTAAAAGCTGAAGGAGTTTTGAAAGCGTGTGATTTTTATTGCGGCCCCAACCGTTGTCAAAATACAAGTTAAATTCAGTATATTAATTTGTGACATTGTTTATATATTGCAGCAGGAGAAAATAAACTATAAGTTAGTTCATTTTTGAGATAGCATTAGGACAGACTGATGACAACAGACATCGAGGTTAGGTCGTCAACATCAGGTTAACTTCTCAAGGAATAACTCTATTTGAGAAATTATATAGTAAAACACGTGTTCGATTACTTCATAGGGGTTATATACATTTTAAGTATAAAGTTCAGGTAATTGTGTAACCAGACTAAAATAAAAACAGCTGCAGATAAAAATTAGAACGTTTTGGAGTATGTGTTAAGTTAAACCTTTGATTGCAATAGTTGAGTTACCAATACAACAAAGTATTATACCTTCCAGTGACACCTTTTTAATGATTTATGACTCGAGGAAATTATATTTTTCACAATTACAATTTTAGAGAATAACATAGTTTATGTTAATAGAATAACGTAGTTAATTAAGTAATTATGTAAGTAATTTATTATTTTAAAATAAAACACACGTCAATTCCTCGTCTGAATATATCTTAAGTATACATCCTGTAAAAGACCTTATACTTCACATGTTTAAAAGGACCATTCACCTGTTTTACTTGAGCCAAATTATGAGATGATTCTTAAATTTGCGACACATGCACATGGATACCCTTTTCGATTGGTTAATTTCTATGGATTTTTTGTATTATTCTTGTATCTATATTTTATAAATAGATAATTTATTAAATAGACGGTTAGACTACTTATTCTAACCTGATACCTATTCCAATTAGGGTAGTGTGTATTTTGGTATTCTTTTGTGTTTTAAAGTAAACGATAATTTTTGTATTCTTTTACGTTATAAAAATGCAGAATTTCAAAGCATATAGTCCAGATCGCGTAAAGAGCTCTTGTTGTCAAGCGCTGAAGTTCTGTAATGTTCATCTAACGATTTTTGGAATGGTTTATTTTTCAAACCTACTGGTGTAACATTATATAAAATATATATCTTCATTTGATACTTTATTAAACAAGCGTGCTCAACTTAACACGAACAAGACTCAGGGAGATTAGTCTTTTTGTAAAACTATTTGTTACGTTTTAATAGAACCGAGAACGTAGCTATCAAATGCATAGCGAAGGAAGAGATTAAGTAAGGCCGTGAAAGGAGACTGCCGCTGGTGAGGGAAGAGCGAGTACATCTTTGCTTGTGCATCCCGAGCACTCGGGAGGAAGCAGACTGAAAATCTGAAGGCGCCCGGAGTCTTTATAAAATCAACACAAATTCTATTGTATCCGTTTTTCTGACACACTTTAAATTCCTAAGTACCTAAAATTAATATTTTTCGTCATACATGGTAAGATAATTAACTCGTGTTTTCAAAATAAAAACTTTTAATCCCTCCGGTAATGTTTCACATACTTACTGTAAAAATTTTAAATCCTTATTATTAGACGTTTTTTTTTTGAGCCTGAATGTAAAATGGCCTAAAGCGACTACTTCAAAATGTTTATGACTCCTCGTGAAAAAGTGATGACAAAATGTTATTTTTTTGTCTTCATAAAGAGTACCTTGAAGGATTGTGACTATTAAAAAAATACTCAATCCAAAATTCGATTGCACTTTAAGTGCATCCCAGGGTTTCAGGGAGACTTCTCGTTTTTCCTGCAGCGGACTTCCTGGTCCGGAATTACAAACCCTTTCATCGTTCAGTTTTAAAAGGGCACAATTTTTTTCCCCAAACACCTATTTTAGTACATGCACATAACGAGGGATTGATGTGTATAATTTAAGTATTATGTTTGCTTTTTATTATACGGTTCGTGTTTTAATCTATGTATTATTTGTGAAAGCCTCATTCCGCTTTAAGTATATTCATAACACTCCCCAAAAGTGTAGAATTGTTGACAAATTTACTGCAGTATTGACCAAGAACTGGATATAATACAACACGTTTCTTATAATAACAAATAACTTTATTTTATACAAGGAAATCTCTCTGTGAGTTACACAATTTAAGTTACGATCTAAAATTAAAACAAAGCCTTCTTACATGCTGAAAACAAAATAAACATCCAGTCGTGCCGAAGTGATTTCAGTCAAATGTAAGGAGCAAGGAAGGCGCAGTAAATTTTGGTGAACGATATTTAATGAAAGAATGGTACAGAGCTGTCAGAAGATTGGAGATGTTTGGCTCTTGTGCGAGTCACATTCGCTGATGACAACCAATTAAAGTAGGAGGGTCGCCCGTGTTTGTCGATATTGTTAGCGTTGGACGGCCGATGTTAGTTAAGATGACAGTTGGGCGACCCTATAATTCCGTGGCGACCAACTTCTTGAGTTCTGCAACCGAACAAACCCTTACTTTTAATAATAAGTACATATATTACAATATAAATCCATATCATTACAAAAATAAAGCAGAAGAAAATCAATAAAAACAATAAAAAGTCGTTCTTGCTCATTACAGTAAGTACGGTCTTATGTAATTCAGTGGATTTTCGAAAGTTTGAATAGGGAATAGTAATATGGACAAGTTCTCAATATTACTTTAACCACCTTTAGGTACTCAATTCATTTTGTTCCATATCGAGTTATGAATGTTTAATACATTTATATAGAGAATCAGGAAAATCCAATAAAACATAAGGGCGTAAGATGCTTTTCGTCTCTTTGGGTTTTCAGCATTGTTTTGTCAACAATCGTCTCGGACATATACGTATAATTTTGAAAATGTTAAGACTGTAAGAAATATAAATTCATAAATAGAATTATCCATTGATAATCAATGGGTGTTTTAAAGTTGTTTTTGACGTTTTTGAATGCACCGTTTTAGTTTTTAACGTCTTGTATTTAATTTTTCCCAAGGTTGAAATTACTATTTGGATTTGTTAAAACTCCCTGTTAACTTTGAATTAGGATTAGTATAAAATAATAATAAAAAAAAACGCTTTAAAATCGACACTAACTATTCTAATACACATTATAAAAGTATTAATTTTTTTAAACAAGTTCAGAGTAGTTAGGTTATATTGTAGTTTCCGCCGTACATAACGTTATTGTACTACTCATTATCGTATTTCATTTTGAACTATCCAAATTTGTGTAACTGAAGGTTGAAATTCAAATCGCGTGGCAAATAAATAAATTAATACAACTAATTATTGTAATATCTGCATTAAGGTAATTGTTATAACTGATATCTTTTTTTACCACTGTGTTGAAGTATGATGTGTTAAATTTTAAAACATTTATATTTTTGGATACTTTCATATTAATTATTACCTCTCGAGAGAATGTTTATTCCTCCTCCTCTTCTTCCTCCTCCTCTTCCTCTTCTTCTTCCTCAACCTCCTCTTCTACCTCCTCCTCTTCCTCCTCCTCGGGTTCTGGTGCTACATCCTCCTCCTTATCGGCCTTGCCACCTTCCTCTTCCTCAGGGCTCTCTGGGTCTCCGGCCTTCTTGCCTGGGCGTTCACCGAACCACTTGGGCAACTTGGCTGCAACACACGTCTAGCTGGAGTAGAGCTCTCTTAGATTTTTAGCCTCCTGATTAGGAGTATGGGTTTACTACCGCCGTTAGGATCATTAGGAGTTGAACATTTGTAATAGAAGTGGTTCTTAAAATATCTTAAATGTGTTTCTGAAGGAAAATCATAACGTATGTATTTCTAATTAAATTGTAGTTTTTTTATAATTTCTCTTTAGGGATCCTTATACTTTGTGTAAGGAAAAGAAATCCCAGAGCACAAACAATAAAATTACTTCAGTAGGTTATTGTAAAAGAACGTCCTTTCTACGTCTGAACCTCCAATCGAAAATAATATATACTGGATATGTACAAAAGACATCAAACTTAATGGTATTATGTGCGATATACATTTTCTACCAAATTCTAGCGGCATGTAATAGTAGTTAGTAATTCACTATTACGCTCCTACGTATAATTGGAGTGTTTAGAACCTGCTCTGTTAGAACTAATTATGTAATGTTGAATCACTAATTGTGAATTCATTCCACTAGAGTTTGGCAAAAATGTGTGTAAAAGAAGGGATAAATTTTATGGTTGTTGCACACTGAAATTATGAAATAGATTGAGTTTTAGGCATTTAATACCAAAGAAGTATACTAATTGTATCATTAGTCATTCAAAAGCTAAAACGTAGTTCCTTGTAAAATGTATTGGTTTTAATTTTTTTTAATGGAATATACACACATAAACCTTTCTGTTTGCACAGAAAAACACTTATTTTATAGATTTGTTTAAGTACATTTGAAATAGACCATGGGTAATTCTCATTTTTGAAAATAACTTAAACATATTTATGCAAAATTTACAAAGCACTTGTACAACGAATCTCTGTACATACATTAGCACACTGAAATAAACAATTATGACACAAAGGTGAGAACACGGATATATCACATGCAAGACGAAATATCAGAATCAAACACATACACAATACTTACGACCTCACATGTACACAAAATAAAATTAAGCACTGGTACATTTATAAATGTGAATTCTTTCTTTGTTAGGATGCTCATTTGTTAATAACCATATCGACACTATCGATACAACTATTCGAATATCTCAAGATCAAATCGTATCGGTTACTTTTTATCTGATTGATAACCTATCAACAAAGGTAGATATGTAATCGCTTTAAATGATTAAAGAACTAATAGATCAGCACAATATGACTAACGAGTACAATATTCATTTATTTAAAGAATTTATAGGTTAATAATTGTTTTAATAAATTTGATTTAAAAATATGATCCTTTTTTATTTTTATACTTTCTTTTTGGGTACGTTTTTAATTACATTATAAACTGTTTTAGTGTACCAAACTGAACGGTTTATTTTAATTAAATTCTACCATCAAACTAATAAAGTATTATAATTTATATACTTACAACAATCACTTAAAAATTATTTCAGTATCACGGAGATAAAAATTATGTGTATAAGCTCGAACATTTCATTCACAATAATAGCTGGTGAGTTGTGTTTTAGAGGATACTGGAAGTAAAAGAATGAGTGTCTTAAAAGAATACGGAAGAAATTAAAATGTAGGTTAAACTACGACTGGAAAACTGTTACGATAAAGTATTACTGGTTAAAAGTTGAATAGATTGATATAAAATCATCAAAAGACATTTAATAAGTACAGGGCGTTCACAAACTCTCCGGTATTTTTTGGGAAATTTGTTGCTCGGAACAAAATAAATACAAAATGTAATATAAGCATTGGCCAGTAGCTTAACACCTGCCTTTATGTGTGTGTCTTTTAGATTTTATTTTTCATTTAAGTAAACAGTAAAGATGAAACCTACAAATCATTGTTCTTGGAGTCACAAATCAAGAGAGAAATTAATATTAAATTATCATATGACGTTTCAAGATGGCGAACGGTTGAAGTGTTCATAACTTAATAATTTAAACACTAATAGTTTAAAATTGTAAACCATGAAAATAATGGCGTTCATTATAGCAGTAAAAAGTGTATTATCTACATTATTTCTTGACAAGGACGTAGCCAGCGAGGGGATTCAAGAGGTCCGAAACCCCCCCCCAATTTCTAATTTCTTTCAATTACCTACTTCTTTAGTAAACTATTATTATTATTTAAATAATTCAGTATTACTGACATGTAATACTGAAAAATCATTCTCAACAAAGAAACGGGTCAAGAACTTTTTAAGGAACAAAACTCTCTGTCCACTACGGGAAAATATCAGTTATCTGCCCCCCCCCCCCCCAAATTGTTTGCTGGCTGCGTTCTTGTGTCTTGACAGGTTTTTGTTCTCTACTTATCACAACGTTTTTACGTAAATTACTTTTAATATTCTTTCAAAATTTTCAGAATCTTATTGGTTTTTACGTTAATAACGTTTAAAAACTTCAACCGTCTGCCATCTTGAAACGCGATAAATTTTTATATAATATTTATTTTTATTTGACTGTGCTAAATTTCAATTTTTTCTTTATTGGTTTCTTAAATAAAAATAAAATCTAATGAACACATACAGAGACAAAGACGGTAAAGTAAGAATTTCTGAACTATGTTTACATCACATTGTTTGTTTGCATTGACCTGAAAAACAAATTCCTAAAAGAGAACTGGAGAGTTCGCAAACACCCTGTATACGTAGCGATTTAAAAGTGAAAGACTTATTTACTTGACGAATTGTAAAGTGAAGTTACAAGATGAACTGTGCAGTGTTTGACTTACTCTTAGGACGCCCTCCGAACTGGGAACTCTTCTCCGTCCACAGTTTCTCGACCTGTTCCTTAGTCTGCTCCAACAGTCCCTGTATAACCACAATCATCCACACACAGGTTACTCAGGGTCGGGTTAGTCAGGGTACGGTCCGCTCGCATTTCTATCTATACAGGGGTCTTACGGCTTCAATCTATCTTTCACACACCCAGCCAATGGCGCAGTGTAGCGGGTACGGCGGTTATCGCGAGATAACCAAATCAAGCAACGCCGAGCGTGGCTGCTGCTTGGATGAGTGACCGCTGAGCGACCCTGTCCTTGCAAGCAGCCCGCCTGCCCGGCCGTTATTGGTGGTTCAGAAGTCACCTTTAAGCCGTTGGTCCCTAGGTCCACCATGTGTTACGTAGGGTTTCTTAACCCTAAATTTGACTGGTAAAACGATACATTACTGTACTCTACAACCTCGTCACTGGCAAAATTTCTTTAAAATTATTACTCTTACAAAATTGATGGAGTATTCTCTTACAAGTTATTCCGGCATGGTATATGACAGCAAATTTAAAATATCCAAATCTTGTTGGTTTTGATCTTTAAAATTGTGAGCAAAACTCACGACTTATATGTCTTTACATAATAATAATAAATACGTAAAAATTAATTATGTTATAAATAATGATTCACATACTTAATTTAATCACGTCAAATCTGCATTAAGTCTATACTTGATCAATTTTTGGATGTTATAAAATGACAGAGCTCGAGGCAATTTAAAACAAATCAAATTTTGAAGGATTAAATAAATCCTCTATCAGAATATCGATCTCATGATGTTATGGACTATAATTTTGTATCGTTCATTGTAATAGAGATTTTTATTTAATTTTTACTAATTTTGTTTCCGAATTTTAGAAATAGTTTAATTTTGTTACATTATTAAACACTAATTAAAGATGATTGAAGCCGCAGACAGTATTGTACATGGGTCTGAATGTACAGAGGAATACACACAAAAATGATGAGTATGACACAAGATGATCAGACTATCTTGGTGTTCTAATTGCAGGAAACAACACATCTGGTTTGGTGTGAAAATCTGTGGTAATTGTATATATATATTATGTGAGTATAATATCACTATTGTGAAGTTTGAAGACTTTGATGTAGTGATATATCCAACAATACGAAGGTTTTAAGTAATAGTGTTACTTAATTTTAGTTTTATTGAACTCTCTCAAGAGGTATAATTGAAAAGTCATAGAGTGATAAAGAGGACTTTATAGTCCTAACCTCTCCCTTCAATAAAGGCGCTTTCTTTGCATTCCAGGTGAAAATAATTCCAACAGTTTTTGTTAAACTTCATTGTGATGTAAACTCGTTACACACAGGGTTTTTGTTGATTTTAGAATGCTTTATCAATGTTCTTTTCTTAGTGATTTTAGAACAGTGATTTTAGTGATTTAGTGATTTTAGAATTTACCTCTAATTCACTTTTGATGGCGAGTCTTGATTTTGTTTAGTTGGAATAGTTAAAATTTTTAACGTATATTGTGTTATTTTGATCTAAATTATTTGTACGCTTACAAGAAAATAAAAGCATAATAACTTTAGTGCTTGTCCAAAATGGTCATTGACGATAATGTTTCTATTTTAATACCAGTTTGAGGTTAAGAAATTAGAACTGATAAGAAAGTAAAAGCATAATAACTTTAGTGCTTGTCCAAAATGGTCATTGACGATAATGTTTCTATTTTAATACCAGTTTGAGGTTAAGAAATTAGAACTGATAAGAAAGTAAAAGCATAATAACTTTAGTGCTTGTCCAAAATGGTCATTGACGATAATGTTTCTATTTTAATACCAGTTTGAGGTTAAGAAATTAGAACTGATAAGAAAGTAAAAGCATAATAAATTTGGTCTTTTTAAGCAATGGTGATAGACGATAATGTTTCGACTTCGATACCTATTGAAATTAAGAAATTAGAACTAACAAGTAAATAAAAGAATAATAACTTTAGTCCATGGACTAAATAGAAAGTTTGGACTTCGATACCCCAGTTTGAGATTAAGAAATTAGAACTGGTAAAGTAAGAAACTTTTTAGCATATTTACTTTTTTCTTTGTTTCTTACGTTAATCATTTGATTATTATTTTAGTTTCGTCAAAAGAAAAGGAAACAATGATATTATTACCCTAGAATTTAAAGTCTGCGTGTTTTAATGCCATAGAGGTCTCCAAGAATGTTTATTTGATCCGCGCAAAAGAGAAAAATCAAAAACTTGTATTTAGTATAATTAATTTGCTTGATGAATGTACTAAGATTGGATGCATTAATCGATACCGTTATCTGTCGGGTTTAGGCATATCAAAATGATATTATTAGATAAATAATCTGTCACAGTTGGTGATGACCATTTTAGTACCCAGTTTGTGAATTTTCAATATAAAGACTAAACTCAGGTTACGTGTGAAAGCTTGAATTCTTGTAACTTGTTCAGTTAATTTGAATACAATTTCATATCATACCATCAGAAAACGTTTGTTCATTCAGAACTTTGTGATGTGTGGATCACCTGGTTTTGTTATTCATGGAAAATGTTCTGGTGTGTTGACGTAACACCTGTTGCTAAGTGTATCTGTGAGTTTGAGATGGTTTTGTTACTAAAGGGTCATTGCAGTGAACACTTAGTGACTTCTAGCACTGTTGGGGTCACACACAATCTATCTATACCACATGCTAGGGGATCCCTAGAACACTTCACCATAGGTCTACTCACTTTTGTTACGTTTTGTAAAGTTTTCGTATTTATTCTTCCACTGTTTCTCATTGATTTCAGAGAGCAGTGTTTCCCAGCCCTAGTCAACAAAAGTAGTCAATAAAGGTTAGAGAACATCTGTATCTTTCACATTTTCCATCCACATTTTCATCGATCACGTCCGTAGAATTCCACAACATCAACATTGATTGTCAATTAACTGTTTACCACTGTTGCAATTACATCTAAATTACCCGACGAGAGAGAAACTGTTCTAACGTTGAGTTTCAGAAATGAAAGTCCCACAGTACAGTGATTAAGTCTTTATCGTCACTGTAGTGGAAGAAATAGTTATTGTAATCAGATTTATCATTTAAGTTTCATAAAAATTAATGAAATTTTTTTATTAATAATGAATATCATAAATAATGAAATTATTTTCATTACATAATTAAGTTTCATTAATTATTTAATGAAAATCAAAGCATTTTTCATTTGAAATTATTAAACAAAGCAATTTTTAAAGATATTAATTTAATAACCAAGACGTAAAATGCATTTCAGAAATTCCTTTATAAAATCTACAAATAAAATGATTGACATTAATAGTTGTTGTAATTACGTATATTATATACTCAAAAAAGTATTTATATTGGCAGTTTGAACATAAATTTTAAAAAATCGTAGGTTAATATAGTTAGAAAATTATGGATAGAGCTACTATTTTTACAAGATGATTCAGAAGTCCTTATCCTACAAACCTTTAACTGTATTTTAACACTTTAAGCCGTATCAAAGAAAAATAAAAATAGTTTTCCTAACTGTCGTTATTTTAATACAGAAAGGTTTTTATACACTACTGTCCTGAAGATATAAATTCACTAGCCGGGAAAAATTTATCGAGACCTTTTCTATAAAGTTATTCTACATATACGAACTGCAGTGGGTCCTTGAAGTTCTTGTATTCTTTTAGTGTTGCTTTCAAACGCGTTCTCCTTTATTCCACGATATGAAACTTCAATGCTACAAGTCTGGTGATCGAGATGTCTAAAGAAATCAATCAAGGACCAAATAAGCCATGTTTAAGATTCATAGAGAGTTTTGCAAATGACACTATCTTCTCGAAGCCAAAATCCGGATCGTTCATCATTCTGAGTAATTTCTTCAAGTTATTTTAAAGGAAATTGTCAAATAAGTTTTCAATTGGATATAAATCATCAAAAGTGCATCTTTTGGGGATAATTACGTAACTTTGATACAGCTAGATGATGATATTAACTCACGATTAAAAGTTTGACCACTGTCAAATAAGCTTCATAATTTGTTCTGGACACCTTTGCAACGCTTTGCAGTATGGAATCAATGGCAGTAATTTATACGACTCTGTAAGTGTAGTATACGTTATTTTAGAACTGTATGGCTTAGTTTTAAGTGCTTACTATTTTGCAGCCGACGTAGGACGTGTATGGGAGAACTTAAAATTATTTTGGAGGTTTACAACATTTATTGCACATTATCAACTAAGTAAGGTGTTAACGAAGTTTACTAATATACCTTTCATTGGCATTTCTATTTTGTATTAAACGTTTCATTGTCTGATTGAATTTTATAAGTTACGAAATCTAACAAGATATCTACTCAGTTTCTCAGATCGTAAGAATTTATTCTGATATATGATCCTAGCAGGCACTTTCTGTTGTTGCAAGAGATATATTCTGTAATCGATTAATATAAACGTACCTAGTTGGACAATGTTGCCAACTGAGATATCGCGCACTAAAATTCCCTAATAAATAATAAAAGTAATCATACAGTTGTGGCATTGACTTTTAATTACACTACAAGGACTTTTGAATCAGCCTGTATACATTTTTTATAAAAAAACATTGATTTAGGTTATAACTTTCAGAAACCTCTTTCCCTTGAAAGTTATATGCTTGGCCTGAAGATATACTTACACCCTCGAAGAGTTTCTTCTTATCGTCATACGACCTGGTGTCCACTCGTCGCTCGTATTTGGAGGCGACCTGGATCTTGGGCTGAGCGTGAAACATACACAAGAATACATTCATACACATGTAAACAGTAGTTAAAATAGTTACAAACTCAAGAGCTCCATAACTAGACCAATACACAATTTTTAAATCGGCCGGTTGAGAGTAAAATTTAAATTTGCAATTTAATAACAACTTCTTTGTATCATTCTAAAATGTTACGGTAAAACACAGTACTTGTTTTTATGTGATATAAACTTTACGTCTCAATCGGATCACAAGTTTTCGTTATTTTTCAAAGTTACAGTTAGGTTGAAAGGCGCAAACACTTTTACATGTTTCTTTGTTACCGACATGAATACTGGAATATTTGCTTTATATGTATAAAGGTACAAATAAACAAGCTAAGTTGTAAGGTTACTCCTGTTATTTTAGCTTTACTAATAATTAGCTTGCGGTTAAGGTCAATCACGGGTATAAATTCTATTGATCGTATTTATTATATTTGTGTGTATTTCGTGTGTATTGATAGCTCGCGTCTTAAATGTCACATGAGAAGGCAGTTTTCTCCAAATATGCCGAGACTTGTACGTAAATGAACACATTAGAAAGTGTGTAACTAGATAAAGTACTTTTTGTAGTGAATGTTACTCAAGCTCAGATTAGAGAATACGTTTAATATTATTGTATTGTAACAAAATGTGTAACTAACATAAGTTCTATATACAAAAGACTTACTTTTTAAAAATTATATTGACATAATTTATTGTTTTATTTATTTCACATAGAAATTAAAAAAAAAAAAAAAAAAAAAAAAAAAAAAAAAAAAAAAAAAAAAAAAAAAAAAAAAAAAAAAAAAATAGTAGAATAGTATATGATAATGGGGATTAATTTTTGTATTATAAACAGAAACAATGCTTACTGTTTTAATTAATTAATACACTTATCATACTGACCTCTTATTTTTAAATAGATTGACAAGTATGAAATATGCTTTTATAAATATATAAAACAAGGAATTTACTCAAAACGTAATTACAGGGATAAAACTATTCTTAAATAATAGCATAAATAAGTTGTGTTGTTATGCGTTAGTCTTTCTATATTTATTCTATATATAAGTTTGGTTACTCATAATCATGAAGATGGTTATGTTCCTTTAACAGGATTTGTGTAACACGTGAATTAACTTACCGGGTACTTTCCAGTCAGGGCTCTGAAAATAAAGAAAGTAATGATTACTAGTGTAAAAGACAGTAGTAATAGTAGAAATTTACAATAAAGATATAATAAAATAAATTATTTCAGTATAATCTCTATTCCTTTATCTCTGTTGTTAGAAATTTGATAAATCAGATAATGTTGTGCCAGGACAACGGATATAAACAATTTTGATAAACCGGAAACAATCGATAGCAAAGGCTCGCTTATCTATTGGGAACAGATAAATCGATTACAAAAATAAAGAGGAGTGTTTATTTATTCACTGTCACGTTGAAAATATATTATTAGCTTATCATAATGTTTATCGTACAGAAATAGATGTATGATTTCTTAAAAAAAATTACAGATATTCTTGTATCTTAGATCGTATGATTTTTTATCAAATTGCCCAAAATACCCATAAATAAATAAAAAAATTGAACAAGGTTACGTATTTATTATAATTATTTAGCGACTGTCCGGGATAAAACATGGAACAATTGTTTATCGATATCAAATACACAAGACAATGCACGCAGGATAAATTAAATAATCCATTGCTTTACAAATAGCAATTGGGCTAATGATCTATTTAGTTTATTCTGTTCTATGACTGATTAATTAGACCCAATGAGATTATTTGACAATGTAAGTATAATTTTGAAGCGAATTCGGATACAATACAATTAAGAAATTTTGATTGGGTTCTTTTATTAACATAATAATACATTTGAGAAGCTATTATTTATTTATGGTGCAAGTTACTTTTCCAGAAGGAGTTATTTAAAAAATTAGTTAATATATAATAAGTAGAATCTGAAGTTACAATAGAAAAGAAAGAATGTAGGTCAATAATTCAGTATTCTTCATAAGTATTATAAGTATAATCCATAAGTATTCTATATAGATTGTATATAACTGTGCTAAATATACTTACTCGGGGTCAAGACCCTTTTTGAGGGCTTTATGCCTGAGCTGCTGCTTTTGTCTCTCCTTCAGCTCCTTCAACTGGAGACAGAGTAAATAAATTGTTAACAATCTAATACTTACTTTTGTATAGTTATCATATCGGCCTAATAGAACAGTAAATTAATAAATTTTATGGAATGAGTTTAATGATCCTATTCTCACAATGATAAGTATAATGCACAAAGAGTATATACATGTGAAAAATATCAATATTGTACCCTTACGTCATCATCTCAAACATGAAACTTTGTTATTAGAAATCTATCAAAAGCACATATTCACAGCTTATAGTGTTATAGGGTCAAGGGGTTGACCTTTATCACACATGGTCATGCCGTGTCAATATAGCCACTAAGTCGGCAGGGGTATCGCCATCATTTAACAATGGAAATCGATTAAATTGCTCTTGTTGCATTTCCAAAAACTATTTGATCAAACTTGACCAGACAACGTGCCATGTCAAAACAATAAAGATATCTCTATAAACGATCACAACTTGTCTTATACAAGAGATAAATAATATACATAATTCGCATGGATGTGATTTTTTATCAGGAAACATACTCAGATAAAAGCATTCTCTGCCCTATAAATGTTGATCATTCCTAAATTAATATTTTCCTCTATGTTTTATGTTTATCAAAATGATTGAAACACTCACGTCGTAGTCTTGACGTTTCTGCCTCTCTTCCAAGTCGTACTTCTCTGTCTCCAGCTTGACGATTTGGTCCCAGAGCTCCTGGGCCTTCGCCCTCAGTTTGTCAATGCTCAGGTTGTCGATGGCCAAGGGCTTGATCCTGATGCTCAAGGAGATCTTCTTCTCTTCCTCCAACTGCTCCTTTGTCTTGTTCCTCTCGATTTGTGCTGATGACAGGTTCATCTAGAAGGATTTATTTATTGGTTCAAGTCACACGTTCGATTAAGGCTAAGTTTCATACATAATTAAAAAAGCAAAACCCCACCCAAAAAGTATCTTACGATTGTCATCTTACAGTATGCCATTTAAAGATTTTGTTGCCAATGTTTCAAACATACTGGCAAAACTTCGGAAATAATTAAATGGAAAAATAGATTCTTAATTTTTACTATCTAGTTATCTTGTATATGTATCTGCAATGTGTTTATGTTTCTTGAACTTACATATGAAATTACTTCTAATGACTTTTATAGATAGGATACAGGTTCTAACAAGATAAATAGCCCCAAAATTATTGCATTGTAACTCAAATTAGTAACTTATTTTTAATTTTTTAAATATCCGCTAAATGAAATGAAATATGATATTAAGAGTAGCGATTTTTAGTTCTACTAATTCAACCCCAAATTTTGTTCATACTTTTGTAACCAATCAGATCAAATCTACGTAGATGTTATTAATACCAAATCCAACTTCATTTAGTATTTTGATTTATACAAGTCAAAATCCTAGTGAGAATTTGTATCTTTGTTTACACACGTTACACAGTATTTAGATCGAAGTTACAGGTTACAATTTTTAATATAACTTTATTAATATTTCAGGAAACAATAATTGTTGTATATTTAAAGAAGATCACACTATGGTTTTACGTTATGTAATATGTTAGTGATATAAAAAATACACGAATCTTGATTTTATCAAATTTAAGAATAAAAAACCCCTTTTGCTATATAACTTATAATGTTATGCAAGATTATATACTTACATCAGTCTTCTTGCTAACGATGAAGTTGGGTCCTTTTCCCTTGCTTTGGTCCTGAAAGAAACAGAAAAGCACATTAGTAACTTGCTAAGTACTTTCTCCAGTTTCCAAGAAAATCAGAAATATTTTGCAATGTTTTAAACAATAATTTCTTATTAACCTTTGAAAAATTGGTCAACATTAGTTTTAATTTAATGATTGACTTTTAATAAAAACTGTTTTGTGCTCAAAAATGTATTATTTTAAAAATTACAGAACAGACATGTAATTCTACCAGCTTAAAATACAAATTAATTATACGAAGCAATTTTCAAGTTAGTATTTACATTCTGATTAATATAAGATTTACACAGTTAAATATGTACATGATATTTTTTATTTATTGTTTATTTACATATTAGTAACATCGTGAGTGATATAGAAGTGTAAAATATTTTAATGAACTATTAAATAAAGCAGAAAATATACCAGTCACGAAAATAATAAGAATAGATTTTGCTTTGAAGTGTTAAATAGAAAGATGTTTTAGTGTACAATTTAATATGAAGTAGTGTTACAAATGGGTTTGTCTGCTTTGATTTTAATTTATGCTATGATATAAATATTGGTTAAGATAAGTAAATATAAATTACAGTATGTAATATAATATTTTTATCAAAACAGTTATAATATATCAGAGTTATTTAATGTATATATCTGTATTTTTGCAGTAAAGTTTAAGAGATAAGCAAAGACGAAGGTGATGATGTTAAATTAGACAGTAGTATTTAAAATAGTTACGTGTGTTAGATGACAGTCGAAAGATGGAGTGACACAAGTGAGATATTTTTCCCACCGATATTTCTTACCTTTCTTTGGATGTATGTGTTTGTGGTCGCCGTTTACTGGCTGGTTTATTGTTGTATTGTGTTTGTGATTGATTTATTTAAATTTTACTACAACCACAATATATATTTTTAATCGTTGTAGAATTAAATATTATATGTAATTAGTTTGAACTTTTAAAGTAATTTTGGTTAGTCTGTAATTTATTTCCATGTAATTTAGGAATAAACCGTTTTCTAAACGAGTAATTTTAAGCAAGTTTATGATTGTAATTTTTAATTTCTGGGGTTGTTCTTGTACTCACCACCTGACACTGGAATAGAAACAACAACATTAAAAATAAGTAACATTCACAACTACATTATTTATCTAACGCTATTCAACATGCTTATACTAAATCGAGACTTCTGTGATTTTTGGCCAGCACAATAATTTTCAATTGTTAAATTCAAGAATTTAAATTAGATTCTTTTTTGTCTTTCATGGAACAGTTAGTAATTAAAAGAATTCTACAAAAGATGTACCTGTATATTGTATGTAGCCAGAAAATCTTAGAAGTCAAAAACAAATCCTTAATGAGTGTACGTGCATTAATGTACAGCGTGATGCGTTTGAGACTGAACGAACACGGTATTTCAGTTATTGTTTCTATGGTCTTACTGATTTAGTGAGATAGTTATAAACTTTAAGTACGAATTTTGTAGAAAAAATACATTTGCTAGATATCCCAACTATAGAGATTTGTTCTGCATAGATAATTGATGTTACTATCTGTTATTTACAGAATTCTGTTCGTTTTACGTATGTTATTATATTTTATAGTTTCAATATTCAGTATATTCTACATCTGATCAATATAGAGCATTTCTATTTTGACATTTCAAACGGATCACTCTGCACCTGTACTTAGAATGTTATGGGGCGTTTATCTACTAATCCATTTCCTAGTTAGGATCCTAATGTCAAAGGGTCACTCGAGGTCCTGTCTATTAGGATTTTTGTATTAGGGGTTTTAGGATAGTTGAAGTAATTGTTTTGTCAGTGGCGTACTTACTAATAAGCAATATGAAAGATAAAGCGGAGTCGAAGTTTATCTCTATCTCTCCTTTGGAAGACGAACTTGTATTTCTACTTTATTAATATAGCTTTAATCCTAATTTAGATTACTGATTATGGCTCTCAAACTAAATTTATATTGAAATAATATCTGCTATATTTTAAAATATTTATCCAGATAACAATTGTTTCTTCTGGTCCATTTCCTCTAAACTCAGTCCACTACGTGTTTTTAAAATGTAAAAAAAGACAGGTCGTACATTATCTCCTGAAGGCTAAGCAAATTGCTTTTCACTAAGATCCATAACTATGTTATATTATAACCAACAGGAGTTTACAATAAAAGTGTTTGTAAGAAAATGTTTGTGTATTGAATTCCCAAAATATCTTTTATAGTTTCTGTATAAATAATAAAATACCGTGGCTGAGCATTTCTAAATGGAAATGGATTGTTTGTAAAATCATATTCTTGTGACCAAATGTCACACATAGACATTGGGGACTGACGTAACATCGTTTTAAATAACCAAAACCGTCTTTTATTGTTCTAAAAATGTACGCGAAATGGAACTTCCTCTATTTCAAATTTTCTTTTTTTAAAGGTATCCAACCTTTAAATGGCCAAAAATTATTATTCTGCCATCTACCTCTGTAAACTGTCAATTAACCTCGCATGAATAAAATATTATGGCTGAACTTTTTAAAATGGAAATAGATTTTTCGTAAATTCTTATTCCTGTGACTAAATGTCACACAAAGATATTGGGACACACATAGATGTCTGTTACACGTTAGAATTTACAACATTTTACGTAGTTCCTCAATAAATCAACCAAAAAGGGTTTGTATGTATTAGATTCATTAAATAGATTATAGTTTATTTTTATATAAAATATCAAAACAAAGACAACTAATATTTTGTTATTTCCTCGTCTTGTAGAGAGTAACTCCTCATCCCTGCAAAACGAAAAAAACTTTGTTTTTAAATTATTATCTAGTCAGTTCTAACAAATATTAGTAGACGAAAATTTCAAATATTCAGATTGAAATATTTATCCTTGCTCTTTAGTTACAATTTCCGTATATCTGTTACTTTATTCAAGTTTGTACGTATAAATGAATATCAATAAATATCTCTTATTTGTGGAATGGCAAAGAAAAATATCCTGTATGCGTGTTATAAAAAAAGAATATCCTCTGTTTCTGGAATGGTAAAGATAAATATCCTGTATGTGTGTTGTAACAAAGATAAATATCCTATATTTATAACAATAAAGATAAAATATCCCGTGTTTATAATAATAAAGATAAATATTTTGTATTTGTATAAAAAGGAAGGAAAATATTCACATTGTGCGTAATAAAAAATATGAATATTCTTTATTTTATCATGGCAAAGAAAAAATTCCTGTACGAGTCTAACAACAATGATAAATATTCTAAATTTATGTAATAACAAAGGGATTTTCTTGTTGCATAACACCCTTTTAAAAGCCAAGGTACTCCCGATTCGTTTGGTTCTAGATTTCAATAAAGCTAGTAAATAGTTTGATCGCATTTCATTAATTTAAATTTACGTTACAAAGAAAACCAAACTTACGAAACATCTGAAAATAAATATACCTTGAGAGCCGACATCATCGCTTGTCTCTTCTTTTCTGCCTCTTCCAGACGCCGTCTCTTCTCCTCAATATCTCTCTGCTTCTTCTCTTCAACTTCCCGTTGTCTCCTCTCCTCCTCTTGCTTCTTCCTTTCTGCCATGCGTTTTTCTTCATCTGCACGCATAACCTGAACAAAACATTCATCTTTAATAAACCGGTTGTTTTATAGAGCTCAGGGTTGTGATTCTCCAGTAATTGTTGAATTCTTTCGGAGATGTTTGTTTTTGAACAAACATTAATTTACTGTAATTTATACCAAAAAGGTCGCAGTGGAGAAAAGGTACTTTTTAAAATAATTAATAATCAATTGCTATTTTTCAGCAACTGGATTCTACTGCTGTGACATGATAATATAAACATAGCATGGAAATGTTAATTATAGGCTTATTGCCCCTTTAACAACATAAATGAAAGAAGAAAATTATTTAATGTATCAAATGATATGAAAAACAGTGATATAAATTAGAAATTTTGAAATTAATGAGCATATTTCACTGAATTATTAATAGTTATTGAATATATTATATATACTTATATACTGAATTATTTGAAACTATAATATTTGAACTTAATGAAATGTGCATTTTTGTGAAACAACAAACCTTTTCACCTTAGGATTGACGTTTCAAAGTTTATTATATTTATTACGATTTGTTGTAGGCTTTTAGTGTTTACAGACAAAACGGTTCATTCATTCTTTTTTAGAAACGTAAAGTTATTACCTTTCGCTTGGCTTGTTTCTCCTTGAGCTTCTTGAGTTCGTCCTCCTCCTTTGCTCTCTGTTTGCGCCATTCTGCGATGTATTCCTTCAGCTGTTCGTCAAGGGCGGAGGTCTTGGCTTCTTGGCGCTGTATTCAGAGTAAAGTCGGTTATAATATTTCCACAAAATTGGAGTATAAATAAATTATGTTTGTAAATAGCATATAAGGTGCGTTTTCAAACTATTTGTAATTTTTAGCTCTATTTCGTAAATGAAACTAAATTAAATTTGGACTATCGTACTTTTACATTAATTACCAATAAAAGATCAGAGTAATATTAAATCCATTTATATATATATATATATATATATATATATATATATATATATTTATTTAATAAATTTCTGTAGAAATACGTTTTTTAAATTGGCACTATATTTTGGTAAAACTCGTGTTCAGGCAAATAAACGGTGAACAATATAAAAGAACGTAGTATAAACAAAAAGAAATAAACAGTGAATGGGTAATAAATATAGATGATATTAACTAAATATTTTTTCCATATGTTTCAAATTTAGACGTTTTTGGCTAAGTTATCTAATGTTGAGTTCATGTGGAATTTTGCTCTTTACAACCAATTTTTGTGCTTGTTCTAGTGTTGTGAGGTAAACTGTGTTTGAATTTTTATGCACTTGCCGAATAGGTTTGACAGAATATGTGTTTTCAAAAGTGTCATTGGTATTTAGACCATTAGTGACTACAATATTCTTATCTTGGTGCTTGTAATCGAATCAGTGTCCTGTCATTCATGTCCTCAAGGTATTTATAGTTGAGCCAATATAATATGCTGGACATTCGTTACGTTGAATTTGATTAATCATATTTTTAGATGCACAAGACAAGTTGCCAATGATAGAATATACCTTGCTTGACTTGCTACAAACAAGTGAGTTTTGACGAATTTGGTAACGTTTTAAAATCAAACATCTTGGTTTGTTACATGAATGTGATCCTTTTTGTTTTTGTATTGGTTTTTCATTGGTGCTTGTCATTTGGTAATTTAGGTTGGATAAAAAAAGAATAACGTTACGAATTCTACGTTATTTTGCATAAAATTTTGTGTTACATTTTTATATGGGGCTGTTATTGCCTCCTAAGGTAAAGAAGTTTACCTACCTTTACAAACTCTGGATCGCCTCCCTCACCCCTAAAAACATAATTATCATATTAGACACAGATCTCTTATCAAGTTATCAAAAAACTGTTAAATAATCATTAATCATGGTTTTAATTTATTATAACGATAGTAAAAATATTTATAATTATCTTTTAATAATTTAGTATATTAAAAATTATTTTGAAGCCTTATTCACTAATATCTTTAACATTAAATATTTTTCTTTCTTTCACCACACTCATTTCTTGTAAAATCAACACACAACAATAAATAACACGAAAACGCACATTCATAACATAATTTTAAAATGACATTTAACATGCAGTTCAAGCAATATATAATTGCAATATATCTGTACAGTTTATGGCGGTTTTTGCAACCATCAACTTTGCATTTATACAGTGAATACTGTATGATCAAAGTGAGTTAAAATACACGCCTTAGACTTTAGGAGTCCTTAGCCATAATTGTTTTTAGTAAAAAAACTAAAAGATCAGTCATCTTGGTGGTTACAAAACCGCCTAACAATTTTACGCTTGTGGTAATATCACATACAAATCTATAATCTTAAATTCGAAATATTGAAACATTGTAGACGTGGGTGCACAGTGTAATGCTCTTGCATGCTTTCCAAAATCAGATAAAAAGAAGCATTCAACATAAAGGTTGAGTGTTATATCAATGTCGTTGTCACACAGAATCCATTCAGTGTAGTGTATGCTGTGACCAAAAGCACAATAATTTCAAACACAAAAGGCAATGAAGTGATGTATTAAATGAGTAAAAAACCTCTTGACCTAAAATTGATTTGTTTCTACGTATATTTATATTTGTTGTGTGGTACCTATTCAACGCCAATGGCATTTTTAAATGTTTCAGATGAAAATATTCCAGGTCGTTTTTTTGAAAATGAAAATATTTTTCACCACCATGGGATTTGAACTCGCGACCTCAAAATTAGCACTTAGGTGCTCTGGAAATTATTTTTTTACGAATAGTTATTAATTTTAATGGGATGCTTCCCTTTCATTCCTTTGGTCAACAAGTGCTGGATACGGATCATAACAAAACTATATGTATCGTTTTTATATTCCTCGAATTTGTTATTTAGTTGAATTATATTCTTGGATATTTAGAATTTAGTACTTTGATAATATAAGTACTTTTTCATACTGGTTATTTAATTCTGCAGGACAGTATATATTTTTATGCTAATGTGAAATTCTTTTGTGTATGCCGGGAAAACCCAAGGGATTTGGTTATTTTCATATGCAGTTAACCTTTAATACGATGTGTGTCTGTTATACATTCTTTTATAATCATAGCCAATTCACACAACATAGAGAAATGCAGATGATCCAATGTAAATACATGCAACATATCATTCTGAAGATTGAAAATTTGCATCTGAACTGCGATACTTTCAGATTCGCCAGTTTGCTATTGTTCACAGACTGGTTTTACTTTTGTTTACGTAAAAATATTTATATCTACCAATGAAAAATAATATACTATTTGTTACGTACCTGCATTCTTGGTGGTTAACAAATAATCGGTTTTAGAACTTTATACTATATAAATTTATCTAGTGAGGATTTTAAGGAAATTGAGGTTAGGTCTACGAGTAATTTAAAAGGTCGACTAGTTTAGCTTTACAGTTAAAATATTTACAAGTGTCCCAGTCGTTTTCACATTTACAGGAATTTTTTGGTTGGAATGAAATTAATTAACAATTTCTTGGAATATAATTCTTTAGTTTTAAAGTACAACCAAACCTAATGTTAGAAAAGTTGACTTTAAAAGGTGGAAACTCATCTATCGTGTCTATAAAAATAGAGTTATACTACTTTTTTGTATTTAAGATTAAAAGATTTGTTATAATAATCCTTACCGGTTTAATAATGGTTAATTTTAGACTGTTTACCACACTTGAAAAGAGTTATTCAACAGAGTATATTGTGCATT
Source organism: Homalodisca vitripennis (assembly GCF_021130785.1). Lineage (NCBI taxonomy): Eukaryota > Metazoa > Arthropoda > Insecta > Hemiptera > Cicadellidae > Homalodisca > Homalodisca vitripennis. The sequence goes on along the minus strand of NC_060209.1, from coordinate 189,435,418 downwards.
GCTGAATCAATTTTTGTAATCCAGAGATTAGGAATTTCTTCTGCAACTGCAATGATACTGGAGGCGTGTTTATGAAAACTATTTACAAAATGGTGTATGAGTAACATTGCACTGAAGCCCGGGTTACTTACAAGAAACTCAATCATTTATACAGTAATGTTTTATTTACAAAAATATCAAAGCACATCAAAATGTAAAAAACCGTGCTTTAAAAATGTTCGACACAAAACTTTAATTTGGGCTTTGTTAAGACACAAAAACGGTATCGGAAAACCAGGGCAAAACACAAAACCTGTAACTGTGACAGCTTAAGATACGATCGGAGCAAACTTACTTCTGAGAAATGGAGGGTCTAGCACTAGAAACAACAAGAGTAACTATTAGATAAGCTCACAACCACTACTACTGTACAGGATAGTGTAATTGTCATTTCATACTGGCCCTTATCAACCCAGATATCAGTTGAATATCTGACCAAGATAACACAGATTACTTAGTTGATCACTTATCAATTTTGATAACAAAATATCAAAACAATACGTCTTTCTCAAGTAAATTGCTTTTAATTGTTACATGAAAAGAATGTTTCAAAATTCACAAGTCTACTATTTACAGACCAGAAAATTACATTTTATAAGCAAAACATTCTTAAAAGGCTTATTAGTTACCTTAGTAAATAATGTATTCACTCCAAAAAAAGTCAAGTAAACACTCATCTGAAAGCTGTGTATTGTGCTAATGAATGAAATGTCTACACAAATCCAAACAAAGTTGAAAAACAATTTCACTACATATTATACACAATACAAATCTAATTGACTACGACCAAAGTTCTAAAATGGAATTGCGACGCCAATATGTATGCAAATGACCACACAGAAGACTAATGGGATAGCACTAAAATCATGCTTTCCTAGTCTACGCTCTACTTTACTACAACTAGTCTAGACAGTTCTGTGAAACGAAAAATGTGCTCAACAGGATGTGGATATTTAAAAGGGGTAGTTTTACAATATAAACACAGTACAGAGTATAAGTTTTGTTTCTGTACTTACAATATTTTCTTCGTTTTTTGAAGTCACTTATATTTTAAAAAGGAACAAAAATGACACCTTAGACAAAGAATAATTCAATTCCTAAAACTTATCACTGTAGTTAATTACATTTTCAGGCATGATAAAGCACTAAAACTATTCTAATCCTAAATCCTATGTTAAAAGCGTTACACACGTGTTATAAAACTGCAAAAGTAGTAATATTTCTGAATCTTTCAGCTACTTTTCAACAGTACATCCCTGTTTTTATTCTAATAAGAATATTATTTCAACTATTCTAATGTATGTTTTCCTTTGTAGTTTGTTTAGTGTATAAATCTTAAAAGTGTAATATATATATATGATTATTTTACATGATATGATTACAAATAAATTAAAATGAAATTGTCATACTACTGTAATTTTAAAAGGTAGTTTTCATAGTCACTAAACTTCGTCAAAGATAAGATGTAGATATAGATATAAGATATAGATATTCTTTGAAATATCAATATAGAATTGTCCGATCATATTAGAAAGGAATTTGTGGAAAAGATATTGAATGGCTTGGTCTAATAGCCGGAACATCTATGAGGGATGGTGAGTGAGAATTCTATAATGGATAATTAAATAACCGCAGTATCAGTTGTAAAAGTAATACAACTATTTTGATGTCATAATTTTTTAGTACCAAATTACTCCTCTAACATTTATTTCTGATGACATCGCGGGTTTTGATCCCTCAATGAGTTTACATTTAATTGTATATGTTACTCCCAATAGTCAAATTTGCCTACAATCTCGCAGACAATACGTTTGTGTTCGCTGAAGTACGCTGAAGTTGACCACTACGAGTTGTGGTCAACTACTTTTTAAAGCCGAAATGAATAAAAATTATGTCCAGTTGGTAAAAGTTATTTTTTAGAACTTTCTGTTCATTTTAATTGGCAATAACCCATTCTAGATACTTACTTTTGGGAATCAGATGAATTGTTTATCTCATCTGATTGCCATCAGCGGTCAGCATGTTTGCCGAATGATTTGACGTTAATTAGTTCTTTCAGATGTTTACCTGATCGTCAAACTGATTGTACGTTTTCAGGTATCCTGGTAGTCTGGAAGCCAAGCAGACTGTACGTAATCAGGCATGCTTGTAACCTGATCACCAAACAGATTATACGTTTTCAGGTAAGCTAGTCGTCTGGAATCCAAGCAGACTGTACGTAATCAGGCATGCTTGTAACCTGATCACCAAACAGATTGTACGTTTTTCAGGTAAGCTAGTAATCTGGAAGCCAAGCAGACTGTACGTAGTAAGGCATGCTTGTGACCTAATCACCAAACAGATTGTACGTTTTTCAGGTAAGCTAGTAGTCTGGAAGCCAAGCAGACTGTACGTAATCAGGCATGCTTGTGACCTGATCACCAAACAGATTGTACGTTGTCAGGTAAGCTAGTAGTCCGGAAGCCAAGCAGACTGTACGTAATCAGGCATGCTTGTGACCTGATCACCAAACAGATTGTACGTTGTCAGGTAAGCTAGTAGTCTGGAAGCCAAGCAGACTGTACATTATCAGGCATGCTTGTAACCTGACCACCAAACAAATTGTACGTTTTCAGGTATTATGGTAGTCTGGACGCCAAGCAGACTGTACGTAATCAGGCATGCTTATAACCTGATCACCAAACAGATTGTACGTTTTCAGGTACGCTAGTAGTCTGGAAGCCAAGCAGACTGTACGTAATCAGGCATGCTTGTAATCTGATCACGAAACAGATTGTACGTTTTTCAGGCATTGGCATCCTGAATGCCAATCAGAGAATACGCTTTTAATTACATTGATAGAATAGTCACAAAAAACTGCGTTTTCAAGAAGACTACGCTCTCGGGTACATCAAAAGATTTCACGCCAAGCAGCCCCGGATTTTCCGACAAAGAAGCTAATTTACGATGTGTTTTGCTTGTGACCTGATCACTGACCTGATCACCAAACAGATTGTACGTTTTCAGGTAAGCTAGTAGTCTGGAAGCCAAGCAGACTGTACGTAATCAGGCATGCTTGTGACCTGATCACCAAACAGATTGTACGTTGTCAGGTAAGCTAGTAGTCTGGAAGCCAAGCAGACTGTACATAATCAGGCATGCTTGTAACCTGATCACCAAACAGATTGTACGTTTTCAGGTAAGCTAGTAGTCTGGAAGCCAAGCAGACTGTACGTAATCAGGCATGCTTGTAACCTGATCACCAAACAGATTGTACGTTTTCAGGTAAGCTAGTAGTCTGGAAGCCAAGCAGACTGTACGTAATCAGGCATGCTTGTAATCTGATCACCAAACAGATTGTACGTTTTCAGGCATTGGCATCCTGAATGCCAATCAGAGAATACGCTTTTAATTACATTGATAGAATAGTCACAAAAAACTGCGTTTTCAAGAAGACTACGCTCTCGGGTACATCAAAAGATTTCACGCCAAGCAGCCCCGGATTTTCCGACAAAGAAGCTAATTTACGATGTGTTTTGCTTGTGACCTGATCACCAAACAGATTGTACGTTTTCAGGTAAGCTAGTAGTCTGGAAGCCAAGCAGACTGTACGTAATCAGGCATGCTTGTGACCTGATCACCAAACAGATTGTACGTTTTCAGGCATTGGCATACTGAATGCTGAACGCTTTTAATTACATTGATAGAATAGTCACAAAAAACTGTGCGTTTTCAAGAAGACTGTACGCTCTCGGGTACATCAAAAGATTTCACGCCAAACAGCCATTTTGCGACAAAGAAGCTAATTTACGATGTGTTTCGTTTGCTTTTTTGGGATTAGTTGTGCATCTTTGTTTCTCTTTATTATTTTCAATTGTATCTGTCACACTAATTCGTAAATGAATGAAAGTACATGTGTGGCAATATCCTAAAGCGACCAGTATACTGATAAGCCTAGTTTACAAATTAATGTTTAATGTAGTGTCATGTAATATATGTAGACAATACTGTACTAGTCAGTCATATAGGCTATTGACTAATAAACCTAACTAACTAATGGTGTTTTCTAACTTTGTAGCAGGTTACCACACCACGTACTCTCTAATAACATTGTACATAAATAGGTACTGGACTGCACACCTATGATGAACATAATATGAAGAAGCAACTTATCGCAAAGTTAAATTAACTGTCACAAAAACATCTTAAAATAGCAAAAAAGCGTAAAAAGTATTAATAGCTCCAAAACGATACAAAACATCAGCCCAGTGAAACCAGATATAAAAATACGAATTAGTACTGTTCAGTTGACTTCGTATGTCAACATGTATGAGACTGGTATGTGGTTTCGAATTGGCCAACCTCCCGTATTAATCAATTTCAGAATTGTTATTCAGTTAGAATTTAAAACAATGTAAAAAATAAAAATATACTATTTTTAAAACCACAAGGTTTAACTTTTTGTGAACGTAATGAATAAGTATAATATGAGATTTATTATATGATCGTAGTTAAGAAATTATACCGATGATACGTATCTGGGAAGATTGGCCAAGGGCTGATGGTTCAAAACAAAAAAAGATAAAAATGGTGTAAAAATTTAAAAACCCGATGACTTACTCTTTCTTTGGAGGAGGCTCTGGCGCCCTGCGTCGCAAATCAAGGGGAAAAAGAAAAACAAAACATATATTAATAAAGTAATATACATACATCATTGCGGTACATAAAAATATAAAAACTAATTTTCTATCAGGGATGTTCAGTTATTTATGAACACACATTTTCTTATCTTTAAAACCTGAACATTCTAAATTAAAATATAATTTAATATTCATCAATTTTAATTAAATTTACATACAATGGTTATAAATAACTATATAAAATTGTGATTATAATAGTATAATATTTTCAAAAATCACAGATTTTAAATCCAATTGAACTAAACTATCAAAATATTAAAAAAAAACAAAATCTAATTATTTCATGTTATTGTCTAAAACACTATTTGACTAGAAAACCTGTTGTTAAAAACGTTTGAAAAACGCCACAATATGTAAAAAACAAAATCGTTGTTTCATTATTTTCCTACTCTATATTTTTAGTCAGTAAAAGTATTTTAAAATAGGAAAGAAACGACATCTATCTACTTTCTAGTAAAAGATATTTGTTACACACTGTATTCTAATTTGAATGTTGGAAGATAGTGGTTTGTAACAAATCACTAGCAACAAAAAAAATCGACAGTGATCGACAGAATTGTAAAATATCTTCCTATTAGAAGTATTATGTTTTAATTAATCCGAATTCCAGCATTTTAAATAGTGTTATTGTTTCTGCTATGAATATACCTATAGACAAATCGAAATATCTATTTAGATTTTAAAGTAGTACTAAAAAACAATGACGGATTTTGAAAAAGGAGCTAAATAAACTATTGGTCTGTAGTTATTCTAATTGTTTTGCTTATTTTTTCGCATCGCGTTTTATTAAATTAATGTACCCTGCAGCAACAATTTATATTTAAAAACTACTTCTTGCGTTACTTTTATCTTTGAGTATTTTGTGGATAAAACTCGCTACTGCGGTGGAAACTCGAGTTTGCACGTCTACCATATCTTCCAACATGAGGTAACTAATGGTACTCACTACTAAGCAAGATCTGTCCCAAGCAACTTGCAAGCAGTGAGTTAAGCGTTATGTTAGCTTGGTTGTTAGCTTGGCCAGTTTGGTTACTTGCGAAATACCAGCCTGTCCCACAGCAGTATTCGCCTTTAACTTACTTCCTATAAACAGAACCACATTAAAATACAATACTGGTGTACAGTAAAAATGGGAAGTGGGGAATAAGTTATATATTTCAAACCACCAACAAGTATACTCGTGTATTTAATTTTTACACAGTTGTAGGATTTATTAATATTTTAATTTGGTAAGATCTTAAATTAATAATATTTGTGGATTAAAAAACTGTTTAAATAAGTAAAAAATCTGAACGAAAATGCGCAGAGCTATCTTGAAATTAGTTGTATTCATATACCCCAACAATTAAAATGATCGAAGTCATTTACAAATTATGTTATGGGATAAACATTTTTACAAACAAAACACTTAAATGCCACGTTATCTGCGTGTATATAAAAGTTAAGGTGGATAAATGTTTGTGTGAATAAAAGTTGTGAGTTGTAAATAATGACTTTTACGTGGGTTCAGTTTGTAAGAAAAAATTTTAAATTTAATAAGCTTTGACTTGTGACAATCATTTGGTGAGTATGTGAATATGATATATGAGTCTTGTTACTTCATATTATTTACTTATGTAATGTAAACTCCCAGAGATGTTAATGTCGACTAGTTAATGACTTCCAATCTTAAACTTTCTACTTGTCCGTGGGCATTCTGCAAATAAAAATTGTACCAACTAAAGTTCCAATGATACGTGGTTATGTTTTGTTATTTGTTGCAAATGCTTTTGTTATCTTGTAATGTTTGTTAATCTAATCAATTCGGAATTATTGGTAAACTCTAGTTGTGTTGAGTGAATTGTGAAGTACTGAAATAAATAATACCTTCAGATATTTAAATAGTTAATTCCGAACAACGTGTAAGGTAAGGAGTAAGGATTTAGGTAATTGTCAAAATGTTTGACATGAAACATTTGAAAATGATGTCAAACATTTTGACAATTTTCAGGTTTCTTAAACTAAGTCTTAATAGCTATTTAACGAATGTCTCAAGAATTAGTGTAAATATTACGATATTATTAAAAATATTAATCTGTTAATAAATAAAATAATATTATATTGTATTGTACTGGTATCTTCTACTTGTTGTTTTCTTAAATATTTATAAATAAAGATTATTTATTAATCTATTATAATACTTAATTTTTTAGACAAATACAAATAATATATAGGTAATGATATTAACGAATGTAGTATTTTCATGTAAAATATATTCTAAATATAAAATAAGAAGATATCTCTGTTTTATAAACATAATACTTACGTCTCCTCCTCAGAATCACTGAAAAAGAAGATAGTTTTTATTAATAACCAACATTAATAGAACACAGGCCTTACTACTGCAATAAAAATAAAATAAATTTAATCTAAAAATTAAACAAATTGAATTCAATTTTATTTACTTATTGTTTATTTGCATCAAAATATAGTGTGCCTATTTTGTCTAGCAACTAAATTAAAAAGAAGAAAATTATTCTAAGATTAGAACAATTTAAAAACATACTTACAAAGAAGAAGGTGCATCAGCAGGAAAATTATAGAAGCGAGGAGGCAGAAGCAGGAAAATAAGAAGCGAAAACAATATCTCAGGAGTAACATTTGAAACTAAAAGTGAAACTATGCCTTAAAAATTGAAAGTAGTAAAAAACGTGGAAAATCAATAAAAAGTAAAAATATATATAATAAGGACATAACATTTGGAAAGGTTCATGCAGTTTGAACAGGCAAATCGAAACAAATGTTATTATGTATATTTTTTTACAGTAGTGCAAAATTTTTTACAAGACGACAAATGAAAGACAACACTTCTATCAAGCGTAATACATGACGTGTAATGGACATATTTACATGTACAAGTCAAACACCATGTACTCTGTCTCATTCACTCAAGGCTTTCTACACTTTGGTAATTCTTGTTAAGCCTCTTTTTGTTATATTTTACAACCGATAAAATAGTGCATTTATAATTTTTTTCCTCCATTTTAATTAATTCTGAATGCTAGATAAAACCTTGCTTTGAGATTGACATCTTGGTTAGGTTAATAAAAGTTTAATTAATATTTAACGTCCAAACTAACTTGTGTCTTTATACTTTTAAATCCAAGAGTAGTCCTAACTGTACATTTGTTAGAGTTAAGAAATAAACATAGTTGCTGCTAGGATGTCCGGTTTTTTGGGTATGTCAAACTGAATATCCTGACGTGAATGCAAGTCTACACTAATCATAAACACATTGTTGCGGCAGTATTATTAGTTTGGACTCGAATTTTTATTAATTCAAGAGGAAAAGAAAGTGCCATGCAGTAGTTTTGCCTTTTAGTTAAAGCTTTGTTATTGATAAAAAAATTAGCAATAGGTAGAATTAAGCTGCGGAATAAAAGCGAAAAGCATTAACTTAAAGAGTCGCTATGTTATTTTTAACACTAATTTAACTAAAATAACATTTGCCCAAATTATATTTGGTGGAACCAATAAAAATACGCAGACTTTATATGGTAATATATTGCAATAATTTCTCTACCAAACAACCAGAATTCTCGGGTTTTAAAACTGAACTCGACTGTAAGTAATACTAGTAGTTACTTTTGGTCAGATATTTCTTGGATAATATTACTCTGGTAAAACTTGCACAAAGTATTTGGATTTTTCTTTATAAACTTCAGTTACACAGAAGTCCCTTTTAATGGTTGTAATGGTAATTTTAAATTTAACTGCACACCCTTTTGTGTTTCTTTAGATATTTGCATGATTAAACAAATGTTTTCAAGATTTGATAAAAAACAGTGACTTGAAATTCTTGATTAAGTAAGTTGATTAAGTTAAAATGTTGCGTGACAACATAAGATGGACAACAATTACTGAGAAATTATATTTAAAAATAGCAATGAGTTAGATCTGAAACGTTTTAGCCTTGAATTGTTTGGCTGTAAAGAGTTTTAATATTTTTTTCGCTGGTTTTAAGCATGTATGATTTTCCAAACTCTAAAATTTTTAATAAGTAGACTTACGAGTATACGTCCTCTTCGTCCGACATTGTTCAAGGTTAGAGGAAGGCTGAAACAGATATCGGAGTTAACCTGTTATTCCCATAAATAGCATTTTATTATCTTAATACGCGTGCTAAATCTATCTCTAACAATAATTACCATAATTGTTAGTTCAATTCAATTTTAAAAGTTTGCCTATGAAAGTATTGGAAGATGAATTCAATTTGTTAAACAAATTCTATAAGATCTAATGATGTTCAATACATTGAAAACCCCGTATACAGTTGTAGAGAAAAAGTACCTTACTAACCAATATTTAAAAAGTGTGCAAACATAAGAGTGGTAAAAAATAAATAATTATATTATTAACTTAATACTATAATGAACGATTTCCACTAAAACTAAAAGTGCGCTAAGCCCAAGTCACGTTGCATCGTCTAAAGAAGTTTATTATATATAAGTTATTATAATTCAATTAAAGGTAATTTCAAAGTAAATAAAAGTAACCCCTGCGTTGTTGCTCATTAATATGAAATTACGTGATTTTGAGTTTAACTTTACTTTTTACCTACTCTATTCAATAACCTCTCTTCACTATTCTTCTCCATTTATATAGTCTTATTCAGCGATTTTACTGTTTTAGTTTAAATATGTTAAAGTATGTTTTTTTTTTAATAATACATTTGCAGTAGTTTCTTGTTATTTCATATGAAAAGTGAACTTAATTAGTATTGTTAGAGTAATCATTACGTAATTGCAAAAAAATGTTCGATTAATTATGTGCGCTACCTCTATGTATTTATACTTCTGTCTATTCATTTCTATTGTTACCTTCAGGGTATGGAAGAATTTATTTATTTTCTTTCTTAATTAATACTTTACCAGTTATTTTCGCATATTATAACTTATGAGTTGCACAAGGGAAAAATAAGATTATTAGTTTGTGTCCTTAATTCACCCATTCTGCTGTGTCTAGTCTAGCTTGAGAAATATATTTGATTTAAAACTGCGTGGCCAAAGAATGAAATTTGTACTATTAAACCAATTGACATATATTCAGACCTTTTGACAGCTGAGAAAATAAAACTCTATACAAAATAGAAAACACTTTTGATTAAGTACATTGTCTACTAATGAAAACCATGTTTGTAGTTCGCAATGTATAATAAAGAAGAATAGTTTTCTTGAATTGCACAAAAGATGTATAACATTCAGTTTTGAGTTTTTTTTTATCAACCTTGTACCTTTATCTTGCTTTATCTCGATAAGATTAAATCATTTAAGACCAATGTTTACTAGATAGAGACTGTGCAGTAGATAACTGGAAATTGAGGTTATCTATTTATCTACTATCTCTTACTGGAGCCTTCTTATCTTATATGTTTCGGGCCAAAGATAACCTTCAAATTCATAAAGTTTTGCATATTTTATCAATACTTTCAACATCCGACCACATTGGCTATCATCTTATTCAGATAGTAAGTTCGTAAAGTTAACCCATGATGTTCAAAATTTGAAACACGATTAAACTGTTAAGAAAGAAACTGCAACTTTGTATTCATTACAAACTAACATTAATGAACAAATAACATACAGCGGAAAATAGGACTTTGAGAAAAATAGAACATTCCTCCGTTTTAATTCATAGATATGACATACATAATTCTCTAATGGAATAATAAATAATTTCTACATACGTAACAGATAAATCTTATACGATTTATAGACAAACAACAACAGCTAAATGAACCCTGTTCGTTTGTTACATTTTTTCTATCGCTGTTATCTGTAATATCAGTTGGTTGTGCCAAATGTCCAATTCATGAACGTTTAGTATTTATTAGTGTAGCTCATTACTACCGGTTTGGATCATACTCAATATTTGAAGAACTTGTTTTGATACTCTACTTTACAGGAATCATAGTTAAATTTGTCCATTACTTTAAAATAGTATCTGAACATTTGTTTATAGAAAACTTTAAAATCTTTGATTTTTCTTATACTATTCAAGTTGTATTGGTAAAATTAATTTTTAAACTTAGGAATATTGCATTTTCTACGCATTATCAAAGTTGTTATTAATTTGCAGTATGGCATGTTTATGATGACCAAACGATACTAACATTCTAAACTGGGTTCTAAAATGGGATTCAATTAATGTAATGCATATTTTGCGTGCTTAGAAACAGATGATAAACATTAATCTTACCCGCCGCCAAGAATGAGTGTTGTGCTGCGCTTAGATACAGGTCAATTAATGACCATAATAGTTCGGCCGATTCAATTAATAACTTTGTCGACCAATCAGAGCGTTGTTGTACAAAGTGCACTGGGTCGAGTCCAGCGATATTTCGGTCGTCACTTAAGACGATGTCTGCCAAAAATAGAGCAACTCGCGTCAACATTTCTCTGTTTGGTCTGTGTAAACTGTATTATGGTGTTGTATTAATGTGCTTTTACTACATTACAGCTACGCAATACCACGCTTCCTAATAGTTTTCTCTAAATACAATGCAAATTTTCAAGTTTGACTCAATTCGGTTTTGATTTTTCGTGTTGGCAGACGTACATAATGGAAATATGTTGCATTATCGGCTCATAGGACAGGCTTCACTGATACCTATCATTGATCGAAATATCCGTACAAGTTATCTACTAAACAAGTTTCATTTTTCATTTAAAGTATTTTAACAACGAAATTATTGTCTGAAAGAGTCTCAATTTGTTAATACTTTATTATTATTTTTCTCCTTGCGGATTTTCTGGCAACAAAAATGTAATGTAAACAAAAATAAAATGCTTGAGATTAAAAAAGAAAAAAAATAAAACTGCTGAATGTAGGTCCCAAAGCGTTTATGTTAATCGGTATTGTGAGAAAATTCGCCCAGAATTGTGTTTGTTGAGATTTATACTTTAGGCGAAGTTGTTTAAGTACTCCTTGCAAAAAATTCTTTCAGCGTCAAAAGTTGAAGTAATCTTTTCTCCAAAGGATTTATGAATACAATATGAGTTCTGAACTTGAATTTCCATGTTAAAAAAATCCTCTGAATTAAAAAAAGCTGATTCCTGCTTATGAAAATCACTCAGGTCTGTTTAAAATTGTATTAAATGTAAAAAAATAACGGGTAACTCTGAAATAGGGGTTTAGTCTATATCAAGTACCTACTTAATCTTCATTTTTTTTATCTTAAGATTGATTACAAATTGCAACAACAAAGACCACACCGCACTCTTTGGAACAAGGAAGATATCCTTTAAACTTACACCTCTCGTTATAAAGACAGGGGAAAAAAATCCAATTCGTACAAAAATCTAGAAATCGTGACCAGTATTAATTTGCTAGATATTCGGGAAACATAGAATTGAAGACATAGTATATTCAAAAAATGTATTGAAACGGTTTAAAAAACATTTCATAAAGTTTCCAAAGATTAGATTCGGATGAATACCATGTCTTCATAAATACTTTCAGGATCAAATCCCACTAAATCTGTCCCTTCTGGCATATACAAAAGAGATTTCACGTGTATCTGTTATGTCGAAATGTCAAACTGAGCATGATTTATTAGTTTAGACGTCTAATCTAAACAATATTACTGTTGGGACAGTAACAGTCAAGGTTCGCATGTTAGTGTAAACGTAACACTTTCGGATATTTAAATAATGTCTTGTACGAAGCTTAGTCTGAATCGATTAGGAAATTTTATTACAATGGTTAATAATGAGAGTCTAATTTTCAATTATATTCGAAAAAGAAAATCACAAAATTTTAAATGAATGTAAAGGCTTAAAATAATAGTAATAAAAATAATTGTATTATCCTTATTTTATTATATATTTTTTGAATAGGGAACAAATAAAAGAATTCCATACAGCAACTACAGGATCAAATCCCACTAAATCTGTCCCTTCTGGCATATACAAAAGAGATTTCACATGTATCTGTTATGTCGAAATGTCAAACTGAGCATGATATATTAGTTTAGACGTCTAATCTAAACAATACTGTTGGGACAGTAACAGTCAAGGTTGGCATGTTAGTTTTATCGTAACACTTTCGCAAATTTAATAATGTCTTGTACGAAGCTTAGTGTGAATCGATTAGGAAATTTTAATGAACAACGGTTAATGAGAGTCTAATTTTCAATTATATTTGAAAAAGAATCACAAATTTTAAAAGAATGTAAAGGCTTAAAATAATAGCCCATATTACAATGAAATTAAAGTAATATTAAACGGTTAAGAAACGTTCTTTAAATTAATCAATATTTAATTGTATTATTCTTATTTTACTATATATTTTTGGAATTGGGGTCAAATAAAAGAATTTAATGCAGCAACTATTATATATTACTTGATTTCGAAATAATAAAAAAGTTCGAACTCCCTAAAGAAAAGGATATCTTGATTGTTCAAACAAAAGAAAATTCTGTTTAAGGTTCCATATGTTTTTCTTTATCCGTTATCTTTATCTTTAGTTGTTAGCTTGATAGACATTTAACACAAACTTTGTCATACAGCATCTATATCTATAAATAACATAAACGATTTTATGAAAAAATATTTTATTTTACCTCCATTTTTAAAGTACTCCTTGAGGGCGAGGGAGAACTCAATTTAAAAAAATAACAACTCACATAACATAACCAATCCGCTTAATGTCTTAGTACAAAGCAGCGTATATATTTCTTATCAAACTGCACCAATAATGGTGTTTGGTTACAAATTAAAGATGTTTACTTCTGCGGTCAATAATAAAACTCTAACATAGGTTCATCAACACCAGAGACATTCTGATGTCAAGTACGAGTATAATTAACAGACGCAGTAGTACTACGGGTCGTCCAGAGGGTCATTCATAAATATTCTTCATTGAGCCAATTCAGACAAAAATGTTGCGAATTATTCACTGTATTGCCCAATTTAAAAATTCTCAGTAATATTGAACGTCAAATTTATTAGACAAAGTTAGTCTTGTTTAATTTTGTGAAATGCCTCATTGTCAGTAATTATATTTTGAATATTTCCGTTCGAACGGGTGATGTTTTCGTTAGTGAAATTAGCAAAAGGGATTTTAGAATAGTAACGTTTTTGTAGTAAAGCAAAACATAGACAAAAAAGTGAATATTTTTTGAACAAACGTTTATTAAAAGTTACCTAGTACGTTAACAAATACTTTATAACTAACCCAATCTGTAATAATATAACTAACTAACAAAACACTCTGAAATCAGGGTTAGAAAACATTCTAGAGTTACCTTGATAACTTGGTACTGTATAGAAATAAAAAGAAAGTAAACAAATATTGTGTTTATAAGGCATAACAATGTATTTTCATATATATAATCGTGTATTCATAATTATAATACACAACTTCGCAGGTCTATTATGATTCTATTAACTGTAGTTTAATGTCAATCATAGTAGAATTCAATAGTGTTCTTTCTAGTATTGTCACATAGTTAAAAAATTACTGAGGTTTCACCTCAATTCATGATTAGGTAATTATATGAAACCACTTTCAAAAATTGTGTTTATTATTGTAGTTTTCACTTTTCTGAAATATTTTTAAAATAAATATTTCCATGTGGAAAGTATCAAAGAATTGTGGGAATTTGGCAATTTCGCATAATAAAGTTATATTATTAGCTCTAGTGGTGAGCTTTAATTAATTATTTTGTTGGTAATTTTTTTTTAATTGTGAAATTCAAATCAAGGAATGTTACTAATTATCTCTTTCCATTTAACGTTCAAGAAAGTAATTCTACCACGAGGTCTTATTTCTGAATAAAAAATGTCTACGTCTTTAGTATTTTTTGATTAAAGACTTCCAAATTACTTAATTGACAGGGATTATTAAAGAAGTTTTATTTACTTAAGTTACGCCAGAAGTTTGGTCCAAGCTTTGTGATTACAGTGAGCAGAAAATCCCTGTGCTGCAGGATTAAGCTAATTAACTTGGGAGTCTCTTGTGATTTCTGTAGCAGGGATTTGCTTGCATTTTAATTTTCACTTACAATCTGCTTTAACTAATCTTGTTTGGAAGAGTGAGGGATTACCTAATATTAATAATACCTAGTATAATTAATTAATAAAATGATTAATACTCTAAATAATCGTTGACTATTTTATTCTGTTTTCCAGCTTATTAATTGTTAAATTCACAAGAGAACATTGGGTTAGAGGGTATTTTTATTTTACATTTTTCGTATCTACATGTTTTGTGAAATCATGTGATTTGCTTTTATTGGGTAAATATCTACTTTCTTTTTATTTCTATACATTACCAGGTTATCAAGGTAAGTCTAGAATGTTATCTAACCCCGATTTCAGAGTGTTTTGTTAGTCATATTATATTATTACAGATTGTGTTAGTTATGAAGTATTTGTTAACGTACTTTTATTTAAACGAATGGTCGAAAAATATCCAGTTTTTTGTCTATGTTTGCTTTATTACAAAACGTTATAAATATAAAAAATAAAAACTTAAGTAAATAAAACTTCTTTAATAATCCCTGTCAATTAAGTAATTTGGAAGTCTTTAATCAAAAATACTAAATACGTAGACATTTTTTTCCTTTTGCTAATTTCACTAACGAAAACATCACCCGTTCGAACGGAAATTTTCAAAATATAATTACTGACAATGAGGCATTTCACAAAATTAAACAAGACTAACTTTGTCTAAGTAAATTTGACGTTCAATATTACTGAGAATTTTCAAATTGGGCAATACAGTGAATAATTCGCAACATTTTTGTCTGAATGGGCTCAGAAAAGAATTTTCATGAATGACCCTCTGGACGACCCGTAGTACTACTGCGTCTGATAATTATACTCGTACTTGACATCAGAATGTCTCTGGTGTTGATGAACCTATGTGTTAGAGTTTTATTATTGACCGCAGAAGTAAACATCTTTAATGTGTAACCAAACACCATTATAGGTGCAGTATGATAATAAATATATAAGCTGTTTTGTACTAAGACTTAAAGCGGATTGGTTATGTTATGTGAGTTGTTATTTAAACAAATTGAGTTCTCGCTTGCCCTCAAGGAGTACTTTAAAAATGGAGACAAAATAAAATATTTTTTCATAAAATCGTTTATGTTTTGTGTAGATTTAGATGCTGTATCACAAAGTTTGTTTTAAATGTCTATCATGCTAACAACTAAAGATAAAGATAACGGATAAAGAAAAAAAACGTGGAACTTTAAACAGAATTTTCTTTTGTTTGAACAATCAAGATATCCTTTTCTTTACGGAGTTCGAACTTTTTTTATTATTTCGAAATCAAGTAATATATAATAGTTGCTGTATTAAATTCTTTTATTTGACCCCAATTCCAAAAATATATAGTAAAGTAAGAATAATACAATTAAATTTTGATTAATTTAAAGAACGTTTCTTAATCGTTTAGTATTGTTTTAATTTCATTGTATGTGGGATATTATTTTAAGCCTTTACATTCTTTTAAAATAGGGGATTCTTTTTCAAATATAATTGAAAATTAGAGTCTCATTAACCATTGTTCAATAAAATTTCCTAATCGATTCACACTAAGCTTCGTACAAGACATTATTAAATATGCGAAAGTGTTACGATTAAAACTAACATGCCAACCTTGACTGTTACTGTCCCAACAGTATTATTGTTTAGATTAGACGTCTAAACTAATAAATCATGCTCAGTTTGACATTTCGACATAACAGATACATGTGAAATCTCTTTTGTATATGCCAGAAGGGATAGATGTAGTGGGGTTTGATCCTGAAGGTATTTATGAAGACATGGTATTCATCCGAATCTAATGTTTGGAGACTTTTTCTATTTTTTAGAGTATAGGTTTAAAATAAATTTACATGTTTAATCTTACTTTGAATATTATACGACTTAAGGTATATTTAGTGTAGTACATATGTTTTTAAAATCATAGGATTGAATAGTAAAATTTAAATAAATTAATATTATTATTAATTTGAAATGCCTTAACGCATTTTGGACTAAAACTGTTATATGCATCCTCATATTAAATAATATTATGATTTAAA
Organism: Homalodisca vitripennis; assembly: GCF_021130785.1. Taxonomy (NCBI): domain Eukaryota; kingdom Metazoa; phylum Arthropoda; class Insecta; order Hemiptera; family Cicadellidae; genus Homalodisca; species Homalodisca vitripennis. Next base: position 189,418,621 of record NC_060209.1, on the reverse strand, counting down.
CCATTTATAGTTTTACAGAAGATTTTTTTGTTCTCAATGATTCACTTATGTTGTAAATGTTTCACTTAGTTAAAGGATGGGGATATCGCTTATGCTATAATAGCATTCCTCCGACAAATATCACATATGCTATTAATACATTTGCATCGTTTGTTTAAGTACTACGTACAAATAATTAAAGTTAAATATATGATATGAAGTAGGATTTCTGTTCTTATCCTACAAAAACAGTATAAATAATTACGATACTCCCTTAACCAAGTAAGTCATAAGCTAACAACATGTCATTTATGTGAATCAACATTCACATGGAATCTACCCTTCCCACCGTAGTCACTTTATATGTATAAGTGTTATAACGTATAATCATTAGCAATAATTATACTTATTTCATGAAGTTGTTGTTCATATTACTACTTGAATCTTTAATTTCGAATCATATTTTTATTAGAAAACGTTTAAATCTAGTTGTTATTGCACCTATTCAGTCCAAAAACTATTAAAACATACACTGAATTTCGTTTATCAGATTATTATTCTTTTGAGAAAAAATGAGATTCTGGGGTTTTCGTATATCTTATTTTATACATTTACTTAAGAACAAACAACACGAAATGAGATCAATTTTCTACAATAATTTATAACGCAAACAAACTTTTTAAGCATAGTATTATTGGAAGTGGTGTAAAGTTAATGTGGAATTAGTTTCTCTTATTAACTAGTATTATGTTAGTAAATAGAAAACAAAGTAAAAACTTCAGCATGAAAAATTCTCAATTTGTACATTTTTGGTGCCTCTAAACGTGAAAATACAACTATCTTTTAGATTAACATAATTTACAAATTTTGTGGACAAATTCAAGTAAAGAGATTCAATTCAAAAGTCTCACGCGGTAGGAACAAGTGTATTCATCCCAATTGAATTCTTTTTACAAGAAGTATAACTTCTAAAAGATTATTGCTGTGTTGTATTCACAAGTTTATACTAATTCGATGGTAACGAAGCAATGTTTTAGTGAACGTTTTAAACGGCACAACTCAAACGTCCGAAAGAAGTACATTTTTGAGTTATTTTACCTATAGTTCAATTAATATTGACTTAGTAAAAAATACCCATTTCATGCAGTCTTTTTCGTTGCAGAAATTGTTTTCCAAGCGTTGATTGGAATTCTACTTAGAAGTGTAACTCTCAACTTAAGCTTGAACTTGGTTTTATATGTTACTGAGCTTACTAGTTATATGTATCTTTGATAGGTTATGTACATGAGAAACTACCAGAAAGATTTATTTGCTGTTATTTTTAACTTAGTATTTTATCGGATTATTGTATTTTAGTGTAGTAGTAATTTTTATTCCTGAATTACTGTGCCATTGTATTAGTACCAAGCGAGTAAACTCGTTTTCAAAAATATTTCTTTGTACTTAAAGAATTGTATGTTATACATTCCTTTTGGAAAAGAAAACAAATTCTTACTACTGATGTTTGACGAGAAACAACCTTTTTTTTAAACTGTGGCCTAAAACTTGATTCTTACAATCATGCTTACAGTCGGATTGAGAATGATTCAAAAACTGAAGTTTTTACCTCGGTTTTCGATCCACACGAACTTTTCACCACTTCCTCTTGCACTAGCTCACTATACGATATCCCAGTGGCTCAGGCCCACTCGCGCACTTCACGGACACACTAGTTCTGTACTCACTGCCAACTATAGGGACGGCGACGTCTGAGGTCCGCAGGGAACAGGCGGGCTCTGCTTCTCCACGGACCGGGTCTCTCAAGCCGCTCCCCCTCCACCACCGCCGCCCGCTCAGATTTCATTTTTCACATTTTTCCAATCGGCTCATATCGGTTACACTTGCCAAACACAAAAAAAAAATTACCTAATAGTTATGATTTTGGAATTTTTAAATCTATTCAAAAAACAGTCCAGTTTGATATTGGTCGAAAATAATTTACCTGTTTGAGTGCCATAATTCAATCCAGTGATATTGAAGTGCTCCTGGTCACGCCTCCGCTAGGTCTTTCACCCCCACAGTTTACATCTCTCGTCCTACAAACGTCTGTGCTGTGACACTTGTTGCTCTCGTTGAGAAATTGTCTAATGATGTTTATTAGATTCGGTACACCTAGACTTGTTTAAATATTCATCTTAATAGGCTGGTCTCTAACGTATTGTTTCGTAATCGTTATTAACCGTTGTCAATACTTATTTTTTTAACATTTATTTTTAACATTTTCCCTTATTACTCTGGAAAATAAAAATATTTGGTTCTAGTTGACACAAGAAATTGCAAAATGAAATTGTAATAAGGGCAAGCATTTCCTTCCTGTATCTGTAAAATTATTGGTGATCACATAATTCAAAGATTTGTAGTAAAAAATATTAACCAATATTTCTTCCATCCCCGCGACTCTCACTGTCGATACCCAAGGGTTCTGTCTCAGCCATAATAAGAACCTTTGAGGAATGTTGGGGAAAAAATCAGTAGATCCAACTTACAGTGATACAGACTGATTTTAACAGATATCAGCTTCACATTTGTGTTGTTTGCTTCACGATAGCATGCTGGTACCACCGGTATCCCAGTGACACTTAATTCACCTTTACCCTAAACCTGTTCTGATTCGGTTTATTTTCTATTCTCTTCAACCCAAGTCGATGAGGAAAAATTAATTTAGGCATTGGGTTGACAAAATAAAGTTGGAGAATGAAGTAGAAGGGTACATAATAGTATAATCAGATCGCTGAGTTTGTTTAATTTTAAAGTGATGAAAATATATATTTAAACGGTATCATCAAATTTATTATTTTAAATAATGTACAAAGTTACTAGTGTAAGATTTATCGCTAAAAGTCTTTCTACTCTTCTGCATTCAGCGAAGGTATCTTAAAAGTATGAATTTAACACAAAAAAGTATTTTCCAAACTCAAAATCCATTGTATAATTTTAAAAGTTCATAATAAGACTTTAGGTTGACTGTAAAAAAATACTGGAAACATTTACATATGTATTTTTAAAACCAGCACAAAAGATTTTTTGAATTTTTTAGTTAAAAGTTCTAAAAATAATCACACCATAACAAAACATATCCGATTAACAGAAAAATATATTTTCCATATGCAAATAGAAAATGCAAATGTATTGACTTAAATTATTGAATAAGTTATTTATTTCCTCAAATTTAACTAATAGCAAGTGCTATATTAGAAACAAAGAAATACATTGCATTAAAATTAATTTCAACATTTGGACAGAAATAAAGTCCCATAGGTGAGCCTGTTTAGGGATTCTATCACATGAATAAAAAGCATACTTTTGTGGCAGCAGACTTAATAGATTACATAAAAAAATTCCTCCCCCTTTCTTAAAATAGAAAAATAGTTGCTTCAAACTAAGCAAAGGTTAGAAAATTTATTCTACGTACATCAAAAATTGCACACATAAAAGAAATAAAGGAGTTTTAAAATATTTTGACCACAAACATTTATATTATTTTTATGAAATAAACTAAAAATATTACTTATTATGTTATATCATTAGTCCATTAATAACAAATATAATCTACGCTAATACACAATGAAAGCAATACATCCTAATGAAGAATATTGAATCAGCTTTTACTTTCTTATTGGCTCACAATGAGGCTTTCGCACACGACCTTAACATTTCGTTTTATTGGTACATCATGAAATTGTAAAAAAAAACTTTTTTATGAAATATGGTCAGTTTACAATATGGTAAGTTTAGAAATGTCCGTTTATGTTTTACGCATCCATTTATTTTGTATAAAGAAAACGCGTGTGACTTTTACATTGCTAATGTTTTAAAATAATCACATTCTGTAAACGGGATAATTTTTTGTTTTTGTACATGAATTTGATGAATCATGAAATAGTAAGTATTTTTTTTAATTGTTGGGTTTGGCTACGATTCAATTTGGTGAAAATGCAGAGTTTTATTTCGGTAGCCAAATTCTTTGTTCAGTAATGATGACGTAAGGGTTATGGATGACATATTTGTTGGATAAAATCTGAAAGGTGTTCCATAACAGCGCGATAATCAGATTATTTCAGAAATGCATTGCATACAACAATAAGATATTTTATATTTATGAGTTCATAAAACATTATATTCAGAACAACGTAACGGCAATAATTTTCAAATGCTTTCCAAGTACTGTAGAATTTTAAGTAAGCCACTATATGAATCTTTTGAAACTGCACAGAAAGAGCGCTCTTTAAATAAGAAACGTTTCCTCAATCATAAAATATGTATTTACCAATTTTAATATAGCCAATATATGTAATAAGGCGGTTAACTTAATTTTCTCTTCTAGAACTTCATGTACTTTGGATTGAAAATTTAGTATTATGACGTTTTCATTATTACATTTTCATCCTAAAATCAATCAATTTTAATCCAGTGGTACTTAAAGTAATGTACGATGACGCATTACGAAAAAGGTTTGGTAAATGCACAGGAACGTTATTAATACAAAATCCTATTAACGGATGCAGTTTTTTTTTTAGTCTGAGAGGGAAATATCCACAAACACCATAAATTATAGAACCGTTTAACACAGGGTTAATCAATATTGTGAATTTGATTCAAAATCACACCGTTAAGTGGTGAAACTTTATGAAGGGTAAACGTTTTTGACAAAATTTTGCCCATTGATTTAATTACACCGTTGCTATTTGAATACCCAACACGGATCTATAATTAATGGTGTTTGTGGATATTTCCCTCTCAGACTAATAAAAAAACTGCATCCGTTAAAAGGATTTTGTCTTAATAACGTTCCTGTGCATTCACCAAACTTTTTTCGTAATGCGTCATCGTACATTACTTAAGTACCACTGTATTAAAATTGATTAATTTTAGGATGAAAATGTAATAATGAAAACGTCATAAAACTAAATTAAGTACATGAAGTTCTAGAAGAGAAAATTAAGTTAACCGCCTTATTATAAATATATTGGCTATATTAAAATTTGGTAAATATATATTTTATGATTGAGGAAACGTTAGGTGATGTTTCTTATTTTATTGAGCGCTCTTTCTGTGCAGTTTCCAAAGATTCAAAAAGTGGCTTACTTAAAATTCTACAGTACTTGGAAAGCATTTGAAAATTATTGCCGTTACGTTGATCTGAATATAATGTTTTATGAACTCATAAATATAAAATATCTTATTGTTGTATGCAATGCATTTTTGAAATAATCTGACTATCGTACTGTTATGGAACACATTTTTTATGGAACACATTTCAGATTATATCCAACAAATATGTCATCCGTAACCATGAGTGATCATCAAATTCATGAACAATAACAAAAAATCATCCCGTTTATAAAATATAATTTGCTTAAAAACATTAGCACTGCTAAAAATCACAAACGTTTCATTCTTTATAAAAAATAATGGACGAGTAAGAAATAGACGCACATTCTTAAACTGACCATATTTCATAAAAAAGATTTTTGAAAACTATTCTATGACGTAACAGTAAAACAAAATTTTAAGGTTATGTGCAAAATCCTCAACGTGACCCAATAAAAAGTAAAAGCTGATTCAGTATTCTTTATTAGGATGTATTGCTTTCATTGTGTATTAGCATAGATTATATTTGTCATTAATGGACTAATGATATAACATAATAATTAATATTTTTTGTTGATCTTATAATAATTATATATAAATAATAGTGTTCAAAAACATTGATGTACGTAGAATAAGTTGTCTAACTTTAGTTTGAAGCAACTATTTTTCTATTCTAAGAAAGAGGGAGGAATTTTTCATTTAATCTATTAAGTCTGCTGCCACAAAAGTATGCTTTTTATTCGTATGATAAATCCCTAAACAGGCCTACGGGACTTTATTTCTGTCCAAATGTTTAAAATTAATTTTAGTGTGATGTATTTATTTGTTTCTAATATAGCACTTGCTAATAGTTAAATTTGAGGAAATAAATAATTTATTCAATAATTTAAGTCAATACATTTGCATTTTCAATTTGAATATGTAAAATATATTTTTCTGTTGATCGGAGATGTTTTGTTATGGTGTGATTATTTTTAGAACTTTTAACTAAAAGATTCAAAAATTCTTTTGTGCTGGTTTTACAAATACATATGTAAATGTTTCCAGTTTTTTTTACAGTTAACCTAAAGGCTTATTATGAACTTTTAAGATTATACAATGGATTTTGAGTTTGGAAAATACTTTTTTGTGTTAAATTCATACTTTTAAGATACCTTCGCTGAATGCACAAGAGTAGAAAGACTTTTTTTGGAGAGATTCTTTTAACTTTAGGTAATTTTGTAATCAGTTCTAAATAATGAACTGCTAAAGATAACAATGTTACATTTTTACATTATTTACGTAAAAAAGATTGTGGGATTTTTTAATTCATTTAAGACTTTTTTATTAAATATATATTTTTATTTATTTTAAGAAAATGCCACGTTAAAACAATTTTTCTACATTGAAATAGATTTAATTTCATTAAAAAATTTCTACAATTAGTGTTAATTATATTGGACAACTTTAAGCAGACAAAGAAATCAGAGAGAAGATGTTAAAAGAATATCCTTTAAAACTTTTTCGTTCAAAATGGGTATAAAAGTGGAAGGGATCCTTGTTCCACCTGTATATCAGCGAGATAACGGCTGCATCACGACTATGGCACGCCCCTGTTAAGCTGCTGTAGTGGCAGAGATCTGTTTTTCTTCTGTCACTGTCTATTCTTGGAAGGCTCAAAATAGCCTGGTAGCAGCTCGCCATCCCTTCCTCTCGGTAGTCACTTGGACCTAGCTCCTCGCGGGCGGACCTAAATATTTATAATAGCGTTTTAATTATATGTGTGGGTTCCACTGGTTGTACATTTACTGAAAATAAAGTAAGAGTTTTTAGTGTTTTGGATACTTCAGTCATATGAAATGCTCCAAAGAATTGCATCTGAAGATACTTTTTGAATTGATCATTCAGTCATTGTCAAACAACGCAAGTCACTATTAGAGACAGAAGTGTAGCTACAGAGCAACAACAATTTTGCAGGTTAGCTCTGATGGCTCATCACTCCAGTAACGGCCAAGCTGTGATGGTGGCATTCCAAATGAATCTTCTGTCTCACTATGGTCGGTTTCGGCATTTATAACCGGTTCTGGAACTGCCACTTATAGAGAACTAATCCTCCTGATTTGATCTCACACACACACACAGATCACTGGTGCCAGACGGAACGCTCTGTTGGAAATCACGTCTTACTTCGTTGATGTTGGTGAGTTGGTTTTGACCAAAACAAATCCCCGGTCTGAACTCGCAGAACTACTTTCACTGTGACAAGAACTCCCATCATTATCACTCTAATTCCGTTCAAAGCAGATGCTTAGATAATAGCGAGTATTCCATAACATTGTGGCGTCTATCCTTCAACTTTAAAAATCAGAAATACACAGTTTAAAAAAATTGTATTATTTTATCAGATCGTATGCCCACTCTCAGTGAATGATCCTCCTCCACCAGGATTATCACATTGTTTACGAAGTAAATTTTTATTTGATGGCATTTAATATTCTATACACAATAGAAATTCGTGTGTAAGAAAATTGCAGGGTCAGTTATGCTGATCAATCAATGTATGGGGGGGGGGGGGTGGGGGGGGGGGGGGGTGGGGGGGGGGGGGGGTGGGGGGGGGGGGGGGTGGGGGGGGGGGGGGGTGGGGGGGGGGGGGGGTGGGGGAATTTTTTGGTGAATGGAATAATTTACAGGGTGACACTAGGAAAGACAGAACATTTTTGGACCTTGTTGTCCCTACCAAAAAGCAGGTGGTGGAGGAAAAGCTTATGTGGGAATATTTCTTCTCTACACAAGACACTGTTTCAGTTTGCTTTTAGATCTGTGGGACGGCTAGGTATTTTGTTTCTTTTATGTCAGTTTTTAGTGGATGTGTGACAGGCTACGCACAGCGATTGCTCCATTTTACAATTTAATGTCAGGATGACACATAGGCTGTAAAACAGCCACTATCCTTACGATGGAATAGAAAACAATGACGACCAGTCGTACTTATCACACCCCCAACACACCCGACGCACACTGCGGCAAACCAGGAAAAGGACCGGACCTCTAAACTTCAGGATTAACTGGCAACATAATGGATAGGAACTATGGAGGGGCCGAGATGCATTGTAACAACATGGGGATAATGTTGCAAGGGTATTGGGAAGTGGGTACTTAGAATGTTTCTCAGGACTATTCCCTGCAGAAGATGTTACTCTGTTGGTAGAGGATTTTGAAAAGTGGCTTGTCGTGCATTCAAAATACTATGTACATAACTTTTTTTCCTCTTAGGACAAAGAAAGCTTATTAAATTGCACTTAGTTCTATAATAGCGCTGTCGTGTCTTGTGAGTGACAGCATTATGCAGGTATGGGTAAGGGGTTAGGGGGAAGGAGCGCGCCCTCCTATCGAGATCAATTGAGGGCACTAAATCTAACAAAGTCATGTCTCCCTGGAAGAAGGGGAGGCCAGCTCTGAATCAGGCCTCTCCCAGTCAAGGGCAGGGCAAGCGGGTGGCACAACCCTTGTATTGAGATTAGCAAGAACGCTGTTAATACTTGAGGAATGATCGCCACCAACTGCCAACAATGTCTCGCAGTAGGACCTATCGAATTACCCTTTGCACTCCCAAGAATCTCCGACATTTTGCGGGTTAGTGATTGTTGCCGACTCCCTGGACTATCCATTAGGGTTGCCAGATTATAAAGTGACACATCGGTTTTTTGTCTGTGGCCCAGTGGTAGCGTTGGAACTGGAATAAGGTATAAACCAGCCAGAAGTGATTCATTGCTGGGGCTATTTTACATCACTTAGTCGATCGTTATTTTCACAAATTGGTCTTTTTCGCAAAAATTTTATCACAAGTAATTAATATATGGCCTTTCATTATTAAATCAGTTCGGAGAATAGGTCGTCACATGTAAAGGACAAAACAAGATAGGTAATAAGTTATTGACCTAATGCACTTGAGGTTGTTTTATAGTGGTTTACTCGTCCGTTAGGTTCCTCACCGGGTTTTTATATAACAATAAATATAATACAGGTTTTGAAACATCAAATAAACTACTATTGATAATTCTTCTTTTGTAATTTACATATTTTCTCTTTTCCTGCAATAAAAATTAAATCCAAGAAAATTATGTTTATTTAAGCTGCTTAATATCACTAAAAGTTTACTGTAAGTAAGCTATCAATATTGTGGTGTTATTTCATGGTGGTGGGTAATTTTATATTGTGCCTTAGCCTTATTCATTACAGGGACAATATTGTTTGAACATGTATCAGGTGTGCCATGTTCACCTGTCACACATGGTCCTGCCATGACAACGGACTGTCAAAAGGGAATTTCCTGCCAGAGGAAGGTGGTGACGCCGCAGTTGCCACTGCTGACCTAAGTGAATCCATCCATCACCGATGGCTATGTACCGGACTCGTTGGACCCAATGGTACCTAGTTTCCGTGAAGGTCTTGACCTTCGGCTTCGAGAAACACGAGCCCGAGAAAACTGCTACGCCTGAGCTACTTGTTTCCTTTCTATCGCGGTGTTGGTTGTAATGTTTGTCCCTGCTGGCTCCAAACCAACTCTACACAAAAGAAGTCCCCACCGACAGTCCCCCTCGGCTGACGATTACAGCAGTTTCCTTTACTTAAGAGATGCAGTGGCCTGAAGAAACCTGAAGAAGTTTCCTATATCAAAATTTGATACCCCTTGAAAAGAGTCGTAAAATTAAGCAAGATTTATATATTTTACTTGTACATGACATAACTATTGTCATGTCACTAAATGTTGGTCGCCTTTTATATTTTTAGTTGGTGCTTCTTGACGTTAATATATATATGCTATTTTTTACTAAGGTAAAATTTATTGTGGATAGTGGATAATTCTAAATTTAATAAATAAATGTTTTAATACATTTTTTGTTGTTTCTTAATGTTAAAAAAAGCCATTCCAACACAAGTGAAAACAAGCTGATGTGAAACGCAGCCAAGGGAACGGAGGAGGAGACGTTTTGCCTGGCAAATTCATAAAATCTAGATCACCACTGATGTGTCAGACATCAGGCCTTAAAGAGGCAGCCTCAAGGCGTTTTACCGAAAAAGCTCATCCTTCCGGACTGAACCCTTTAAGAAAACTTGAGAGTACTACTCCCGGAGAAAGAAAAGGTCCTTCCGAAAGCCTTCCACCACACACGTAAGAACGATGCAAGAGTTGGTAAAAACCGTTTACTAAAGGGGAGGAGAACTTATATTTAACAATATGAATGGTTGACTCCTTGACTCCTAGGGTCCAAAAAAAGTTAATACATGTAATAAAATCTGTATACAAGCACAAGACTGGTCGAGTTTTTTAAACGTTAGTGTCCAAATCAAGACTGGAGCCAAAGCTTGAAGTCTTGCAGGAAGCGGGGAGGTTGTTAGGCCGTTTGTCCTTTATAGCGTCAGATGGCGAGAGACCCAAAAATACGAAAAGTGGCCTCGTGGATTTTCCCACAAGATACGGATTTAAAATTCGTGAATCAACCTATGGAGCGTGAAGCCCCACTTAGACCTCGTGCGTGAAGCTTAAAAGCCCACAGTTTCCAATAAAGGCTTCGATGAGCCCCTTCTAAAAACACCTCCTTTTCTGTACACAGTCAACACTTATTACCCTGAAACGAAAGGCGATGGTACCGCCCGGAACTAAAGTTAGAGATGTAAGTGGAAGAAGAGGAAAGAAGAAAACTGTGATAAAGTCCATTCAAAAAACCCAGAATGGGGACGTTTTTACTCGAGCTGGGAATGTCTAAGGGAAGGGCGGTTTTTTCTGCGGCTCTTAAGATCGCCCTCGAAGACAAGTGAATCAATTCGAGCACTGTATCCCCAAGTTTTCGGTTTAAATCCGCGACTTGATGGGCTCTCGACTAAAGAGGAGGTGATGTAAGCCATTAAAAAAGACATTCCCGAATTTGTCGAGGGAGGCATGGAGTTTTAAAGGTTTGGTTAACAAAACCAAACAGGAGCTAACAGCGAATAGCGGTCGCCGAATTAGGCGAAAAGTTGGCCAATAAGCTCCTGAGTCTCCAGCGTCTGAAGGTTCGGATGGGTAACTGCAGACTCGGGAGGAGAGTGGTTGTCTCGAATTGTTATCGATGCCTCGGGTACGGATACTCTTCCCGTAACCTTAAGGGATTCTTACTGGAGTACACATCTGCCTTCGGTTTGGTGGTGAGTTTTATAACGAGACGACAACATAAGAGAAAAGATTGGCACTTCTCATGCTTCTATCTGTCTATCTCGATTAGCAGAGAGGGAAAACACAGAAAGTCTCGTATTCTATTATGGAATCTGGTTTAATGTGGAGGATGATGAGTGTGTGATTCGATTAACAGTTTTCTGCAAGCCTAAACCTGAATGGAGAACTTTCCCCTGTCTACTGTTGATTGGCAGAGACAAACACAGAAAGTCTCCACTTCTATTATGGGATCTGGTTTACTGTAGAGGATGATTGTGTTTGTGGGATTCGGTTAACAGTTTTTGCAAGCCTAAATCTCAATGGAGAAACTTTCCCTTGTCTACTTAGATTGGCAGAGACAGAAAAACAGGAAGTCTCCACTTCTATTATGGATCTGGTTTACTGTGGAGGATGGTTGAGTGTGTGGGACACGGTTAGCAGTTTTTTTCGAAAACCTAAACGTGAATAGAGAAACCTTCCCCGGTTTACTTTGATTAGTAGAGACAGAAACACGAATGATAGTTTTTCATTTGGGACGGGTAGGATAGATGTTGAGATGAAATAAAAGAAGCTATGTATAATATATATATGAAACTTATGTTATGAAATGCACATGTATGGAATATGGACATTGTTCAAATGTCCACCGCGGTTTTCTAACAATGGTACGGATTCGTGTGTTCGAACTTTCAGTTACTCTGCCGCATAAATCCGGTTGAATTTGAGCGATGGCCTGCGTTTATGTTGATCTTAAGTTCATCGGTTGATTGAGGCCTATTGGCAAAGACCTGCAACTTCAGAAAACCCCATAAAAAGTCTAGGGCGTCAAACCACACGATCTTGGTGGCCAATTCACGATCACCTCTGCGAGAGATAACCATACCCTCAAATCGTTCATGCAAAATGTTCATGGTGTCGTTCGCTGTGTGGCGTGTAGCGCCGTCCTGCTTGGAAACCACATGTCGTTTACGTCCATATCGTTCAATTCGGGCCAAAAGAAATCCGTTATCATCGTTCTGTAGCGTTTGCCGTTGACAGTGATGGCCTCACCCAACGTTGTTTAAAAAAAAATACGGACTTAATCACAAACCGCCAGCCCAACATCCGCACCAAACATTAACCTTTTGTGGATGCATCGCTACCTGGTGAACCTCATTTGGGTTGGCATTGTCCTATATAAATGAATTATGCTTGTTAACATAGCCATTCATCCAGAAATGTGCTTCGTCACTGAAGATAATTTTTCGGCCGAAATTTAGGGTCCTCTTCCAAACTCCTCAAAGCTCACTCGGCGAACAAACGGCGTTGTCGATGGTCATACACTTTGAGCTCCTGGGTCAGTTGAATTTTGTAGGGATGCAGGTCTAAAATCAGACGCAAAATTCGCAAAGTTAAAGTTTGCGAAAGGCCGAGTTCTTGTGCACGACGAGGAATTGACTGCTCGGGTTCCTCTGCACACTTTCATCACGGACAGCGGGACGTTCTCGGTAGATATGCTGTTCCTTTTGACGTCTGGTTTGTAGGCTGTTTGTTTACCGAATCGGTCTTCTCGAATTTAGCTACCAAACGTTGAAGGAGTTGACATTGAAGGGCCTCCGTGTCTACCGTAACAATGGTCGTAACGTTTTAATTAGGTGAACACTCATTTTGATAATAAAGTTTTAAACATCTGAACGTGCTGCTAAATCGTGTAACTCGTCGTGATGAAATAACTTGTCATGAAATGGCAGCACTCACTGAACAACAATACACTAATTAAACAGCTGACACCAAGACAACATGGCCGCCACAGGCTGCCAACATCTACATGCCCAAAATGATAGACCCTTTATATGGATCTGGTTTACTGTGGAGGGTGATTGATTGTGTGGGACTCTGTTAACAGTTTTTGCAATCATAAACCTGAATGGAGAACCTTCCCCTGTCTACTTTGATTGGCAGATACAGAAACACGAAAAAGTCTTCCCTTATTTATTATAGCTCTGGTTTACTGTGAGGGATGATTGAGTATGTGAGACTTTTTCGTTTTGAGTGTGTTTTCTTCTGTATAAACGTGGTTATGGATGACTCTGAAAAAGGATGAGAACTGGATGAAGGTCTATTGGTACTAGAATTGTGTTGATAAAAGATAATGATACAAAGTGACAACTAAGAGTATATCATGAATTAGTTCTACTTCAATTTGTTGACTAGTCGATTCAAAATGTATCTACTTATATATTTTACTTTGCTGTGTTACATCAAAGACAGTTCAACCCTGAGGTGTATTTTGTCAGGTTTATATGGTTTATATTCTAGTTTTATATTTATAGTAGAGTATGTGGGGTTTTCAAAATGACATTAATAAGCAACATATGTAACAAGTAGCGCTTTGTTCTCAGGATCTTTTAATTTTAAAATATGTCCAAATGGGATTGTTATTCTTTGTATCCACGTCAAATATCAAAGTTAATAATTGTAACCAACACTAATTTAAAAGCTAACAAACTGTTATAAATAACTGTAATAAACTTCAATTGTAATTAATAACAACGATCACTCACAAAGGGATAACGTGACAACGGTTATATTCAAATTAAATACAATACACAGTACAATCTGGTTACTTTGCAACACTTTTTTTCTTAATTTTGTTATGAGCTATTTAGGGAAAAGAGCAGTATGCTAGGGACTACAGTTTGTGTTGTACTGTTTAAAATATTGTATATAAAAAATTTAAAAAACAAAATAATAAAAATTGAAAATGTGAATGTTACAGTATATTAAAGTTAAGATGTAAAGATAAACACAATACCTGGTCGGCCATAAGCGTGGCAATTCCCTCAGAGAATCACCGTCTGTCTCATGGGTCTGCTTGATCAACAAATTAATTAATTATCATTTCTTCCCTTGTGTAGTAACTGAAATGATTCTAGTCCTTGAGTGATAGGCTTCGCTAACGTTCAGCCAAAATTAATTATCATTTCTTCCCCTTGTGTAGTAACTGAAATGATTCTAGTCCCTTGAGTGATAGGCTTTCCGCTAACGTTCAGCCAATTAGTGGAAAGCCAATTCCTTTAGTTTCCAGGATTAAATAAGAAAAAATAAAATAAAAATGGTAATATTTATGAAGTTTTAACATACGCCTTTCAATACTAAACCATGTATTGACACACCAACTACATGTTAACGTGGTAATTCATCTCATTTTTAAAATTACAAGTTCAACTTAAAGCTTGCTGTTAATTTTAAAAATTTTTTCGGTTCTACGTATTTCCGTTGTTTATATATTTTCTCAATAAATAAAATTTGAAAAATATTCCGTTAAGTCCTTTAGATGTTGATTCAGTAAAATAATTGATTAACATGTGTTTCTTTTTAATATTCGAGTATTTTTTTTATGTCACCAGCCAAAGTATTTTGCAATTAAAATTTTATTTTTCAGCAGTACACCCATTAAATGTGATTTTACGTCTGTGTGTATCTCTGTTGTAATAAATTTTAAAACCCTCCAAGTGGTAATCAAATCACTTTAAAGTGCTGGGCTGTTTTGAAGCAAAATACATGTAAATGCGTTTTAAAAACATAGTTATAAATATTTCAAAATTACAAATTGTTTCAAATTTCATTGTGAACAATAAAAAACGTCACTTCAAAGCCTCAACAAAAACTACACAAACAAAATATAAAACTAAAAGAGTGTTCCGCACACCAAAATTTTGCACAATGAACACATTCAACGTAACCAATTCTAAAACAATATTGGTTTGGATGTACATATAACCTCACAAAAGCTAATTAATGTGTCATATTATGAATATTAAAACGTGGCTTTTAAGAAACCATGTATTTTGCTTCAAAACAGCCCAGCACTTTAAAGTGATTTGATTACCACTTGGAGGGTTAAAATTTATTACAACAGAGATACACACAGACGTAAAATCACATTTAATGGGTGTACTGCTGAAAAAATAAAATTTTAATTGCAAAATACTTTGGCTGGTGACATAAAAAAATTCTCGAATATTAAAAAGAAACACATGTTAATCAATTATTTTACTGAATCAACATCTAAAGGACTTAACGGAATATTTTTCAAATTTTATTTATTGAGAAAATATATAAACAACGGAAATACGTAGAACCGAAAAATTTTTAAAATTAACAGCAAGCTTTAAGTTGAACTTGTAATTTTAAAAATGAGATGAATTACCACGTTAACATGTAGTTGGTGTGTCAATACATGGTTTTAGTATTGAAAGGCGTATGTTAAAACTTCATAAATATTACCATTTTTATTTTATTTTTTCTTATTTAATCCTGGGAAACTAAGGAATTGGCTTTCCACTAATTGGCTGAACGTTAGCGAAGCCTATCACTCAAGGGACTAGAATCATTTCAGTTACTACACAAGGGAAGAAATGATAATTAATTAATTTGTTGATCAAGCAGACCCATGAGACAGACGGTGATTCTCTGAGGGAATTACCACGTTAACATGTAGTTGGTGTGTCAATACATGGTTTAGTATTGAAAGGCGTATGTTAAAACTTCATAAATATTACCATTTTTATTTTATTTTTTCTTATTTAATCCTGGGAAACTAAGGAATTGGCTTTCCACTAATTGGCTGAACGTTAGCGAAGCCTATCACTCAAGGGACTAGAATCATTTCAGTTACTACACAAGGGAAGAAATGATAATTAATTTAATTTGTTGATCAAGCAGACCCATGAGACAGACGGTGATTCTCTGAGGGAATTGCCACGCTTATGGCCGACCAGGTATTGTGTTTATCTTTACACCTTAACTTTAATATACTGTAACATTCACATTTTCAATTTTAATATTTTGTTTTTAAATTTTTTATATACAATATTTTAAAACAGTACAACAAACTGTAGTCCTAGCATACTGCTCTTTTCCCTAAATAGCTCATAACAAAATTAAGAAAAAAAGTGTTGCAAAGTAACCAGATTGTACTGTGTATTGTATTTAATTTGAATATAACCGTTGTCACGTTATCCCTTTGTGAGTGATCGTTGTTATTAATTACAATTGAAGTTTATTACAGTTATTTATAACAGTTTTTTAGCTTTTTAAATTAGTGTTGGTTACAATTATTAACTTTGATATTTGACGTGGATACAAAGAATAACAATCCCATTTGGACATATTTTAAAATTAAAAGATCCTGAGAACAAAGCGCTACTTGTTACATATGTTGCTTATTAATGTCATTTTGAAACCCCCACATACTCTACTATAAATATAAAACTAGAATATAAACCATATAAACCTGACAAAATACACCTCAGGGTTGAACTGTCTTTGATGTAACACAGCAAAGTAAAATATATACGTAGATACATTTTGAATCGACTAGTCAACAAATTGAAGTAGAACTAATTCATGATATACTCTTAGTTGTCACTTTGTATCATTATCTTTTATCAACACAATTCTAGTACCAATAGACCTTCATCCAGTTCTCATCCTTTTTCAGAGTCATCCATAACCACGTTTATACAGAAGAAAACACACTCAAAAACGAAAAAGTCTCACATACTCAATCATCCCTCACAGTAAACCAGAGCTATAATAAATAAGGAAAGACTTTTCGTGTTTCTGTATCTGCCAATCAAAGTAGACAGGGGAAGGTTCTCCATTCAGGTTTATGATTGCAAAAACTGTTAACAGAGTCCCACACAATCAATCACCCTCCACAGTAAACCAGATCCATATAAAGGGTCTATCATTTTGGGCATGTAGATGTTGGCAGCCTGTGGCGGCCATGTTGTCTTGGTGTCAGCTGTTTAATTAGTGTATTGTTGTTCAGTGAGTGCTGCCATTTCATGACAAGTTATTTCATCACGACGAGTTACACGATTTAGCAGCACGTTCAGATGTTTAAACTTTATTATCAAAATGAGTGTTCACTAATTAAAACGTTACGACCATTTTACGGTAGACACGGAGGCCCTTCAATGTCAACTCCTTCAACGTTTGGTAGCTAAATTCGAGAAGACCGATTCGGTAAACAAACAGCCTACAACCAGACGTCAAAGGAACAGCATATCTACCGAGAACGTCCCGCTGTCCGTGAAAGTGTGCAGAGGAACCCGAGCAGTCAATTCCTCGTCGTGCACAAGAACTCGGCCTTTCGCAAACTTTAACTTTGCGAATTTTGCGTCTGATTTTAGACCTGCATCCCTACAAAATTCAACTGACCCAGGAGCTCAAAGTGTATGACCATCGACAACGCCGTTTGTTCGCCGAGTGAGCTTTGAGGAGTTTGGAAGAGGACCCTAATTTCGGCCGAAAAATTATCTTCAGTGACGAAGCACATTTCTGGATGAATGGCTATGTTAACAAGCATAATTCATTTATATAGGACAATGCCAACCCAAATGAGGTTCACCAGGTAGCGATGCATCCACAAAAGGTTAATGTTTGGTGCGGATGTTGGGCTGGCGGTGTGATTAATCCGTATTTTTTTTTAAACAACGTTGGTGAGGCCATCACTGTCAACGGCAAACGCTACAGAACGATGATAACGGATTTCTTTTGGCCCGAATTGAACGATATGGACGTAAACGACATGTGGTTTCAGCAGGACGGCGCTACACGCCACACAGCGAACGACACCATGAACATTTTGCATGAACGATTTGAGGGTATGGTTATCTCTCGCAGAGGTGACGTGAATTGGCCACCCAAGATCGTGTGGTTTGACGCCCTAGACTTTTTATGGGGTTTTCTGAAAGTTGCAGGTCTTTGCCAATAGGCCTCAATCAACCGATGAACTTAAGATCAACATAACGCAGGCCATCGCTCAAATTCAACCGGATTTATGCGGCAGAGTAACTGAAAGTTCGAAACACACGAATCCGTACCATTGTTAGAAACCGCGGTGGACATTTGAAACAATGTCATATTCCATACATGTGCATTTCATAACATAAGTTTCATATATATATTATACATAGCTTCTTTTATTTCATCTCAACATCTATCCTACCCGTCCCAAATGAAAAACTATCATTCGTGTGTTTCTGTCTCTACTAATCAAAGTAAACCGGGGAAGGTTCTCTATTCACGTTTAGGTTTTCGAAAACTGCTAACCGTGTCCCACACACTCAACCATCCTCCACAGTAAACCAGATCCATAATAGAAGTGGAGACTTCCTGTTTTTCTGTCTCTGCCAATCTAAGTAGACAAGGGAAAGTTCTCCATTGAGATTTAGGCTTGCAAAAACTGTTAACCGAATCCCACAAACACAATCATCCTCTACAGTAAACCAGATCCATAATAGAAGTGGAGACTTTCTGTGTTTGTCTCTGCCAATCAAAGTAGACAGGGGAAAGTTCTCCATTCAGGTTTAGGCTTTGCAGAAACTGTTAATCGAATCCCACACACTCATCATCCTCCACATTAAACCAGATCCATAATAGAATACGAGACTTTCTGTGTTTCCCTCTCTGCTAATCGAGATAGACAGATAGAAGCATGAGAAGTGCAATCTTTTCTCTTATGTTGTCGTCTCGTTATAAAACTCACCACCAAACCTAGGGCAGATATGTACTCCAGTAGAATCCCTTAAGGTTACGGGAAGAGTATCCGTACCCGAGGCATCGATAACAATTCGAGACAACCACCCTCCTCCCGAGTCTGCAGTTACCCATCCGACCTTCAGACGCTGGAGACTCAGGAGCTTATTGGCCAACTTTTCGCCTAATTCGGCGACCGCTATTCGCTGTTAGCTCCTGTTTGGTTTTGTTAACCAACCCTTTAAACTCCATGCCTCCCTCGACAATTCGGGAATGTCTTTTTTAATGGCTTACATCACCTCCTCTTTAGTCGAGAGCCCATCAAGTCGCGGATTTAAACAGAAAACTTGGGGATACAGTGCTCGAATTGATCACTTGTCTTCGAGGGCGATCTTAAGAGCCGCAGAAAAACCGCCCTTCCCTTAGACATTCCCAGCTCGAGTAAAACGTCCCCATTCTGGGTTTTTTGAATGGACTTTATCACAGTTTCTTCTTTCCTCTTCTTCCACTTCTCTCTAACTTAGTTCGGGGTACCTCGCTTCGTTCAGGGTAATAAGTGTTGCTGTGTCAGAAAGAGGTGTTTTAGAAGCTCATGAAGCCTTTATTGGAATGTGGGCTTTAAGCTTCACGAGAGGTCTAAGTGGGCTTCACCTCCATAGGTGATTCACGAATTTCTAAATCCGTATCTTGAGGGAAATCCACGAGGCCACTTTCGTTTTTTGGTCTCCGCATCTGACGCTATAAGGACAAACGGCCAACAACCTCCCGCTCCTGCAGACTTCAAGCTTTGGCTCCAGTCTTGATTTGACACTACGTTAAAAACTCGACCAGTCTGTGCTTGTATACAGATTTTATACATGTATTAACTTTTTTTGGACCCTAGGAGTCAAGGAGTCACCATCATATTGTTAATAAAGTTCTCCATCCCCTTTAGTAAACGGTTTTTACCAACTCTTGCATCGTCTTACGTGTGTGGAAGGCTTTCGAAGGACTTTCTTTCTCCGGAGTACTCTCAAGTTTCTTAAAGGGTCAGCCGGAGGTGAGCTTGTAAAAGCCTTGAGGCTGCCTTTAAGGCCTGTTGAACATCAGTGGTGATCTAGAGTTTAGATTGCCAGGCAAAACGCTCCTCCTCCGTTCCTTGCTCGTTCACATCAGCTTGTTTTCACTTGTGTTGGAATGGCTTTTTTTTTAACATTAAAACACAAAAGTATTAAAACATTATTTATTAATTTAGAATTATCACTATCACAATAAATTTTACCTTAGTAAAAAATAGCATATATATATTACGTCAAGAAGCACCACTAAAATATAAAAGGCACCAACATTTAGTGACTGACAATAGTTATGTCATGTACAAGTAAAATATATAATTTGCTTAATTAGACTTTTTCAGGGGTATCAATTTTGATATAGGAAACTTCTTCAGGTTTCTTCAGGCCACTGATCTTTAAGTAAGGAAACTGCTGTATCGTCAGCCAGGACTGTCGGTGGGACTTCTTTGTGTAGAGTTGTTTGAGCAGCAGACACAACATTACAACCAACACCGCAAGAAGGAACAATAGCTCCAGGCGTAGCAGTTTCTCGGGCTCGTGTTCTCGAAGCCGAGTCAGACCTTCACGGAACAGGTACCATTGGTCCACGAGTCCGGTACAGCCATGGTGATGGATGGATTCCTTAGTCAGAGTGGCAACTGCGTCACCACCTTCCTCTGGCAGGAAATTCCTTTGACAGTCGTTGTCATGGCAGACCATGTGTGACGTGAACATGGCACACCTGAACATGTTCAACAATATTGTCTGTAATGATAAGGCTAAGGCACAATATAAATTACCCACCACCATGAAACTAATATTGAAGCTTACTACTAACTTTTGTTTAAGCAGCTTAAATAACATAATTTTCTGGATTTAATTTTATTGCAGGAAAGAAATATGTAAATTACAAAAGAAGAATTAATAGTAGTTATTTGATGTCTCAAAACTGTTATTTTATTGTTATATAAAAACCCGGTGAGGAACCTACGACAGTAACCACTATAAAACAACCTCAAGTGCATTAGGTCAAAACTTATTACCTATCTTGTTTTGTCTTTACATGTACGACCTCCGAACTGATTAATAATGAAAGCCATATTTAATTACTTGATAAAATTTGCGAAAAAGACCAATTTGTGAAAATAACGTCGACTAAGTGATGTAAATTACCCAGCAATGATCACTTCTGGCTGGTTTATACCTTATTCCAGTTCAACCTACCACTGGGCACAGCAAAAACCGATGTGTCACTTAAATCTGGGCAACCCTATGGTAGTCCAGGAGTGGCACATCACTAACCGCAAATGTCGAGATTCTGGAGTGCAAGGGTAATTCGATAGGTCTACTGCGAGACTGTTGCAGTTGGTGGCGATCATTCCTCAAGTATTACAGGTTCTTGCTAATCTCAACAAGGGTGTGCCACCCCTTGCCTGCCTTGACTGGAGAGGCTGATTCAGAGCTGGCCTCCCCTTCTTCCAGGGAGACATGACTTTGGGATTTAGTGCCCTCATTGATCTCGATAGGAGGCGGCTCCTACCCCCTAACCTTACCCATCCTGCATATGCTGTCACTCCAGACACAGCGCTATTATAGAACTAAGTGCAATTTATAAGCTTCTTGTCCTAAGAGGAAAAAAAGTTATGTACATAGTTTTGAATGCACGACAAGCCACTTTTCAAAATCCTCTACCACACAGAGTAACATCTCTGCAGGGATAGTCCTGAGCTTCTAAGTACCACTTCCCATACCCTTGCAACATTATCCCATGTTGTTACAATGCATCTCGGTCCTCCATAGTTCCTATCCATTATGTTGCCAGTTAATCTGAAGTTTAGAGTCCATCTAAGGATAGTGTTACAGCTATGTGTCATCTGACATTAAATTGTAAATGGAGCAATCGCTGCGTAGCTGTCACACATCCACTAAAACTGACATAAAAGAACAAAATACCTAGCCGTCCCACAGATCTAAAGCAACTGAAACAGTGTCTTGTGTAGAGAAGAAATATTCCCACTAAGCTTTTCCTCCACCACCTGCTTTTGGT
Source organism: Homalodisca vitripennis (assembly GCF_021130785.1). Taxonomy (NCBI): domain Eukaryota; kingdom Metazoa; phylum Arthropoda; class Insecta; order Hemiptera; family Cicadellidae; genus Homalodisca; species Homalodisca vitripennis. The sequence continues at coordinate 189,396,729 of NC_060209.1, read as the reverse complement.
AGGACACAGGTCAAAAATGTCTGTCTTCCTAGTGTCACCCTGTATATTATTCCATTCACCATAAATGTACACCTATAATAAACCTTTCAGTTCCTACCCTCTTAATTATGAAGGTTGTTTTTATTAGTTATTAATAAGTAATTTATCCCAAAGTATAATAAATACTTGGGAAAATAAATCTATACAAGTGTAGGACTAAGTTGATAACATTAAAACAACAATATTAAAGCATTATTTATTAGTTACCATTTACCACTATTATAATTTTACCTTAATTAAAAACTAGCTTATTAAAAATATATATTATATATATACTACATCTAGAAGTACAACTATAATAGAAAAGGCACCGTAATTTAGGATAACTAACAGATAGCTATGTCATGAACATGTCAAATATACAATTTGTTTAATTAGGCTTTCTCAGAGGTTTCAATTTTTATATATGGAATTTCTTCGGGTTTCTTCAGGTCACTGATCTTTAAGTAAGGAATCTGCTGTAGGAAGGACTGTCGATCGAACTTCTTCTTTGTGCAGGGTGGTCGGAGCAGGAGACACACCACAGCGGACACCGCAAGAAGGAACAACAGCCCTAGACGTACAAGTTTCTCGGGCTCGTGTTCCCGAAGTCGAGTCAGACCTTCACGGAACAAGTACCACTGGTCCGCGAGTCCGGTACAGCCACGGTGATGGATCGATTCCTTAGTCAGAGTGGCAACCGCATCACCACCTTCCTGTGGTAGGAAGTCCCTACGACAGTCATCATCGGAACAGACAGGGTACGTCATGTGGTTGGCACACCTGAACATGATCAGTAACAGTTCTGTAGTGATCAAGTCACCACCAAAATGGCACAAAAATTAGAACCAATTGTCTCTCAAAGTATATTATATAACACAATTTTACTGTATTCTCAATGTCTGGACATTTCTCTTCCGAACACAACCAACCAATATATATCATTGTTCCATTAACCGTACTTTAAAACCTTTTCAGTTCCTTCCCTCACAATTATTAGGGTTGTACTTCTTCTTAGTTATTTATTAATAAGTAACAAATCCCATTGAATTATACTAGGGAATGAAGTATACATGGTTGGTGCAAGGTTCCTTAAAATTATAACACACAGTATTAAAACATAATTTATTGATTTTAAACTATCACTATCACAATTTTACCTTAATAAAAAATAGTTTATTAAAAATAGATATACGTAGGTATTACAACTAGAAGCACCATTAAAATATAAAAGGCACAAAAATTTAGGGCGACTGACAATAGTTGTCATATACAAGCAAAATATAAAATTTGGTAACTAAGCTTTCTCGGGGATATCAATTTTAATATAAGGAACTTCATCAGGTTTCTTCAGGTCATTGATCTTTAAGTAAGGAATCTGCTGTATCTTCAGCCAGGACTGTCGGTCGAACTTCTTCTTTGTGCAGGGTTGCCGGAGCAGCAGACATAACACCAAAACGAACACCGCAAGAAGGAACAATAGTTTCACACGTAGGAGTTTCTCGGGCTCGTCTTCCCGGAGTCGAGTAATGCCTTCACGGAACTGGTACCATCGATCCATCAGTCCGGTACAGCCACGGTGATGGACCGATTCCTTAGTCAGACTGACCACTTTGTCATCACTTTCCTCTGGCAGGAATTTCCTATAACACTTGTCGGTGGAACACACGGTGTACGACGCGTCGACGGCACACCTGAACACAATCAGTAACTGGTCTGTAGTGATCAGGCACAATATTTTACTTACACAGTACTAAAATTTTAACCAAGCAGATTAGATAACAGAATTTTACCAGATTTCATCTCATAGCAGGGATGAAAATATGTAGAGTACAAAAAAAGGCACTGATAGTAATTTATTAATGTATCAGAACTGTGTTAGGTCGAGATAAAGTTTTTGTCTATTTTGTCTTGTTTTCACAGGCATGACCACCTGGCTTAATGCTGGAAAGATTTTTTCTGTACAAAGTTATAGTGATTCAGTTTTATTTCCTCAATGTCTAGACACATTTCTTCTGAATGTAAACTACACTGAAACGTAATTGTTACATTCACCATACGTGAAAACCTACAATAACTCTTCCGGTCCTTTCCCTCACAATTAGGAGGGTGTACTTCTTATAAGTAAAAGAGCTAAATCACATTTGGAATTGTTATTGGGAGTATACCATATCTTGGGAAAAGCAGGGATTTTTGTACTGTCAACTATAGTTTGTATTATTAATTTGTTCAAGATACAAGATTATTTATTGACCATACACAATACATGCAATGAGTCTCGTCAAATGTAGAGAAATAGAATAATAAAAACTATTGTAGGGGGCTATGACAAGATAAAGTAAAATTTCATTAAAGTATTAAACTAATAAGTATGGTTAAAACTACATAGAATAAATAAGTTAAATAAATAAATAATAAGTCACACAACAAGTTCAAAGAGTAATAAATAAACAATAATAAAATCACACAAAGAATTAAAACGAGCTAGTTTAAACATGCAAGTTATTAAAATGTAATAAAAAGTACTCAGCAATAGAATAAATAGGGTTGCTAACCAGAAAGGCTTTCACTGAGTGTTTAAACCTGTTCTTGTGCTTACTAGAAGAACAATGTAAAATTTTAGTGCCATGATCTCAAAGTTGTGTTTGAGTTATTTATTATATTTAATAAATAAATAGCTTATTACTTTGCCTAGTGGTACACTCATGCATGTTACTACAAAACATAAAACTGTTCACATGCGTTTTAACATAGATAAAACAATTTAATATGTAGAGAGAAGTTGCAGAGAGAGCATACTTAACCTAAAAAATAAAGGCTTTCAATGGTGTCTAGGCTTGGCTCCACATATCAATCAAACCGCCTTTTTCTGAAGTTTTTTGGAAGAAACTGTGTTTGTTCTTGTTTAAAAGCAAATATTGAGGAAAGATGTTTTAGAATAAAAAAAAGTAAGTTTTAATTTTGTATTTATACTTAAATACTGTTTTAAGTAATGCATACACCTAAACCTATATTTTACTAAAAATGTATAAAAATAATGCTTATTGTAAAATCTAACTAGCGCAATCAATCGGTTATTTATTTAGCCATTAAACACAAATTGGTGCTATAGGCTGTCACAGGTTTACAACCATGTACAAATATATTATTTTGGCCTACCTAAAATATAACAATGTATATGCACAATTAATAAATCATGTAACTAAAATTAAAATTCATATACTTATATATGGAGTAAAAGGCCTTTTCTTTAAACCATTTAGTAATTAAACTGTAAACAGCTTATTGTGAAACTTGAAAAACGGGAGGAAATAACAAAAGATTTCTTTAAGTTTATTGTTTCTAATACCATACCCTACTACCTCGAAAACTTTACCAGTAGCTCCAAAATGCTTCATGTAAACAACAGTATAACATTGACCACTCTACCTCCAGTAATCTACAAAGCACTAGAAAAAGCAAACTAGCATTTATCTATTCATAATTCAAACACAGTGACAAAAAATAAATAAATAAATAAGTAACTCTAATGGTAAAATGCTACCAATTATACAACATGTTAATACACGTCTTGGTAACCAAAGCAACTCAAAAAATTGTCCACTCTCTCATATTGGTACTGGAGAACAAAAGACCTTATCAACTAAAAGGAATCATGGCAAGTCCTCTTGATAAAGATAAGAAATTGGCAGATTTTTCAAAATAAAAATTAACCTCTTTAGAGCGGATAACTTATTCTGACAAACCCTTAAAACCAATACTATTTAACACTTTAATGGACACTGTATTTTTTATTAATTTACACTATGTGGCATAGCTGCTATAGCAGTCACATCAATCACTTACTTAAGAGTCATGACTGCTATGGCAGTCATATCAGAATGTGATTCACAGGGACATGACTGTTATAGCAGTCAAATTAAAAATTAATTTTTTTATCTAATGTGTGTCGAAATAAAATAAAAAAGTAATGTTTATCAGTTTATTATGTCTTATTAACATATTATAGCAACTTGTATTTTTGGGCAACCTATTTTTACAGTAGGCAGCATTGCCAATCAGCTGATACTTTATGAGCAAGTATCAGGTGCTGTCCTGCAATAAATGCTTGTTGTTCTGCTTTGCTACTAGTGTCCATTTTACAGCCTAGACATGAGTAGGTCTAATGAAGACTTAGTTAAAGTGATCAGTGAAGTGTTGGATTTACCTAGTGAAAGTGATATAGATCCAAGAAGTGAGCCAGAATTGTTTGATGTGTCTTTTGATGTAAGAGGTATAACAAATAATAACCTCAACAAAAATGTGGTAGCATCAATTACTGCAAGTACTTCTTCTAATCCAAATGATTTCAATGACAACCAGTCATCTGATGATGAACATTTGCCAACTAATAATGAGTCTGGTGTTTCAAGTTTGGCTACTTCATATGTTGATAGTTCAAGTGAGGCAGACGACACGGATGAAGATCCAAATTACGAGCCATCAGATGTAGGAAGTACTGCAAGCTTTAATGAGTCCTCTGCAGAGGAACTTGAAGCTGAAGTAAATTTTAACCAACCATCTACCTCAGAAAACTCAACAGAGCCTAAAATCGTTTGGTCAAAAGATGCAAAACCCGCACCTAACTTTCAATTTGACAAAGATCATAGTGGCATCAAATTAGATTTACCTACACATATGACACCATACTTAGTTTTTTCTAAACTTTGGGATGAGGATATTATGAACATGATTTGCTCATCAATTAATAATTATGGTAGGCTAATGGATAAACGATCTCGTCCACATGCAAAAGGACGAAGATTGAAGAACTTTAAAGAGGTGTCGGCAGAAGAGTTGAAAATATTTCTTGGACTTTGTTTAATAGGGGGCCAAGTAGGATTTTCCCGAGTAAGAAGTATGTTTTCAACTGATCCCCTGTACTTCCACCCAATATTTTCTCATTCGATGAGTGGTAGGCGTTTTGAAGCAATTTTGCGTTGTTTTAGCTGTTGCTATACAACTCCTCAAGAGTTGCCAGAAGATCCTGATAGGCTAGCTAGAATAAGGCCACTATTGAGCAAATTACTTAAGAACTTCCAAACTTCCTACATACCAGAGGAAGAGTTATCACTTGATGAGAGCCTATTACTGTTTCGAGGTAGACTCTTTTTCCGGGTTTTATATCAAAAACAAAAAGTCAAAATATGGCATTAAGTTCTATGAACTTTGTTCTGCTAACGGATACGTTTTAAATGTTGAAATTTACCAAGGACATGTTGGTGAAAATGAAATTGGTTCAAAAACCGAGAATCTTGTTCTGCAACTCCTGCAGCCGTACTTAGACAAAGGACATCACATTTACATGGACAATTACCACAACAGTGTAGCCCTTTCAAAGATTCTCCTCTCAAGAAAAACCCACAGTACTGGAACACTACGAAAGAATCGTAAGGACAACCCAAAAGCTGTGACAAATACAAAACTGAAGAAGGGCGAGCACATTTGGATGAGACACGAAGAGGTGTATGTTTCAAAATGGTGTGATAAAAGAGAGGTTCTGGCAATTACAACAGGCCATCAACCAAAAAATGGTAATAAGTAAAAATCGCCATGGCACAGACCAAAACAAACCTGTTGAAATCACCAAGTACAATGATTTCATGTCAGGAATTGACCGTTGTGATCAGATGGTGTCCTACTACTCGTGTCCCAGAAAAACAAGAAGATGGTACAAGAAAGTGATGTTTCATTTGTTGGACATAACTACTTTCAACAGTTTCTTCATTTACAAGGAACACCTACAATCCACATCAAGTTTTATTGAATTTAGAGAAAATCTTATCAAAGACCTCATCGGATTGCCACAAACTATAACTCATGGTCGAGATTTGATCAAGCCTAAGAAGACTGTACGTCCAGGAACTGCTGCTATTGAACCACGACTTTCTCACTGCATGGAGAAAATCCCCCTACCTCCTAACTGGAAGCGATCTACTTCATACTACTTGAGATGTAGGGAGTGTTATAAGAACAAAATCAAGAAGCAGACCTGCTACCGCTGTGAAGGCTGTGATGGGAATCCACCACTTTGCCCTGGAAAATGTTTTAATAACTGGCACATTTAATAATTTTTAGGACCATGGTCATATTATAGTCACTTACCAAGTATTATTTCAACATTTGTCTGTTCTACATAAACAATAAAAACATTTTGTACTGAAAAACATAATGACTGCTATAGCAGTCATGACCCTAGTGATAAAATATTGATGTGTGGGGACATGACTGTTATAGCAGTCACACTTTTTTCTGACTTCATCCATCTTCCTGATTTTTTTTACATTATGACAGTATTTTTCTTTTAGCTGTACCTCAAATAGTTTTTGAGATATGAAACTGTATCCTGCCACTTGATTTTGGTACATGACTGCTATGGCAGTCATGCACTTTGGGTTGATCAGTATATTTGAAGTGCCATATAGAAACCCATTCCCCATGACTACTATGGCAGTCACGTCCATTAATGTGTTAACTCTCCAAACACATATTGATTTGATCCGATGATCAGCAGGCCTAAATCTCAAGATCTTTTAAAGGGACAAAATGATTTTTTGACTTCGGCCAGAGTCTATGTGAAAAATGGAAGTTTCAGAACAAAGGAAGATTAATTGAAATTCCCTTCAACGTTGACCAATATGGATAACATAAATATTAGTGATCGTCTTGTTATCGCTGAACAGCTAATGTACGCACATAGAACCAGTAGACAAGCTGGTGTTGACAAATATAGACATAGAAAATACCAACTTAAATTAAAATGTGACTTATAAATCACGTTATTTTTGTTATTGTATGTTTCTAAATAGAGTCTATACATAAATAAAATATACATATTGCTGAACGTTTACATATTTTATTTATATTGCAAAAAAGAATTTATAATTGATAAAAATGCTTAGTGTTTGTATTATTGAGTGTTTTCACATCTTATTTATAATGTAATAAAGTATTTCTGAATTATAAAAATGTGTATTGTAGATCGTTTTGACAGGTTTGAATACCCGCCCCTGCATTTAAATTACACATGTGTGAAAGTATGAATAGAATTTTTGTTTAATGTAAATTTTCCACTAAACCAGTATTTTTGGCTGTAGGGTAAAAAGATAACATAGAGCTAACAAGCAAGACTTGTATACGTGAAATAATCAATTTTATATTTGTACTATGTTAGGTACCAATTTCAGTTTCGAGTGATGTTTGTCACCTCAAGTGATGGTGACATATTGTCTGCATTAACATCAGTCAATATCACGGGAAAGCTAATCAAGTTTTTAAGGTAACATTTGTAGTTTTAAAATATTTCTTTTCTGACAAGGAAGACATTAATAAGGTTCTTTAAATATTTAAATTGATACAGTTTAGTCTTATGTTTTACAATTTTAGTTAAAACAATTGTCACAAGCATTTTACAACTAACACAATAGGTAATCATTTGATGTAAATGTTAATTTTCAAATGGCAATACAAAAAATTTTACTCTGGATTTATAAACGAAAGACTGTAAATAAACGAAACATTTATGTTTTAATGTTTGTAAGTTTCAATTTATATTTTTGATTGTCTTATCCCTATTTTGTCTTAAATGATACTTTATAATATCAACCTTTTTATGTGCACTTTTGCAAGTCTTTTAAAAAGTATTCGTATATGTTTGTGTAATTTTATATAATTATTAATCTATGGTGTAAGTAATTAATCTAAGCCTAATAATCTACAAGATCAGTGGTGTGTGTGTATAAATATATATATATATATATATATATATATATAAAATAAACAGAATTGGTCCCAAAAAAACTGCCTCGAGGGACTCCCACACATCTAGGGAGGACCTAAGATGGACTTACGGGGAGGGGGGGAGTACAGTTGAAATGGAGTTTCTTTCTTAGATTGTTAAATTAAAATTAATTAAATTAAAGATGTCTTATTTTACCAGGCGAAGTTAGGGCTAAGAAGCCCTCTCTAACACTTAACCTGGATAACATAAATTGTTATACTGCCACAATCAGTGGGCCAGTTGGTCTGGTTCACCCTATATATTAGATAAAGTAAATATACATACATTTACGTTTTTGAGTTGACATTGTCACACAAGCAACTTCAGATTAGAACACTTCACAATCCGTTGTCATGAATTGGGGAAAAACACAAACAATGTAATGGGGAAAAACACAAACAGTATAATGGGGAAAAACACAAACAGTATTGACGTTAAGAAACATAGAACAGTACAATATTGTAGTCAGAGTACCATTCTACAACAACAACCACATAATATATAAATAAATGTTTAAATATAAGGTTTATCTTGATCTCGTATTATATCAGTATATGAAAATTCTATGAATCAGTAATCGAGCCACAGGAAAAATAAATCATACAGTTCACGTCCAATAAGAGAAGAGGGGCACAATAAGAGAAGAGATAGGAAAAAGAATATGGAAGAGTGGAAAGTTTTTCAATATGGTGAAGAAGATTGTGTGGAGTTGGAACATTGGGAAAGAATCAAAAGTATTGATGTATAAATCTTATTTCCAACCAATTTTATTATATGGAGCAGAGACGTGGACGTGGACTAAAAATGATTTAAGCAGATTGCAAGCTGCAGAAATGAGATTTTTAAGAGGGATAGAGAAGACTACAAGAAGAGATAGAATAAGGAACGAAATAACCCAGAGAAAGATTGAAGGTAAGTTCACTGCAAGAGACAATGGAAAGAAGAATACAGTGGATGGGCATGTGAAGAGGATGGGAGATAATAGAATGCCTAGAATAGCACTGGAGAAGGAGGAAAGAGGAAGAAGACCGAGAGGAAGATGGGAGGATCAAGTGTGGAAAGACATAGAGAGAAGGGGACTACAGAAAATGCAGGTGGAGGAAGAGGAGACCTGGAATGACAGACAAAAGTGGAGGAGGCTGTGTACGACGACCCATGATAACGGAAACGTCAAATGATGATGAGTTCACGTCCAAAAAAACCAGCCCAAGATATAAAACCTTATTTGTAGCTACTGCCATTAGAGTAAAAGTTATAATCTCATCAATGACTCACTTTAAGATACTCAGATCTTGAACGTTGTAGTTGTCTCTAGCGTCAATCATGCCGCAGTTACAGTCCCATGGGTTGGATGCCAGTTTGATATTCATGCGGTAAGATGGCAGCTGCACCCCATCACCAAACATCCTCAGATAGTTCCAGTCCAAGTCCACCTACAATGCACATGTACATATGTTACGCAACGAAACACACATAAAAGTGAAGAAATCAAATTATTGAATAACTCAACGCACTTGTTAATAAAATCATCCTATTCTATAACTCATGTAATGAGCCTTAATTAATGTACTAAAATGTGTCTTAATGACGATCAACGCCAATGACTTGAGTAAGAGATCTTGGAATGTGAAGATAACGTATTTTATACATTTTATGTCTTATAATAATGTTAATCAAATATAACAATGTCTTATTATAATTTTAATCATAATACTACGTACTTTTCTTTTTTACATAACCCATCAACCATATAGTAATTGAGAAATAAAAAGGTAAACTGTAGATTTTGGAACATCGTACATTAGAGCACTACAATGATGTATATACACAAAACATTCTATCAAAACCTTCATAGCTTTCAGAGGTTCACTGCTACTACATAGTCTCAGGTAGCTGCAAAATATTATACCTTGTGCTGTTTAGTGCAGCTAACATAGACTGATTTTATTTGACCTGTGGTCAAAGGACGTATAGAATGCATTATAAATTGAAAGAGTTAATACTTTAATAGTAGTGTATGCTCTTGTTAATAAGACCATAGTATTGGAATCACAATTTTCATACATGAACCAGTAAAAATAAATGTTTAGTTTATTTTGATTGGTTTCTTAGTGATAAAAGTTTTATTTTTCTTGATCATTGTGTAAAGTGAGTAATCATTTAGACAAAATAACGGTGCGCATGATACGTGATATGATGTCAGATTCTGAGCATGATTTGGAGGAGGATTATCGTATTTTAATGAAAATAAAAGATCATCTGCGATTCAGTTTGAAAGAATCTTGGGTCAAATTTAATGATTCTGGATCGTAGGGTGAGTTTCTCAACGACAATGATCCTGATCCAGAGTTTGAGGTTAGGCCTAATGATCAAGACGTGAATGATGCTGAGTATGATTATGATAGGCCTTCCATTAGTACTAAACATGAATACTTTCTTTCTTTTGTGTTATTTTATATAAAAAACACATTTATAGAACATTAGGTAGTTTAAAAAAACAATTATACAACATAGGTGGTTGAAGAATAAAACGTTTATACAAAGTTACAATTTTTCAAATTTTATATTTTTCCATAATTTTGTTTAATTTATAATTTTGTTCAAATAATTATTTTATCATAAAAAGGCACATTTTCTAAAACTGTGTGTTCTCTTCTTTAATTTGATATAATATGTTAGGTTAACACAATGTCTTCTTAATTTAAAACATTTTTTTAAATCACAGCCAGTATACTGAGTAAATTCATTGTTATAGGCCTAGGGTCCGATGTGTTAATATAGTAGCAAACGTTTAGTGGAATAATTGATCTTATTTATCAATAAACTTAAACAAGAAATATTGACGTTTATATAAATTCAAGAACAAAGTATCAACATTTAACCAAGTCTGACCTGAGTCAATTTCTGGAGGCTGGTGAATGTGGCATTGTTCAGAAAATTCATGGTAAGAGAGATCACTTCCAGGTTGGGCAGAAGAGACAGAGGATACTCGTTTACCGACTTTATCCTGCAGAAGAGTCATCAGTTCAGTGAGTTTCAAAATATCAGCTGCTGTAAATTATATCTGTACAAGGTTAAAACTAATATTTTCTTGTATTCTGAAAAACATATGGTTGGTTTTTAACAACCATTGTGTACATCTTCAACAAAGAACATTATTTTTCTTTCAATTTATCATTAAAAGATTATGAAGAATATTTATTTTTACCTCACCAAAAAGTAAGAATGTCCTGTTAGGGCATAAAGTTTATTTGTGCAGAAATAACTTTAGCTTCCTTCAGTTTTCAAGGAAAGTGTCAATTAAGACTTGTTACGTTGTTATTTCTTTCATTATGTGCTTAAAATGACCAATAAAGATTGCATCACTAATCTCAGTTTGTGAATTTTTTCAGAGAAAGGTTGTTTTTTCCACCTGTATGATCACATTTGTCATATGGTTTTTAAAATCAATATTCATTTCACTAATAAACTCAGCAACAAACACTACTAACATAAATCATGAACATTTTCATTAAGTTAGATCATTATGTAATATTTACACAAAATACTGTATAATTACATTACAAATTACATACCAAATTTTCAGTAATCGAATGATTACATTATTTAAAAGTACTACAACTTGTCGGTAACTTGCTTATACAAAATAAATGTAAACATTTAATAATGTTCACTAATTATTATATAATTTTGACCACTAGATAAACTCAAAGTTCAACTTAATATCACTTTAAAAAGGGCTTTACTAAGAGATAAGATGAAAATAGCTTTTGCTTTTTCGATGGCCTCTTAGTTCTATTACAATACATGGAAACAAAATCGCAATCACAAACTGAGTTCTGAATAATAGTTGAATTTCAGTTAAAATTAAACAAGTGACATCTAATACTTGCCAGTTGTAAGAGAGGTTGAGATTTTTGAGACTAGTGAGGACGGAAAGTTCGGGCCTCACTTCAGGCAGTTTGTTGTGGCTGAGGTCTAACACTTCCAGTGTGTCCTTGAGCTGAGGATACCACTCGAATGTTTTCAATCCGTTGTTGGACAGATTCAACACCTACAACACCACACACTTAAGAAAAACAGTCCAAGTCATCGGTGTATGCCAAGTTACAACAGTGTTAACCCTTCCCATGCGGTAGACGGATATATTAGAATGGTAGGATTTGACGAAAACGTCAAATATAGTTATATCCAATATTATATCTCTAAGATAGTTTTTTAGTTCACAAAAGGCATTTGAAATGGCCAGTGAATGCTCCGTGCTTATCACGGTTGCTAAGGAAGTATTTATAAACAACCCTAACTCTGCGACAGGGGGAGGGAAGAACCCTTTGTCTAACTTCGACCACCTGCTCGTCAGTTATGCGTTTCATACAGAACCATACCTAAACATAAGTCAAAGTCAAAAAATCTTTATTCGTTTTAGTTACAATGATGTAACATTTGAATAGTGTCAGTTTAAACTAGCTAAAATGGTGTGTATTACTGCTTCCTTGGTTGCTTACTAGAGAGGGTGTTTACTACGTATCTTGTTATTATTCTTCATCATGTAGTAGTGTTGTTTGAAATATTTATCTTGTTTTTATAGTAAAATGTAATTAAACCTTTTGTTTAGTTACATTTTACAATAAATTACAATTTATTTAAAATAAACAGTTCTATAAATAGTTTTTTTTTATATTTTGTCAATAAATATGAACATTTAAAGTAAAATGCCCTGTTTTATACTTTTTTCTTTTTCCTATTATAATTAGCTATAATAAAAATTAGCTTTAAACTTAAAGAAAGACAATTTTTTTTTATTTGCCTTGGCGTTACACAACAGTTAATGGATTTATTAGTGGCGTTAATCCACATGCTGGACTCTTCATAAGGTTTACCTTAAGCTTAATAAATTGTAGATGAGGTTGAAGATAGTTCCATGTTCATGGCTAAAATGTATTTTTTTCAAAATTTAAACAGTTGTTAACTTAAGAAGTTTTGCTAAATTATTGTTATCCACTGCTCACATTTTTTAAATACTTATTTTGTAATTAAAAATATTAAAGATAAAATACTATTGTACCCCCACACAAAAATAGTCCAATGACTTTTGAGACAGTGTTGCCATTACAGTGCTGACCACCAACATTTGCCGTTCTGACCAGGATATGGTCTACAGCCTGCTTGATTTATATGACCGTAAATAGATAAATAAAAACAAATGTACGATAATAGCTGATGATGTTTGTTTATTGCAACAGACGTTTAGTTTAGACATCCAAATAGGACCATTTTCATGTGAGCTGCTCTAATTTGTTCATTTACGAAATTTAGAAAATCTTCTGCCAGTGAAAGGTGAATTACCCGCAGGTTGGTGAGGCGGTAGAAGGCGTTTAGCGAGACTGAGCAGTTGTCCATGTAGAGTTCCTGGAGTGTATTTTCCACTGGTTCAAACGTGTTCATAGATAGTCCTTGTATCCGACTGTTACTGAGCACCAAACTGTGAACTGGTTGTCTGCGTTGCAATTCGTCAGCTATCTCGTCTCCTATATACCCAGTTCTCATATTAGAAATTGTCAACACAAACAATCCATGTCAAACAGGATGATATCGCATCTTAATATATATTACATACCGGTCAAATTCTTCCCAGAAAGATCCAAAACTGTAAAACCCTCCATCACAGGCTTCTGACCGAAGATGATCTGAAGTCGAGGACTCTGGAAGATATCTGGAAGATCGGGAGGACTGTCAGAGTCGTCAGCGATGGAGATGATCTCCATGAAGTTGATGGACATCACTTCGTTGTCAGGAACTGAACTGTTGATTTTGGGAAGAGGCTCGATGGTGTCGTCAGAGAGATCACTGACACTGTCACTGTCGCTGTCGCTGTCGATATTGACCGGTCCAAAGAAGGGAAAGATGGCCTGGAGATCTAATGACATCACGGGTTCGGTACAGTTGCCTTCAATACAGTCCCCCATCACCTGGCTGGTGACGGCTGCCACCAACACTACCAGGGCTGCCAAGCTCTACACAACATTCATCAATTAATTTGTAGTTATAAAATATGATAACTGATAACTTTTATACAATTAAATAGAAATTAATCATCATCAAAAATCTACTCTTACATGTAATCATATACACTATAACCTTAACACAACAGCCATCACCACTTAAAAATATATCACATGTAAGGATAGATCATGTTGCATCTACCTTCTACAGCCTATATCGATTACTTTATATTCATTCATGGTTTCTTTATAATAAACATAAAACATAATGTAATATATATGAAGTAAACTATTTAAACCTTTGAGCCCCAGCTGCCGGTATATCGTCGGTAAATTTCACTGTCTAAAAATCCCAGGCCGACGATATTCCGGCGGTAAAAATAGTGCGAGAAACCCCAGCCGACGATATGTCGTCGGCATGATATAAGGTATTATAAATGGCTCTTAAGTGTTTAATTTTAGCGACACCAGTGGTTTTAGAACTTATAATGTTATTTTCATACATATACAATATGATTGCATGGTCAAAGGTTACTAAATAATATTTACAATACTCCTAAAGAAAGAGTAAGAAGATCAGCTGTTACTAAGAACAACATCTGCATCTGCTGTGTCATTGTTTACGTTTAGTAGACTGTGTTGTGTTGTTCCATTTCTGTGTTTATTTTGATGTTCGTTACGTTTGTGTGAGTAGACAGTTATATTATTGTTTCGGTACTTTCAGTATGAAATATTGTTTTATTTTGTAAATAATGGGTGACTCAAACCTAGCAGAACATTCAAGTGAAGTTGACAGACAATTGAATATTGACTTTTCAGATGACGGTATTATCTGATATTTTTGAAGATGATAGTAACCTTGATCCGACGTATGATCCTAAATATGATAGTGACAATGGCAGAAATGTAGGCCTATTTAGTGCTAAAGACTTAACACCTGAGATACCATCTACATCAGCTCAGAATAATGTTACACAACCTAGGCCTAGTACGTCACAGGTTTTGTGTCATTTAAAAAACATATTTTACAAAATATTTATTATTGAACTAATCTGTCTGAAAATCTTTTTGTATGTTTGCAATAACGTGACAAATGAAATAAAATTATTTCCCACAGGTTAATTGTTCCATTGTTTCATTTCTAAAAAATGTTAAATGTAATTTTTTCTTTTTTTTTAGTTTGCACATATGCGTTATTTTACATATTATAAAAGTACATAAAAATTGTTTAGCCCTTATTGAATTATTTATTTGTATAGTAGCTTATTCCAAACATCTTAATGTATTATTTAGGCCATTAGCTATTATATTAGTGATGGTATGATTTTTCAAATGAAATCGTACAAAATCACTGAAAAGGCCTTGGGGTTTTTAGACAGTTACTTGCAAAACTAGACTTGGTAAAAATATGCACAAACTATCGCAAATTAGGTCCGGGGCTCAAAGGGTTAAGAACAAAGACTTCTAGTATTTATATTGGTAAAAACAAAAAAAGTATCAGTTTTTTTTTATGCCTTTTATCAAAACTGCAAGTTTAAAAATTTATAACTGAAAGGATTTGTAGTACGATTAAGACCAAATATTTACACAAGATAGGTAAAAATGTATTGTTTTTTAATTTGAAATATAAGAATTGTAGAATTGAATAAAAAATATTAATTCTTAACCGGACAGTTAAAAATATTTGTCATATTCAATTCCAAATTCATATACTTCATAATGTTGTGGAGCTATATATATAAAATCAAATAAGACATGCTTTTTATTAAGAAGTGCCATCACAATAACAGTCAACATGCAGAAGATCATCAAGGTCATGCAGATGCACTTTTGCCAGCCTTATACACAAAGTATGGCTGGCAATGACCTTGATGATCTGCGTGTTCACTGTTATTGTGATGACACTTCGTAATAAAAAGCATGTCTTATTTGATTAGTCAAAACAAATTTCTCCATCGTGAGGCATAACTTCAGAAGCGAATATTATGGTGATGCACCTTCTCACAGTTTTAGAGTTACCAAGATCAATTAATTATGGTGTGGTACATAAAGGAATAAAATTACATACTTATTAAATTCTGGTATATGAAATAAAACCAAAATACAAATGCTTAAAGATTAGATTACTTTTAGACAATTTATACGGAACTGATGATAACCCAAACTTTTAATAAACTCATGTTTAATTTACTGATAAATTGAACTTCCCTGTGAATGGGGTTGCCAACCACAATAACATAATTCATTATAATGACAAGATAAAGAGTTTTGGCCAAAATGACCAACTTTAAGCCTACTACCCAGTCAAACCCAAGTCACCTTAAGTCTTTTCGCTGGTACAAGAAGGTTTTTGTCCATGTGTTGCAACAACGCTTGTTACCTTTATTGTTGTTTAAACCCTAATGAAATATATCTGGACAACTTTAAGCTGAAATTACTGAGCACCATTTAGCACCAAAAGACGACATGTCCAATGTTTCAGCAAAATGACGACTGACTACACATGTCACTTTGAAAGTATCCCACACTGATATTGGAAATTTAGAGGAAGAAGGCACAAGGTATGTAGAAGCGAAATAAAAATAAAAGGAAGTTTATATTTCTGTTCCCAGTTTCCAGAAGAGCCTGACAGCAACTGTGGCATCATTGTCTCCACCATAGACACCCTTGCAGTTCACGTTTATCATCATTTCTTAAACCCTTTTAACATTTACTCCTTAGCGGCTTTTACTGAGTTAATTTGTCACTGACTTATGACTAAAAAGAACTGCTGACAAGTTAATCCGTCACACAAAAATTATCTGTTTTATTTTTATCTATGACGGGTGATGATTCGATTAGCAGGAAAACAGAGAAATAATCAAGGACACTTAGTTCACTGTTTTGCGACTAGATAGTGTGGGCATACTGATTAGCTTATATCGAGATGTGTACTTTGCTTGAAGCATAACGTGCACCGAGAATGCACATGTGTGGCATCAGTGCAGTGTTTGTGACGCAAGTTTGTCAATGGCTCCTTGCTTCAAGGTTTTCATTGAGTGAAATGACACTTTGTGGTACTATACTACACAAAAACAACTTGGGTAATGTTGTTATATGTGATGAGTCTGGAAGACAATAGTTCATTTGTGGATGACACTGATAACAACCAGAATTATGGTTCTTATATGCCGTCAACTTCATCAGGAATAAGATTAAACCATCTTCACATCAGAAGGCCTCGATTACTTAGTTTTTCAATAGCCTGGACCAAACTAGACATAGGCCTAAAGTAAAACCTAGGATGCTTAGAACTCTGAGAATTGTTAATTACAATACCATTGACTAAGAAGATGAAGAGAAGAATGTTGACATTATTTGGCTGTATGCAAATGAGGAATATTACCCAGGGTTTGAACATTGGTTTTAATATAATGAACTACCTGGTCTGAAACACTGTCACTCTCTAGACATTCCACGTCTATTTCATACTTAAGGCATTTTTTACACCTAAAGCTCCAAAGTAGCATTGTAAAATTTGCAAATAAATATGCCAGAACGTTCATTGAAGCCAAAAAAGCCAACATACGAAAGACAGGGATACAGCATAATAAGTGGCCACCACCACAATCGAATCATCAACATTCATAACTATCTACAAATACTGAAAACAAAATGTCAAACCAAACGTTATAATAGGTATTTCAAAATTACAATACAGTTTTGATGCTTTCTTATCTTAAAAATTGATATATTAACAATAAATAAAAAAAAAACTTTCTAGGCTATGTATATATTTTTTTATTGTTAGAGAAAACAAATTAATATTTACTTAGTATTTATTATTTTTAATGATAAATGTGTCTGAATACTTGTGACACAAAGAACACAAGTGTATCGCGATTGTACTCGAACCATTACTCAAATAAGAAATACATGATTTTAATTTGAATTACGAAGGTTGTTCAATAAGTCCTTAGAAAATCCTAGAGATGGCGCTAGTAGGAATGAAAAAAATGTTAGTAAGCAGCATTATTGATTAGACATTTCCGCTCGATCCAACGCATAGTTTCGTTGCTATTGACAATTGAAGTGAGCAATTTTTGTTTGTTTATAATAATTGAAAAAAGTGAATTTCGAACAGTAATAAAACTTTTTTTAAAAGACTTAACACCAAAAGAAATCAAATCTGAGTTGAATGCCGTTAATGGCTTATCTGCTCCTGTGTTTGCAACAGTTTACAATTAATTAAACGAGTTTAAACGTGGCTATCCATCTACAAATGAATTGGAACGACCAGTGGGCATCTACTCCCGAAATGATTGAAAAAATTTGGGAAACAATTTTGTATAATCGACAAATTAAAGTGCGAGAAAAAGTTGAGGCTACAGGTGGATATTACAAGACACAGTAGCTTCAATTTTGGATAAAAAATTTACACAAGATGGATGCTGCATTTGCTAACCAAGGACAATAAGAACTCAGACAATCATGTGGTCGATTCTGAGGTTATTTTGGCGATCCTGTGTTGCAATCTTACAGAATTTTTTCGTCGCTACATCACTGTTGATGAAACATTGATTCACTACTTTACTCCGGAGACAAAAAAACAGTTACAACAGTGAATGTTTTTGGGTGAACGGGCGCTGAAGTGAAATCTGCCAGATAGGTGATGGGTACAATCTTCTGTGATTGCACAGGGTATAATTTTCATTGCCTACATGGAAAAAGGCAAGACGACAACAGGAGTGTATAATGCGTCGCTGATGTAAAAGTTGAGCGAGGAAATCAAAGAAAAACACACGAAACAAAGAAAAAAAATCCTCTTACCAGGACAATGTCCAAGTGCAAACCTGTAAGGTTTCAGCAGGGAAAATGGCTGAATTTATGTTCAAAACATTGCAACATCCACCCTATTTGTCAGATTTGGCTCTCAGTAACTGTTTTCTGTTTCCAAATTTGAGAAAATGACATGGAGGACGACGCTTAACTTCAAACAAGGAGGTTATTGAGCAAACGAATTCTTTTTTTAAAGAACTTACAAAATCATATTAAAAAATTTGGAAAACATATGTATAGAATTGAAAGTAGATTATAAATGAGAAATAAAAAAATGTTTTCAGAAAAAAATTTGTATTTATATCTTTTTCTAAGAATTTATTAAATATATATTGGAACAATAATGTCAAACTGAATTACATTATAGGCTGTAAAAATTGTATTACAGTGAAGCTATATTTTTATATGTAAAAGAAATCTATGTATTTAGGATTATGTAAAATAACTAAACTTTATTTATATTATGTTTGAGCAACATAGTTCTTAAAATTACTTTAGAGGGTAAACATGTCTAACAGCATTTAAAAAATGCTCAAATGGATCACCACCATCAGTCATTATCTTATAATTATTTAAAAACATTGTTCAAATACATTTAGACAAAGATAGCATGTCTATCGTCGTTGTTCTTGCCGATGTCACTTCTCAACTCACTATGTAAATTATTTTATTTTATTGAATTAAATTAATTTTCTACAATTTGTTTACTTTGATAAAAAAGCTTGCAATGATTAATTATGAATCTCTATATGTCAAATGTTTTAACCCTTTAAGCGCCATAAAAAACTGGACCTGATCTTTGATTAAGCTACAAATTTTTTGCAAAAACGCGGATCCACGGCAATAACGTTTTGAGCTTGTAGTGGCCCTCCGCGTCAATAACGCTGGAAAGGTTAATATTCGATAGTTTAAAAATTTCTAATCAATAGTTAATTCAATAGTATTGGTGGCCGCTTATTATACTGCAGCCAAAGACAGACAATGGGAAGCCATGATTGAAAATGTTTGCATTTCCAACTGTTCTGCTGAAAATAGGTAGGCTATATAACAACTCTCATTGGCTCTTTATTACGCAACGACCTCAAATTAGCGTGGTTTCACCTTATTTCAGAAATAGTCCCCCATCACTGTTTTCAGGCTATTCTGCAATAATTTATTTACGCCACAATACCATTTTCCGCTGGCCATACCTGCTAGATTATGATGCAACTGTTAGAATTCAACCCCTAGTTTATTACTTCCACATACTAACTAGACACACTTTACTCCAAACAAATGTATTGATGCTGATAAACTTCACTCCAAACAAATGTATTGATGCTGATAAAGTATAGTAGCAACCAAAATCAACAGCTAACTACTATCAGTGCCTGTCAAAAAAACACGACGGATGGAGAGTCAAACTGTAGATGTGAATGATTCCAAACAGAGTACTGTATGCAATTTTTTAATACAAAGAGAGCAGAACAATGTGAAGTAAAGAAACACGGTCTTAACTTTGTAGCTGCAATGACATTGATGCAAATGTATCAACCATGAAAAAAGATAATCATTTGTCTATTGATCATTATTGTTATTCTACTTAATTAGAGAAACATATTTAACCCTCCAGCTGGAATGAAACGAATTATCGTCGCCAAAGGCCCGTCCAATTTGGCAAGGACAAATATTCGTCGCCAAAGTAGACATGTACAGTTATTGAAATTTTAGGCAATTAAGGTCATATAAATTATTTTTATTTGATATATTCTGGATGAGCATTAACTATAGTACCGATTTACTGTTCTTACTTCGATTATTGTCTTCTTTGTTTACCGTAAAACATCGTTCTCTACGGACAGCTGACGTGAACGTAGTATGGGTCAACCACCTTGTTGTGAAAATAGTACTTGTATTGTGGAAATTGTATTTTATAGTGTTTCAGTGTTGTTATTATTGTTCTTTAGCTTTCTTAGGCTATAGTTTTACTTGTTCAGTATGGGTGAAAACTTTAGAGACCGATCAAATAATCTTAGAGAGCTCGCAGGGCGGGATCTAGTGACGCTGAGTGAAAGATGAAACTTTGTATATATTGTACATATGTAAATAAGGTAAGTTTAAAATTTATTATTTTATTTTGTTTTATCTGTCATACTGATATAAGTATAAATGCAGTCATGAGATTATGTTTACCCACGAACATTAATATTTATTTAGAAATTATTTTTGAAAATAAGGAAATAAGGTAAACCACCCAAACACCGTGACTCCACCAAACTCCGTGATTTTCTACTTTGAACACTAAAAACAAGATTCTCTATGTCCAGAGGCCTACAAAATTATTTTTGTTCGATGTTAGAGGTTATACAGCATGACACTGAAGTTTCGCAGCGAAATTGGTGGGAAAAAGTTCAGTTGGCATTGTTTCTAGTTACACCGTGCATCTCCCACTCTGAAAACCTGAAGCATAGTTGTGGTTTTGGCCAAAGAAATCGGTAAGTACCTTAAGGTTTTACATATTCATATCAACTTATATGATAAAAATGAAGTGTTTTACTGATAACTATACTATTTATATTTAAGATAAAAGTAGGTTAAACTTACGTTTTTGAGTGCAAGTATTTATAATTTATGTCACGGACATTGGGTTCAATACAAGTCATGTTGCTTATTTCCGTGACGGAATCACGGAGTTTAGATCTGACATCTATTTTTATATTAGGTTCATATTCGTTTGTTTTAAGCATTTGTTTCCGTTAGAATGCATACACAGTTCGACCATATTCGGTTTTCGTTTGTAACAATATCCGTGACGGATTAGAAGCCGAGATATTTTACAATCAATTAAAATTGACGTGGTTAACAGATATGTTTTAACGAAAGTGCTGATATTTAATTAATTAAACATTAATATTATTTATTATTTGTAAAACTAAATAATTTGAATTATTTTTAGGGATGTCTGGATCTAAGAAAGATTCTGGAAAAGCTTCAAGGAGGAATTATAGCCAGGACGTCATCCTCCAAGCAATTCAAGCCGTCCGAGAAGGAGGCCTGACCGTCACGGCTGGCTCAAAAAGTTTTGGAATTTCCCGACAAACCCTGAAAGATAAATTGAGTGGGAAATTTGCAGTGGGATGTGCTATGGGTCGACCATCCATCCTTCACCTGGACGAGGGTTCCCTGTGAACAAGGAAAACTTGATCATGAGTGTCAAAAAACTTGCAGAAAATCTGCAGAGGCCCAACCCGTTTCCAGAATTTGTCCCTGGGGATAAGTGGTACAATCTGTTCATGAAACGGCACCCTGTTTTGTCAGGTAGAACAAGCCAGACCCTCAAGACCTCTCGAGCAAACCTGACTGAAGAGGACATTCGTGAGTGGTTTGATGGTGTAAAGAAATACGCTGAGATGAAGGAACTCATGTCCGTTTTTAGCAATCCATCGCGAGTTTTTAACTGTGATGAAACAGCATTTTTCTTATGCCCCAAGCAAAAAAAAGTTCTCGTCAAACGTGGTGAACGTATATTCAATATCGGGCAACGATGAAAAGGAATGCTTAACAGCATTGGTGACGGCCAGTGGCAGTGGGGAAATGGCACCTCCGTTGGTGGTTTACTCGTATGAGAGAATCCCACATAATGTTGTTCAAACTTATCCCGCAGGGTGGGGTTTGGGCAAAACTGACTCTGGGTGGATGACCGGGGTGTCCTTTTACGAATACATATCAAATGTATTTAATCCTTGGCTTGTCGCAAACAATGTACCTAAACCAGTGATAATGTTTGTTGATGGGCACACGTCCCACATTACATTTCATTTGAGTGAATTTTGTTCATTAAACCAAATTGAACTCATTGCTTTGTACCCGAATTCAACGCATGTGCTTCAGCCACTGGATGTTGCCGTTTTTCATCCAGTTAAGGCTCATTGGCAGAAGGAAGTCCAAAAATGGAGGTACGAAAACGGACCCCAAAAATAAAAAAAAGAAGATTTTGCCCCAATGTTGAAAAGAGTCCTTGATGTGAGTATAAAAAAGGAGACTGTCGTCAATGGATTTTCCACGACAGGTCTCTTAACCCTTAATGCTGATGATGTGGACTTTTCTAAAGTCATTAAATCACAGAGAAGATTTGATAATCAAAAAGCTGTGTCCAACAGTCAGTGGCTGGCTCTACAGAGTCATTTGTTTTACTTGGAGGAAAAGATTGGAGAGGCGAAATTGGGGCTTTTGAAGAAAGGAGAAATCCAAAGACGAGATGAAAGTTCGTTTGATTTGTGGACAGAGATAAAAGAGGAGGTAAGGACCTACGGAGAGGCACTAGAAAATAGTAAAACAAGTACAAGAACTGATAACAACCTGGTGGACACAGCACCAACAGAAGGCACTGCTACAACAGTTGTTAACAATGCGGAATGCGGAGTAAAAGTGATAGCTATTGGTCAGAGTGTTGTGGTGCAAAGTGACACATACCAAAACGAAGAACTAAGTTTAACCAACATATTTGATCTCTCGGGAATGAATGAATTCCCCATAGAACTGGACTTACCTGTAGATTATCCAACAGATAGTCTACTTGATATTCAATTTGAAATACCTAATTTAGATCAAACACTTCGTCCCTCTACTGGCCTTACTACCCCCACCAAAATTTAAAACTTCAACGACAAACGACCTTCTTACTTCGACTACCAAAGATCCTACTCCTTCAATTAGTGTTCCAAATTCTGCTTCAATACCTCTGTCTAGAAAAATCCCTACTTCACCTTCTTTGGACTGTATGACTCCCTCACCCATTCCAACTCCCACTGAAGAACCGACTACTAGTAGTAGTGTGCCTACGCAAACACCCTTGATAACTACACATACAAACTCTACTCAAAAGTCCAATTTAACCGTAGCAGAACTAAAGAGCAAGGTGCCCTCTCCTTTTAAAAGAGCACTGTTTTGGCCAGGAGAGACCCAGAAATCTAAGAAATATGTTAAAAGAATTAAGCTCCCTAGTGCTATAACATCAGAGGAATGGAAAGAATATTATAAGAAAAAAGAAGAAGATAAGAAAGTAGCCGCAGAGGAAAAGGAAAGGAAGAAACTTTTGAGGGAGGCGAAAGCCAAAATAAAAAATGAAAGCAGAGAGCAGAAAGGAACGAAATGGAAACGAAAAGTTTCAGAAAAGGAGGATATGGAAAATTAGGAGGATGAACCTAACGACAACTCGGCCCAGTTAGAACTTCCAGACCCCATAAACCTTAATGTTAACGAGCTTCAGCCAAGCCAGTGGGTTGTTGTTCCGTATGAGTTTTGGGGAAATAAGAAGTTGTTTGTAGGGCAAATAATATCAATAAATAAAGAAGATATGACAGGAAAAATAAAATTTTGGAAAAGAAGAAGGAATCGGGAAAAATTTATATGGCCGACAAAGGATGACGTAGACACTGTCCCCCTTGATGTGATAGTACAGTGTCTTCGTGAGCCTACATTTGATAGGTGGGGTTACCTAAAATTAAAAATTAAAATTGTTTAATTAATATAACTGTTTCGTTTATTAGTTATAAATTGTAGGCTAATTACTGTACCTAAATTAACTTCATTAGATATTGTTAATTGAACTAGATGCAAATTATAATACATTTATAATAGTCCGTTTGAATCGTTTATGGCTTTTGTTCGATTATTTTATTGCAGTCGATATATTGATATTTAAAATTTAATTTTAGTGTGATTTTTATGGTAGGCCGAAATGGATCTGCATCCATTTATATTGCTCTATTCACATTCCATTCAAAGATAAGGCTGCAGTATAATAAGCAGCCACCAGGAAAATTGAATCATAGATATTCATAAGTAACGAATCCTCTATATAACTACTCAAATCAAATTACGTTATAGGTATTAAAATTACTGTATAGTTCAGCTGTTTTTAAATCTTAAAAATTAATAATTTAACAATGAATAAAAACTATCCTGATTATGTATAAAATATAACAAAGGGCCATTCCACGCCAAATCATCCAGCCAAAAGTAGAATTGACACCCAAGGTTCTCTGATTTCAATAAAAGTTTACATAGATAATATATACATATAAATAAGAAGAAATCCAAAATTGTAGCTTATTTCTAACAAAGGGTTTCAGAGATACGGCCATTTGAAGTTTTATGCTAATTCAGTTTCCAAGGCCCATTTTTGCCGCCAAGTGAGCGTAACACGTATTCTCGTCTTTCCATGTAGAATGGACAATTATGAAGCTAGAGGCTTCAAATTTTACTCATATGTTCAAAACTTAATGCAGAATCATATAATACTATTAAAATGGGATTTATTATCTTCTATCACCATAAAAAATAATTCATAAACACAAATAATTTGATTTTTCTGAAATCGAACATTAAGTTACAAAAAGTGTTGTAGCAAAAAATCTCTCTCCACCTACCCTTATAAAAGTAAATATCACTGGAAAGAGGATAGAATCATCTTTCAAATGGTATAATAATATGAGTGGGGTTTTTGAGTATTAACATTTTTATCATATATCAAAGTCAAAAATTAAATTTTTAAGACACTAAAATGTGATTGTATACAAAATATTTATGGTGATGAAGAAAAATTAAATTCTAAGGTGTAAAAATTGTATTATATTTTGTTTGAAAATATCTGAAAATATATGAAGGTGAAATAAAATATTGTGTTCTAAGTTTTTAAGTGTGTATAAATAAAAAAGAAAATTATGTTTCTTTAAAAAATTTAGTAAGTCAATGAATTAAAGTATTATTTTTACACAAATAATTATTGGCCTAACTAAATTGGCCTACAATACTTTTACCTACAACATGGCTAATAATAACTTTACAAGCATTAAAATAATATTTTATACAACATTTAAAAGTTTAACATTCTGAATAAAAAAAAAACAACACTTTATTAACTATTTAAAGGTTCAAACATCAATATTACATTATATGCTAATTACTAATATTTTATAAACACAAACCACAATGGGTGACATCTAGACCAGTTCAAACCAGTGTTTTGAAATTACTCTTGTGGAGACATGAAACATTCATTCAAATCTCAACATGAAAGAGACTTACTCTTGTGGAGACATGAAACACACAAGTCTCAACATGACTCAGTAAGTCACCACTGCAAGCTATTGTCAGTATGTGAGGATCTGTGGTTCAGTTAACATTGGGTGCTGTGTACTACATATTTTTGTGAATTGTCTATTTTAAATGAATGAATTAATTTATTTATTATAAATATGTAATTAATTGTGAAGTGTTTATTTTTATCATGGAAGAAATTGCTGGACCAAGTCAAGTGAGGACCAAATTTAATTTGTACAGTAGGTAAAACTTTCAGACTCTTCTTGTGAAAACTTTACTCTGACAAAAGATAAAAGTGTACATTTAATTTTTCAAAAGCTTTCAAGTGAAGAAGTAGAAACATTGAGTTGGCGGACAAAATAATCAGTATTGTGAAAATGACACAATTTGTTCTCATCATTTTTGTTATTTTTTTTGAAATATTTTGAAAAAAGCCAAAAAATCATGTTGTGGACCCTTTTCAAAAACATGCTGTACCTTTTGACAAAGAAAAAAGATTTAAGAGTAATTACCTTAGAAAAGGCGAAAGATGTTAGAGAACATAAAGACATAATTTTAGTCCCAGGAAAGCTTTTGTGCAGTAATTTGTAGAAAGTTTATTGAATGTAGAAAACAAAGGTTTAAATAATGATGAAAACTGCATTTCATGAGAGTGATGAAGATATTGGCAAAGATCTTACGACTGCCAAAAGAGTAGTGGAAAAAAGAAGTTCTAAATGAGTCTCTGTTAGGTTTAGATGTGACACCTCTGAAACTCCAGTCCTTATCTACTCATTCCAAAAAAAATATATGCCAGGAAAAAAGTTAAAGCAGGCAAAAATTACAAGTCAAGAAGAAACTATCTTTTGTCCTACAAGTAAATGATGATTCTTTAAAATGAGTCTTCGAGTGATGGCGAAGAAAAATTTCATGATGAGGAAAAGAAAAAATCTGAAGATCTTGATTATTTAATGGATGCTATTAAGCAAAAGCTGAGGACCAATATAACCAGAAGGGAAAAAATACAATTACTAACATTTGCTCCTAAGTCATGGTCCCGCAGAAAAGTAGCTGAAAAACTGAAATGTTTCAGAATTACTTAGTACGAAAAGCTAGGGCTGTTTGTAATGAAAAGGGCATTTTGGCGATGCCAGAAAACCAAAAGAAGGTAGAAAACTACCTGAAGAGACAATTGAAGCAGTAAAACAGTTCTATGAAGATGATGAATTTTCTTATATGTTTCCAGGAGCGAAAGACAGAGTTAGTGTACAAAAAAATACCTACATGCAAAAAAGACTACTTTTATGTAATTTAGAAGAACTGTTTATTGCATTCAAAGAAAAACATCCAAATTTAAAAATAGGATTTTCAAAATTTTGCTCTCTGAGGCCAAAATGGTGTGTACTGGCTGGTTCTCCAGGCACGCATTGCGTTTGTGTATGGCCTATACACATCAAAATGTCGAGCTTTTGGCTAATGCCATAAATCAGCATGATAAAGAAAGCCATACATATTATGATGGAAAAATTAGTCTGCAACAGACAGTCCAGAAATTGTATGCTGAAAACGTTGTGATGAATGTCCAAAAACAAACGAGCCATTTAAGACAATACTTGGAGGATATTTTAGAAGATTTTGATGATGAGGAAGAAATCAAATTCTCACAGTGGATAAGTGATGGTCACATGAAGCTGCAGACAATGCTTCTTCCACGCCAAGAGTTTATTGGCTTTTGTAATTGATAAAATTGAATCACTCATATCCACATTCTTTCATAACTAAATCACAAAACACCTATATGAGGGAAAGGAAGGAGAATTTACAATATGATGTAGCCTTAGTCCTAATGGACTTCGCTGAAAATTACAATTTTTGTCCTACAAAATGAAGTGCAATCCTATCATTGGAGTCATTTAAGTTGTTCAATTCATCCTGTTTGTTGTTTACTCAAGAAGCGAGGGTGAAATAACAAAAGAATCCTCTTTGTGTTTTATTTCCGATGATTTGAAACATGATGTACCATTCGTCTATTCCGTTCAAGAAAAAACCGTTGAGTACATTAAGTCCAACTTTCCTAACGTAACCAAAATTGAATACCTAACAGATGGTTGCAGTGCCCAATATAAAAATTACAAGTCAATGGTAAATTTGTGTTACCATAAAGAAGATTTTGGGCTAGAAGCAAGTTGGTCATTCCATGCAACAAGTCACGGAAAAACTGTTTGTGATGGGATCGGAGGAACAGTTAAGAGGACTGTAACAAAGAAAAAACTTACAAAGTGCCAGAGATTCAGACCAAATCATAAATGCTGAAGAAATGTACTCATTTTGTGCAAATCAGTTCTCGAAAATTAGTTTTTTCTTTTTTGAAAGAGAACGATATTGAAAACAAAAGAAAGTCTCTTGAAACCCTTTTTGAATGTTGTGAAACTATTAAGGGAACAAGAAGTTTTCACTTCTTTCAGCCAGCAACTAGTGAAGTAATTACAGCGAAGCGACTAAGCTCAGACACTGATGTCTGTTTAAAACAAAACATATTCAAGAACACTTTGCCAACTCTAGAGCCTAATATTCATTCTTTTGTAGCATGTGTCTATGAAAATAAATTGGTGGATAGGAATGATCCATGTTGTTTCAATGAAGTTGAAGGAGATTATGATGTAAAATTTATGCACCCTCATGGACCTAGTGAAACTTTTTTTTGGCCCCAAAAAGAAGATCAGTGCCCTGTTCCAGCAGCTCATCTGTTATGCATTGTTAATCCACCTGAAACAACCTCTCTTGGACGTTCGTACAAAATTGATTCTGTATCTCGGAAAGAAATAGACAAAGCGTGGAATATTTTCAGTTTGTAATTAGAGTGCAATGTGCGTGTGTGAGAAAGAAAAATGTAGTTTTGATGGACCAAACATAATCAATTCAGTATAAATGATTTTTATTTTTTTTAACATGAAAATGTACATACCTGTTAAAATATTATCAAGTAAGTACTGAAATATAAGTTTGTGTACTCATTATAAGTGACTTAATTGTTTTTAAAACTTAACTGTGACTTATTCTGCAACAACATTTGATTTAACATATTTAATTTTATGTAAAATGGCCTCTTTCAAAACAATTTTTCATAGGTATTTTTAATATTTGGCTATATTTTGTGTTTTAAAATAGAGTAAAATTTTATTTTTTACTTTGACGTGTAATAAAAAATGGTAATACACAAAACCCCACTCATATTATTATACCATTTGAAAGATAATTTTATCCTCTTTCCAGTGATATATACTTTTATAGGGGTAGGTGGAGAGAGATTTTTTGCTACAAAACTTTTTGTAACTTGATGTTCCGATTTCAGAAAAATCAAATTATTTGTGTTTCGGAATTATTTTTTATGGTGATAGTAGATAACAAATCTCATTTTAATAGTATATTATGATTCTGCATTAAGTTTTGAAACATATGAGTAAAATTTGAAGCCTGTAGCTTAAAAAAATTGTCCATTCCACATAGAAATACGAGAATACGTGTACGCTCACTTGGCGTCAAAAATGGGTCTCGGGAACTGAATTAGCTAATAAATTTAAAAATTCATATGTCTGGAACCATTTGTCAGAACCAACTGAAATTTTGGATTTTATCCTATCTAAATGCCTACATTATGTGTACAAAATTTCATTAAAATCTGTGACGGGTGGGTGTACGACCCCTGGATGACTTGGTGTGGAATGGCCCCAAACAAAACATGTACATAGGTAGCCAATGTAATTGTGACCAGCAATTAGCCTATCTAAATACCATACACACGATTTTACTTTGTTTGAATTAATTTGGAACCAAATTAGGTTGCACTTTACTTTAAACACATCAGCTACAACAATCTAAAACAACTTTTATCAATTTCTTAAAATAATGTTTTCATTCCCATAAAGAATTTTTAGGCGGTCGCGATCTATAATTGTACACTATGTGATAATATGTTTGAAATTTTAGATTAGAAGGTTATTATATGTTATATCGTGAATAATCCAACAATCTAGGGGATTTAGGGAATCGTGGTTTCTGGGTAGGAAGGATATAGAACAAAGTAGAAGAAACTTTAGAGGTCTAAGCACTTTTGCAACAGTTTCTAGTTTCTATCTCTAAGTTAGTGTTTATTCCTCTGTTTATACACAGTTTTACAACATTTTCTACCAATGCATATCTATCCTGTGCAACTTGTTATTAAATAATTATTTTTAGCTATTTCGTTTTGATTGGTCAGACTTTTCTGTGTTTTACATTCCAAAATAAAGACATAAGTGGTTGGTGTTTTGGCGTCTGTATTAGCCATTTTGTATTCGCGTTATCTTCAATTTGGTTTTCATAATTCTCTGAACAATGGAGTTACCTTCAACGAGTGTTGAAGTAATACAACCAGTGATAAATAAGTGCAGTGGGTGTTCTCTAAAGTCGTTTGACAGCACTTCAATGAATAATTTGGAAATTGATTTGTTTTTATTGTGAGATGGAGTTTTGAACAGTTTTCGTTGTGTGATAGATGTGGCGGCCATAGTCCTCTAGCTGAAGAGGCTGTTGTTTTAGGCTACACTTATTTTCTTATTTTATATTGAAATGTTGACAAATAATGTGCATTGACTAAAGTAAATAATTATCTCGATACTACCAAATACGACATGAAACCTCTTCATAAAAATCTTTTAATTATTGTGGTTTACATATTTTAACAATAGTATATTTATTAATGTAAATATTGCTTCTGGAGGCAAAAGTATTATAGAACTGCAGACTGTTTCTCGATTATTGTAATCTTCGTGGAATTCTAATGCTATTAATAAGTGCTACAAGACAAACATTTTTGCTAAGAAATTTTTCATCTCAGCTTAAATCCTGCTTTAAGTACAGTTTAGTTATTTATATAATTTAACACATGGCGTGCAGTGTGGTCACCGGTGACCTCGCGTGCCATTGTTTATTTAAGGGTTCAGTGTGGATCAGCCATTCTCATATTCAGTAAGATATTTTCCCCAAAGTCAATGTGTTAAAAAAATTAATTTCTTTTCCATATAAAAATATAGCTTCTCTATATTAACATTTCTAAAGCTCAAAAATTATTCATTTCAACATCATGGTTCAAAATTTAATTATAATAAAATCGTGTTTGGAATTAAATTCAAAATCTTTTGTTATTGACTAATGGCGGCAGAACGGTGACGTACGTGTATTCTTTGTTTCAAAAGCAATTTTGTTGTAATTATATATTATATTTCAATTTGTAAATTATATTAATATTTATACAATAACTTCTAAGATTGAAAACTAGCCAAACCATATTGTTCTTTGAAATACACTGAGGTGCAAAAAAAGTGGGACGCATTGTTTTTCTTAAATGCCTTTAGCTTAAATCAACTTGTTGGGCATGAATCGTGTTTACGTAAATAAATATAGTGTATGAGTTCCAGTTCTAAATGAAAACCGCTAATTGCCCTATAAAAATTTGACAAACCTGTTCATTAGTCTCATTCTGCATGTCTGTTATTGTAATACAATGTACTTGTCTATTCTTATGAAGCCAAATCTTGACCTTTGTACATCACTGTTGGCCACCATATCCTCATTCCTGTTTCTGATTGTAACTAATACAGTTGTAGTTGTTAAGTTGCAGTTAATTTTTTACTTTTAAAATGCCTCTTTCACCAGTGAATGCGGCTAGAGTGGTGGCATTAGTTGAAAATGGCAATAGTGTGCGTCAGGATAACAGGATTTTCACGTTCAAGCATAAATAGAGCTGTTATTCGATTCAGGTTAACTGGTAGTTATGGTAGAAGGCCCGGATCCAGTCGTAGCCGAGCAACTAGTGCTAGGGATGATCGGTTTATTGTTTCATTGAGTCTACGAAATCGGTTTTCAACTTCTATTGAACTGGAAAATGAACTTCGGAGGGTTCGGGAAGTGAATATTAGCAGATGGACTGTAAGAAGAAGGTTGCAGGAAAGACAATTAAATGCATGTCGGCCTGCCACTGGCCCAAGACTGACCGCACGTCATCGGCAAGCTCGTTTGCGATTTGCAAGAAACCACTTAAACTGGACTATTGACCAGTGGAGTCGAGTATTATTCTCTGACGAGTCCAGATTCTCTCTCATATCACCTGATGGTAGGCAAAGGGTGAAAGGGTGTGGAGAAGGCGAGGTGAGCGATATGCGCAATGTAACATATCACTCAGGGACAGTTTCAATGGTGGCTCTATCATGGTGTGGGGCGGAATATCAAGGGAAGCTCGAACGGAGTTAGTTGTTTTTGATAGAGGAACTTTAAATGGTCAGAGGTATGTCGAAGACGTTCTAGCAGAACATGTTACAGTTTATGCAGGATTTGTTGGGCCAGATTTTGTTTTCATGCATGACAATGCTCGACCCCATACCGCTAGAGTGGTGCAAGACAACCTTCAGGATGTGCAAATTAGTACGATGGAGTGGCCAGCACGTAGCCAAGATCTAAATCCAATAGAAAATATCTGGGACCAGATTGGGAGAGCAATTAGAAGTCAACGTGGCGAGATGCTAACTTTGGATCAACTTCGACAGGCTGTACAGGCAGAATGGTCAACATAACATACAGAACGTGATTGACAGCATGCCTAGGCGGCTGGAAGCTGTCATCAGATCTTGGGGAGGAAATACGAGGTACTGAACTTTCTGAAATGGAAAACATAAAACCCACCGAGTGTTTTAAAAGAACTCCTTGAAAAGAACACTATTACTCAATTGTGTGGATTTTTGTTGGGTATGAAAACATTATTTTTCTTTTTTTTTAATTAAAACATAATACATTTTAAGTAACTGATTTGATTTGTTGTGTTTTAGGTTATTTCTTGAGAGTAATTTGTGTTCAAGTTGGTTTAAACTAAGAAAATAAAAAAGATATTAAACGAAAATAGAGTGTTCCATTTTTTTTGCACCTCAGTGTATCTATTACGTTATTTGGTCCGACATTTTGCTTTCAATCCTTTGAATAGGAATCCATAAATACATATAATTAAATAATCATCATCCGATTGTTTTGGCATTATCCGATTGTTTTGGTGGTGCTTATTATACTGCAGCCAAATTATAGGCTTTTAAGACTGTTATTCTGTAAAATAAGAACAGTTTGAATTATTAATTATGGTAATTGTGAAAGTAATGGCCGGAGCAGCAAAATACCAGTTTCGCATTATTAACTTATAGGAATCGTTCTACTGAACAAAACAATGTAAGGTTTCACGGGGTAGAAATTAGAAATATTGAAGTTGTAGAACATAAAAAATGGAACTACTTAATATGCGCGGAGCTATATTTCCATGTTGTACAACTGCGTCGGGTTCATGTGACCTTTCTAACCATGATTCAACCTCATGATGATGTCATCGAATGTGCCGCCATCTTTGGAAACATAAATGAAAAATAATACTGAAATGAGCATAATTTTGACCCAAATGAACAATGCTTTTCTTAATATTGAGCTATAAATCAATTAGTTGTTATCTGGATTGAGACGAGAGCCTCCGATCCATGATTGGTGCTGCCGCAGGCCACGCTGATGTCAACAAAAGAAAAACATCCCTCGACGTAGTACCTATCAGTAAAATATCAAATTTTAAATGGGCTGATCAGAAATATAAATTGAAAAGTACCGCAAAGAAATTATGTAAAGTGTACAAAACATAATAAATAATGTAAAAATCCCAATATTAATATATAAATGGACAGTAATAGAGAACACTTACTATTAAAAGGAAATAATCTAGTTTCGGTCAAAACGGAAACTCCTTACATACCCGACACATACACTACGTTTCGTCCAACTAGTGGATGGTTTATCCATGATTGACAAGCACTCACTAAATCCAAACTACAGTACACAATATCTTGTAAAGCACTGGACCAGAGCCCCGGAACACTCAGATAAAAGATATGCTATAAGTCCCGGCTGCAGATAAGATTGAAGTACATAGATATCGAGACACACAGCACTCAAACAGAACATTAAAAAGAACTATTAATGAATATTACCCCCGAAAACCATGTTATTTGTTGTTTGCACCTCCTAAAACCATATATATTTTTGTTCAGGAGGATGAGCAGAATACCTTAATAACATCAAATTTGTGATTTGCTGGGTTGGCCTTTAACCGCATAGATACCTTAATTATGAGTATCTAGGCTATAGGTCAATCTTTTTACATTAAATATTCTTGATATATCCAATTGATAATTGATTTTTTTTTGTCACAGTGGACACTTAATATATTGCAGCCAAAGGTAATAAACCAGCATAAAGTGTAGCTTGTAAACATTTACCCACCAAAGATAGCCTACAACAACTTTGTAAAAATGAGGCCTAGACCAAACCTTTTACTTTAACCTATTTCAATTAAATATACAACCATGATGTATCTCTTTCAGTGCTAGATTAATTCTTCTAGTTGACTTATATTGGGACTTCAAAGAATGTCAATGATAAGAAAATTAGTACGTAACTAATATCCCTGGTTATTGCACAAACTCCAGTGTTACAATGTGACACTACATAATATATTAAAAAAATAACTATACTATTGTGCAACTTGAAACAATATTTTGGATATGAAATGAAGAAAACTAAAAAACGGTTTAGTTAATCAGTCTAATTTGTTTCTCACCTTCATGTTGAGAGCCCCTCCTGAAGAAATAAATTTATGACTCACACTCAACTTTAGTATTTCCCTGACAAGCAGAATCAATCACTCAAATTATTGTCAACCAATATTAACCTTCTATGACCACCAACTGATTACTACAAGTCCGTGAAACGAAAGCAAGGATTGTGTATTGTTATTACGATGTTTATCTGTTGAGTTCCTGTTTTTGTCAGCTGTTGACTGTGCTTCGAGGTTGATGACGTCATCATGGTTGCATACGGCAACGACAGAAGGCCAGTTAATTGAAAACGTGTTCCAGTTTAGATTAATAAAAAGTAACTTCTGTTACCTAAAGGTAATTTATTTAATAAAGGCTTTCTGTTCAATTTAACTATTCATCTTTTGAACATAAGCTTAAAGACTTGTAAAATCCTGGTTTTTATTCACTCTCATGAGTTTTTTTTCCATTCATCCATACCAGTAAAACATTTACTTGGTTACTTGGTTTTCAATTAGTCTGTCAGATTTAATACTACACTAAAAATGTAAAAGCTTTTCTAAATTACGTTTAACATTTAGTTGTTTTATGTATACCTGTATTGACTATTCATAAATTTATACTTAACATGTAAAGATTTCAAAGGTGTAATATTGTAAACAAGTGTTCCCGTATTTGGACGACATCTTTTCTCACATTTATATGATGAATAACAGGGGTGGATTTATAAAATTACGGAAATTTGTTGACTTCATCATCTTTCTATGTTTTCCGTACTGAAAGTACGAGAATAAGTTATAGCAATCCATAATTTGCGTTTTACTTATCAGCTGTTGTCCGTAGAATATTTTTAGGACGCGGTGGATTCTAGATTCGCCTTTGAATCAGGTCATGACTTTTTACGTGTAGTCTATTTAAGCATTTTTGCTGTTTTACTCATTATTTTGAAAAAAAAAAAATACTTGAAATATTGGTATTAGAACCGATACCAGATTTTTAACAATCTACCTGGTAACAGAGTGTTATCTATATTACGATGTTGTATGAATTGAAATTCACAAACGATTCTATTACAAAAGAGTCCAAAAGCCTGAAGACTGCAACTTACAATGTTTTACAAATACTGGCAGCAACCTTATTAGAGTAAGAGTTGTGACAGTTCTGCCAAACAACTATGATAAGAAAGTAGGTGTTATTAGTCTTGCAATAAGTGCGACGAAAGAACCTTTTCATTAGAGACGAACGACAACATTATACCTTGGAACTTAACGTCTTTCTGGGAATGTGTGAGGAAACTTGCAATGATGTTAGTTACAACGGTTGGTGGATTTAAACATTTCTATGCATTCCTAAACACTATCACATATAATTTTAAAGTACCGTTTTCTAGGTGAGAGGTAAAATAGTAATAACAAATATCCAACAAAACCAGTTCTGGATACTAAAATTATATATACATATATATATATACCTGCGTTCTCTTACATTTGTTTCAATCTCCCTCACTTATCACCCACGACAGCTTTTAGACAATTTTAAAGTTTACATGTGACAAAATGTCTCCAACCACACTAATAAAACTATGTCTAATTGTGATGTTGTAAATAGTGAGAAAATATTAAAAAATTACGGAGCTATTGAATATTGCACTGATGAATACGGAAGGTGAAGGAACAGTTCAGATCCTTTTCTAGTCACCAATACTTTTCTTATATTACACTCCAAATCCGAGCAATCTTTATAAAGAAAGTAAATTACAAAATGGAACGGTTTGGTAAGGGGTTTCCTCAATAGACTCATATCATGTCTAGAACAGAACAATGTATTTAATACAAATCAATTTAGATTCATAAGCAAAAATCTACAACAAAACCTATTAACTTCATTGTTTCGTTCCCTTCACAGGTTGTTGTTGAAAATTATCAAAGGGAAAAATTAAAATTATCGTCGACTTGCTGTTTCAGAAACTGAACTGCTTGGGGGAAAGAACGGTTTCACATGTTAGGATCGTATTTAATTGGAAAGACTCAGTCAGTGCATAAGCCTGGTATTTAGGTACCTAGTATTTTTGGAAAGGCTGCATCGCTGAACATACCAGACAATGATATCTTAGTGGGGCGGGGATTGGATTCCTCAAGGGCCGATGCTCGGTCCAGTTATTTTTCTTTTACACTGTACTATTAACTTGCCAAACTGTGTTAACGTTACATATTATACAAGTCTGTTTTTTGCAGGTGATACTTATCTGTCAGTAAGGGCCGAAATCCAAAGATAAATAAATAAAAATACATGTAATTTATATATAGCAATTTTAAATCAGCACGCATTTCTGCACTTATTCTTGGATACAGAAGGAGAACAAAACGTTCTGACTTGACTCCTGGGATCCACGTTAGTCCATTGAAAAGGTCCATCACGACCAAACAGTAGAGTAGGCCTACGTTTCAAATACTACTTAATAATAACCATGATTTCAATATACAAAACATACTCTCGGCCGGATTAAAAAGATTCAAACCCCTAGAATCTACCTGTAGTACGGGACCTGGGTTCGTGTGTTGGGGGCTATAGAATACCTCCTAATAAAAGGGAATCCGCCCCCCTCCTTGGGAAAAGAATTGCAAAATTAGGTGTAAAATGGTGCTTTTAAGGGCATTTGCGCTAAATATTCTGTATTATCTAGCCCTGTCTCCAACTTGTTCATTGTTCTCACTAAACCCAGAGCAGCCATCAACATTTTATTATTATACATCAAAATCAATAAGATTGAAATTTTGTCAGAAATACAGCATGGCTATACAACAAGGCAAAGGGCTAACTACGAATTCTTTACCCCTAGATTAAATCATGGTTCAGAACTTATTAACTTTTTATCGTGCTCAAATCATCTTTAGAAACTTGCCAGAGGAATTAAAAATGGAGAGTGACAGTGTGGCTGTCTGCAAACAGAGGGTGAGTCGATGGTTGTACCGCATTGGCTGGGAGGCTGCTGAGAGGCTGTTACGTTCTCCTTATTTTTAACACAATTTTAGTTTCTTTTGGTATAATTACAAGTAACATGTCAGCATCGCATATTCTGATGGATACTCCGCACTTGTTAATCTAATTATTCTAAATAGTAAAAAGTTATTATTTACTTGAGGCACCCATTGATTTGCTGATGTTACAATACACTAGCCCTGCACATTCAAAATAATGATTTAGTAACAAGTATGTACATAAAACGTACTATCTACTATAATAAAACAAGACCAGACACATTATTTTGTAATTGTAATTGTGGTGTGGGCCCCTAGGCGCGCGCCTATGTCGCCGATGCTTAAATCCGGATACCCAGCAGCCATCCAGTGTAACCCAGATGAAGAGGTGTTGTCATTTCTCATTCTCAAAAAATATGAAAGGAAGATAATCTTTTACGTTGCGGACATGAAATTTGTACAATCAACGAATTCATTTATGCATGGTATACACGCTCTATATCTTGTCCACCCAAGATAGAGAAGGGTTAAGCAAGTTTTTTTTATGTTTGCTGAGGATTTGTATTAAATAAAACGATTGTATCAATTTAAAAATAGTAATTAAAAATTTATCTAATTTTGTCAAAATTGAAATTGAACAATATTTGTTATAACCTGCAGTATCTGAAGTAATACATTTAAATTTAAGAAAGATTTAACTAAATGTTCATAATTCAACATTTTTCCTTCCAGTACTCAAACTGCAGTATCAGTAATTATTTTTTATAAATAATACAAAGCTAAAAGGTTTTATTTTAGGTGATTTTGTAAAGATATTTATGCAGAGTTGTCTCTTCTATCTGTTTACTTGTCCATACACGAAATATGATCAATTTTATGAGTCGCTTGAAAACGTAACAGTATACGAATATACTGTTTAGATACAATAAACTAGTTTGCCCTAAAGACTATAAAGCGGAGCTTCAAAGAATGGCTGATAGCATGTGCAAATGCTTATATTTATTTATTTGAAATATATACTGTTGTAAGGATAATTTAGTCAAAATGTACTACACTAAACGAACAATCGTGTAATTGTTCCATTTCATGGGCAGCTGCTAGACAGTGGAATTTATTGTACAATTATCTTGTCTTTTTATTAGGCATTACAGGAAGCACTATCTTGAGATAAAGACTGGTGACTCTGCTATGTGATAAAGACAACATGATTGTATACAATCTAGAGATTACATCATGTGTAAATGTAAAGTTCGTCGTACCCCATAACATAAGTTAAATATTCTCTTAAAGATATTGTTACGGTTTATTAGTAAATACGAAAGAGTTTTTATCATTTTCTTGGCCTAAATGAACCAAAAATAAATAAAACAACGAACAAAACATGAGCTGTTGAGAAATATCTTCAAAGGTAATAATAATGAGTTTTAATATTAAACAGTAGAGCAGAAATCCTAGGATGTAAGGATTTGATAGTGTTTAAACCACGTAGTCAATTTACCATATATCATGGTCGATGGCTATATGTTTTATACGTTAATATGATCAATAGTTTAAATGCAGTTGAAAACTAAGTAAAACAAAAATCAGTTTCTTATCATATGTATCCTGTTGTGATGTTATTATTGAAATTGTTTGTTAGATCTATATATACGGTTGCATTTTTACTGTTGTATACATTTTATATTAAATCCTGTTGTGTTGAACTTCTATTGAACTTGGTGGATCTTGGATTTGTGAAATTTGTACCACAATCTGAATATAGATTTATTACATTATTAATAATTGTTATTTATCTTCTAAATGAATTTTACTATTAAATGTCTACTGCCAAGCTATAGTTGTTGAAATTGTTTGTTAAATAACTTGACCAATGTGTTACAGTTTGATTATTTTTGTATTTAATAATGTATTACTGACATATATTTTAAATACGGCTAAGTAGTTCTTAGATTTGTTAAGCATTCTATTACTAATTGTTTTTGTTTGATTTATGTAATGATTTATTTATTTATAATATCTAAAAATGTTGAAACACGTTATTTATTTAAATGTAAGTCCACCAAAAGATGACTGGATAGGCTTTGAATATACTTTGCCAAATATAGTATATGATGACAAAATATTAAAAAGGAAATTGTTTTTCTCTTCCACACGTGCTTTGTATAGCACATGGAATTGCATTTTTTGTGAACTATTTGGAAAATAAAGTTTTTTTGTGAACTGTGAACTGAAGAAAGACTCAGGCGTCTCAACTGTACAGGGCGAGATATAAGTCTGGATACATTCCTGTAAAAGTCGCTCCAAAGAAAATGGCGTCTAGTATGACATGTCTTTAGGTGGGTGCGCAACTTTTAGGAGCTATGGCATAATCGGCGGCCATCTTGAAATCCGCCATATTGGATTTGGGTAGAACTTTTCAAATGGAAGGAGGACTTATCCTCAGGAATACAAATTTAAAATACGTTTTGTACGAGTTATGACCTGTTAGTATAACCAACAGATAAGGCAAACGTCGGGACACACAGCCATACAAGACGAAAGATACGGGTGATCATAATGGCGTCTATATGTAGGTGGAGACGCAATATTCAAAAGTTTGGTTCTTTCCACTGATGACCTATGGAAAGTATCCATAGAAGTCGATCAGGTTTTGGAGTTTTACTAACATACTTTTTTAATAGTTATGAAATATGTTTTTTCTGCTTAATTTTGCAGTACTTTTAAACTTAACGCAATGTAAATTTAACTAACTAAAATAACGTAAAAAATTAAATGAATGCAATGGCGTACAAAATTCCCCCCAAATTATAGACAAGGTTTAATAAATGTCTTTTTATTTTTTACCAATTAATTTTAAGAAAGGCCAATGGTGTGATCCTTAGCTTATAATTTGGGGGGGGGGGGGTTTGAGGGGTACATGAATTGGAAAGGAATTTAAAATATCATGTTAAAACGGCAATAAGTCTTGCAGTGGTGTCCTTATGGTCATATTGAATGACAGTGAACTTATACTTGTATAGCCAAGATGGATGTGGATCAATACGGTTCTGACTCCATATAAATAAGTGGGATTCTCCTTCTAGCCGATAATTGCGTTTGGAGTGTTACTTAATTAACGTGTTAAGGACTTCATATTTCAAAACGTTGCTTATCCCTTATTCATACCCTTTCTCTAATACTTGTACGGATATTAGTGTCTCAAATTAATGGAAATTAGTTATTACTGGAGTAAAATTTATGTTTTAATTTCAGCAACCGAAACGGGCTTTATAAATAGTGCCAGTGTATCTAGGACCATAAATTCAACCATAGATGTATCCACATTGCAGACTCGGTACTGACTTTGCAGAAATGTGGTAAAAACATAAATGCAGTATGCAGAAAACCATATTAAAGTTTTCATAGATTAATACTTCTTTATATTCGTCCCATTCCTCCGGTAATCTGTCTTTATTGGAGAGTTTGCAAATAATGGCAAGTTTACTTTACCTTTGTCAAAGTCTATTAGAAGGAGATAGGCAATCTGCATAATTAGAATAACTTACATAATGAAATACTTCCTGACAGTGCCGGTGGTAGGCTAGCTTTTTGAGTACGAGTTAAATGCACTTTCCCTATTATTTAAAATGCATTATTTGATATACCTTATATTGAAAGCTGTAGTGCTGTAATTGCAAGTAAACGATAAAAATGCATTAATGATTTCACCTTCTTCAAATAATAATCTTGTAATAATGGTAAGGTTATTAAGATTGGTAATCATGCTTTATAAAATTACACAGCATTAATAATTTCTTTTCGCTTAAAACTATAAGCTGGGAAAACTCCCAATTGCTCATTTTGTGTTGAGTCCTGAGTGACAAAATATTCAGGATGATTATTGTTGATTAGGAGTAGAGTCGTGAAGATCGCTCGTCCATCATGAGCAGGATAGTTATAAATTTTAGTTTTCTGCATACTGCATTATTTAGTTTTCAGGTGCTGTTGCCACATGATATAATGAATTCCTTTTCCAATACATCTAACCCTACAGTCCGACGTATAAGTAGCTAAGGGTTACAAAAAAGACCTGTCTTAAAATTAATTGGTTAAAAGAAATAAAAAACCTTAATTACCTTAGGCATTAACCTTGACTATAATTTGTGAGTAATTAAGCAATTAACAACCATTACACCCATTTGGTTTAGGATATTATTAACGTTTAGTGAGTTGAACTCATATTGCTTCAAGTTTAAAAGCACGCTGTAAAATTAAGCAGAGCAAAAATGGCTCATAAATTCTTTAGTCGAACTCCAAAATCTGATCAACTTCTGTGAAAAAGTTTCATTAGGGAAATACATATATTAGTACAACATGTCACAAACACTTAGCCAAATCCCATGGAGTGAAATGGAACATCATCTAACTAGATCTTGCCCTTATAGAAATAAAGCTAGACGCACGATTTGAAATCTATAAGCTAAACACAGTTTTTATAGCCACTCGAGTGATAGGCTTCGCTAACGCTCAGTCAATTACTTTTTACTTTACCCAATATCAGACTTAAAATATCTGGCCCTTGCTGATTTGTTTATCATCTTATGTACACAATCAAAGGTAGGAACACGCCACATTATGTGTCGCGTAATAGACTTCGATGAGTTTGATGCAAAATGTCAAGTCCATCAAGTCAAGTATTACTAGTTGCATCAGGCTACGTGTGTTACTATGTCAAATGTTAACATGTCGTATGATTGTACTCATTTTCTTTCAAAATCTATTTATTCTGCGTTTTCTCATCGCCATCATGGATTAGCCATAAGTCAAAGGTAAAAATGTTCACTAACACTCAAAGTGACTTGCACCATCGTTGAATTCGATGTTGCTTGTACAAGAACGAAGCTTCATGCAAAATTTCAAGTCTATTTGCGAGTTCGATCTCGAGATATCGTGTGGGCAGACAGACAGACACAAACAGAAACCATCTATACACAACAGATTCCTAGCTACAAGGGATTACGACTACTCTGCCGATTCGATTCCAGTCCAATTTCGGAACCTCCCAGCTAGCCAAGATCGCAGCCAGTCACGTTGCAAGGGGAGGGGCTCGCGTTTTAATGGCGTACGTGTGACTGACTGCATATGTAAGCGAAAAAGGTTGGATTCACGCGAAATACCGAACGATAAGGGGTTGCTCGTGCGACAATAAGATCCGTCCCTCTAAAACCTAGAAAAGTGTTGGCATCATGGATAGGAAAAAGTAGAAAAAACCAGAATTTTCCAGGAATGAGCAGAAAATCATCACCGTGATAACAGTGACACCATGTACAGAACAATAACAATCGGACACTTCAAGACAACCTTCATCCGTTGTTGACAAACTACCTATCCACAGCATACTCCATATTCAACCTAACAGCTGAATGTTCTCAGGACGAATAGTACAGCGGCTATATCCGGCCCGGAGGTCCCACCCGGCCATATTTGGACGCCGTGGTAACGCGAGAACCTAGCCGCTAAATACAGTACATCGCCGACGGCCGTATGTAGGTTATATGTATTTATAACCACGGCCGCTCCTCCTTCTCCTTGCCCCGCCCAGGTCAACCGGACATAAGAGTATTCTTCGCTGACTTATGAGGAGCGGCCAGTCGCGACAACGTACGTCAGCTTTCTTTAACAAGGGATACACAAAATGTGTATTAGTACTTAAAGATGATTGAAAAACTTCAAGTCTATACGTCATTGCATTCTAGAGATGTCCATAGGTCAGACAGACACGCGAAGACCGTGCAGAAAAGAAAATTTTACATCCCTCGGACAGACAAATGAGAAATTTTGTCCGCCTACTGAGTGAAAGGCTTCACAATAAAGGACTCAGAAAATCCTTACTGATTAGTCTGTTGCTGATAACAGAACGCTGTTTCCAAATCTAAGATAACATTTACATAAAGTAACCTACTCCTTATGTAGTGTATGACTTGTAATGAAATAGTATGAAATGTTTCCAATAATTTACATTATTACTGTTGTGAATCATGAATTCCTCAAGACTGTAAAGTACTCTAGGTACCAAAAATGGTATTAGGTTTCTTTGAAATCAATTTTTGATCGTTTCCTAGAGTTAGGTTTTCAGGTAAAATGTAATCAACTCTTGAGTTAAAAGTGCTTTGATTCTTAAGTAGAAACAAATCCGTTCGAAAAGAATTTGTTGAAAAATTGTATCTGCCTACTGAATGATAGGCTTCAGAATAAAGGACTCGGAAATGCCTTATTGGTTATTCTGTTGCTGTTAAAAGAATGCTGTTTCAAATATAAGATAACATTTACATAAAGTAACCTTCTCCTTTGTAGTGTATGACTTGTAATGAAATAGTATTAATTGGTTCCAATAATTTACATCATTACTGTTATGAACAATGAATTCCTCAATACTGACAAATACTCTAGGTATCAGCAATAGTATTAGGTTCTTTTAAATTCAATTTTGATCGTTTCCTATTGTTAAATTTTCAGGTAAAAATTAATCAAATCTTGATTAAAAGTGTTCTGACACCTGTTTTGATTTTAAAGTAGAAACTAATCAGTTTGAAAAGTCTTTTTTTCTATTTTAACCAATATAAAAATTACGTTGTACTTTTTGTTTAGATATAATTTTATGTCTTCACGCACAACTACCACACATTTGTCAGTATTCGCATGCCTTCCTAGAACTTGCATATATTCACGGATCATAATCGCAGACCGCATAACCACTCCGACCGGAAGTTTGATCTAACCTCAGGCTCGACAAGAAAATGAATATTGTAGTTCTTGACGAATCTCATCTTGGTACAGTGTTTGTAATCATACATGTCTTGGATACTTTTAAAGACTTACTTTTATACAAATCAATTTTATAAAAATAATAGTGTAGCGTATCTTTTTAAAAATCTAAAAGCTTTTACAATTCCAAACGTTTAATTTAACAATTAAATGAAAAACTACTATTAGTAAGATCAACGTTTTACTACACAATCCAATCCTAGTTGCTATAAATTAGTATTCACAATTGTTTGTCACTATGATGACATTTTCAGAAGTATTTTGTTTCACGATCAATGCCTGGATCTATTGTTGTGCAGTATAAGCTTTGCTTGTGAGTCAGCAGTTTTAATTTTAGCTGCTCTAATAAACTGATTAGATACGGATATTTTGATCACAATCCAACAATGCAATGTTTAAAGTTTTAACTGCTGATTGTTTTGGCTCACGAGCAGTGTTGTCATATAATGAAAGTTGATATTGTTTAGTACGATATCGGTTTAAAAACGGATCATCTCACTTATTTGTCAATCGATTTCCCTAAACTTTGGTATCGTTGGATTTGTAATTAAGTTCTCTAAGTAAAAGGTAACTGTGATGTAACAGTTTTGTCATATGTAGTTTTTAACATATTTAGGCCTAAGTTTATAAGTAGTCGTCATTTTGAAAAGAAAGCTTGAACACAATTATTATTACAACATTTTGTAACAAGCTTTTATCAAATTAAAAAGTGTTAAGTGTATAAAACAAAATGGTTGTCGATTGACTATTGAGCTTTCGAATATATTTTATTTGTTTTTGGTTCGGGAATAATACCTTGAAAAATCAA
This sequence comes from Homalodisca vitripennis, assembly GCF_021130785.1. NCBI lineage: Eukaryota > Metazoa > Arthropoda > Insecta > Hemiptera > Cicadellidae > Homalodisca > Homalodisca vitripennis. Next base: position 189,351,766 of record NC_060209.1, on the reverse strand, counting down.
AACATTAATTTTTGATGTACGAAATAATTTTTCAATGACGTCAAATATTGAAGTTTTTCTTGCGTAGATGAAAGCGTAACGGTTCTACTATTTAATATAATATAACCATTGTTAATATGCATGCAAATTATATTGTATTAACTGACAGTATCACCTTAAGGTATAAGGGTATCTATTATCAACCACATTGTCAACACAAGATTCTCAACTTTTCTTTGATTCTTAAACAATTTAGTTTGAAAAACCCCACCCTGCACAGTAATTTAAATGACGAAATAGTTACGTTTAGCAATAAGTTATTTAATAATAATAGTACTCCAAAGACTACTAAAATGTGACGTGCTTAACAATGAGCAGTGTGTAAAGTTGAGAGGTTAAACGCAATTTGGTTTATCCCGACACACCAAAACTGAGCTACGACTACAGGTATACGACCGTATACTACAGGTATACAGCTACGACTACAGGTGTACGACCGTATACTACAGGTATACAGCTACGACTACAGGTGTACGATCGTATACTTACAGGTATACAGCTACGACTACAGGTGTACGACCGTATACTACAGGTATACAGCTACGACTACAGGTATACGACCGTATACTACAGGTATACAGCTACGACTACAGGTATACGACCGTATACTACAGGTATACAGCTACGACTACAGGTGTACGACCGTATACTACAGGTATACAGCTACGACTACAGGTATACGACCGTATACTACAGGTATACAGCTACGACTACAGGTATACGACCGTATACTACAGGTATACAGCTACGACTACAGGTATACGACCGTATACTACAGGTATACAACTACGACTACAGGTATACGACCGTATACTACAGGTATACAGCTACGACTACAGGTGTACGACCGTATACTACAGGTATACAGCTACGACTACAGGTGTACGACCGTATACTACAGGTATACAGCTACGACTACAGGTGTACGACCGTATACTACAGGTATACAGCTACGACTACAGGTATACGACCGTATACTACAGGTATACAGCTACGACTACAGGTATACGACCGTATACTACAGGTATACAGCTACGACTACAGGTATACGACCGTATACTACAGGTATACAGCTACGACTACAGGTATTCGACCGTATACTACAGGTATACAGCTACGACTACAGGTATACGACCGTATACTACAGGTATACAGCTACGACTACAGGTATACGACCGTATACTACAGGTATACGACCGTATACTACAGGTATACAGCTACGACTACAGGTATACGACCGTATACTACAGGTATACAGCTACGACTACAGGTATACTACAGGTATACAGCTACGACTACAGGTATACTACAGGTATACAGCTACGACTACAGGTATACGACCGTATACTACAGGTATACAGCTACGACTACAGGTATACGACCGTATACTACAGGTATACAACTACGACTACAGGTATACGACCGTATACTACAGGTATACGACCGTATACTACAGGTATACAGCTACGACTATTACCTGTATACTGATTTGTGCTTATTAATTCACTCCAATCTTCAATAGTACGTATTTATTCCGGCAAATAAATTCGATGGGAACCGAGTCCGATATCCAAAATATTATATAACTAGCAGTTACCCGCGGCTTCGCCACGCAATCTCGCAAGGTTTTACTGTATGAATACTTTTGATTCCAGTGAATTATATTTCCGACGCCAATGTTGAGTTTGGCTTGTTGCCACGATCAAGAAAATGCGCCAAAAAGTTTAGAATTATGGCCATTGTAATTTACTTGGTTCTTAATATATTTTGTTTCATAATTGATTTTGTTTTTCCCGATCAAGAAAATATATAACACAGATCAGAGAAAGCCTTATACTGTCAAAAAACAACTAAAAAGTGTTTTATTTCTCTATTTATAGTACAAGTTTTAAGTATTTTAGAACATTTAGTACTGGAGTTGGTACATTAGTTCAAAAGAACAGTCTAGCGAAATTTTATCTAGCAAAATTTTTGTCGACCGCTTCAAAAGGAGTCTTCGGTGTCGAACGCTGACCTTCTCATGTTTTAGGACATTTTCTAAGGTATAGTAGTACTTATCTAATAGCTGAAAGCCGTTTAAAATTGTAGTTTCTTATTAAAAAAATTACTACAAAGTAAAGAAAAGAAAATAAACAATAAACAATGTTTAAACAGAACGGTTAATACATTTGACAGGCTTAATCAATTAATACTACACAACTGTAGAGACCAAGATGGAGTTTTTCACTACTTTAAAGACCAGTGGGGCGTGACCCGGAGGGATTTTCAAAATAAGAATAGGCCTATATTCGTCCCAGGAACCCTAACAGTTTTCACGTAAAATTTCAGTTCAATCAGTCCAGTATTTTTACACATGAAAAAAAAAACAATGTCACTTTCACGTGTATAATATTATTAGGAAGGCATGATTTAACTTCATATGAATTATATTGTATTACAATGCAAATTAATCGCAAGTGGTATAATTATAGTTCCAACGTAAATAGTCAATATTATTAATTCAATAACATATGGTAACTAAAACCATTTTCGTACTAATTATATATTTCAATATCGAAATTATTCATCTTGTAATCATTAAAATAAATTTGTATTTCGTTCCTATTTTGAATATATTGGTTATAGTGCAAATTGTGCTCGTATTTACTACAAGCAGGGCCAGCCTCAACAGATTTTTAGCTTAAATATGCAGCATATACACGTGGTCTTAGAACCCTCAATAATTGAAATTGCTCAGTGTTGGATCATCACTGCCCGGATCGGGAGAGGCTGATTTGTCATCGGTCTATTGTAGTTCTAACAATAGAAACCAATTATTAGAGCATTTTGCTATATCGGTATAATCGGCCATAAACCTAAATTGCACTATAGACAACTGTGGTTGTTTCGCGAAAGATGAAGAAATAAACACAGGCGATACCACAAGGTGATCGCGGCACAACCGCCCAGCTGCACCCTTATAGCTCTAAGAATTTCTGTACAAATAATAAAATCAAAATGTTCAAAAAATCAAAGTTTTAAGCGATACGAAGTAGTTCTGTGGGATTTACTAATAACATGAAATCATCACTAATACTTCATAGACTCTGGCAATGACCTCTTTACACCAGTTACTTCTTTATGACGAAGTAGAGTTCTCTTAAAACCGCCTGTTTGTGTTTCCATCGCAAGGAGTTCCCCAACACGAGCTTCGGTCTATCCGATTGTAGGACTGTAGGTCCACGCCTAGTTTGACGAGGGTGGCTGACGTCACTTTTCTGCAGGGTAGGACAGTTAGTCCACGCCGACACCTGTGGACTAACTGTCCTACTTTTCAAAAACTGACCTGGCCGTGCATTAGTTTTTCTACCTGCACTTATTCTTTATTTTGGTCAGTGATGCTTCCACTACATTCGCACAGCGTACTGCTAAAGCAGCAAATATTAACAACGGGTTTACTCAAGCTATCACATATGAAGTGGATTACTAATAGGGATTATATCTTAACGAATTCCATATAGCATTATATTACTATCTGATTAATTTGGTTGGCATTGTCCTAATGAATCATAAACATCTACAGTAAGTTTGTATTAGTTATTCCTTATATTGGACCATCGTTTGTACAATACTGTATATACCAGTAGACACTATAATCGTTACAGACATTCTTAAGTTAGAAATGGCGTAACTAACCTGACTTTATTTTATGTATATAATTTCGTTTCATTCTTTTTGCAGCTGTCTTATGTAGTGTACTGAAAATTATTTAGCAGATATAGAGTTTAGATCTCGAAACATCCATTCAAGTGCTGCAGTGTGAGTACGACGATCCCTTATCAACCCCTCGTCAAAAGAAACCCGTGAGTCGGACAGTGGGTCCCAGGCCGGGACCGTGGACCTACTGTCCACCCCTTAAGAAGTAGGTAAGAAATGCTTCCGGCAGTTTTATGACGTGGACCTACAGTCCGTTTACCGGTCTATCCACAATCCGTCCCATTTTATCTCTGAATTCTCCTGTATTATCGTCTTATTTGGGACTATTTCTTCATTATCTTCAGATCTCACCTGCCATTCCATCTTTATAACCAACGTGGCGAGGACGCTCAATGCATATTTAATCCAACAGTCCACTACAGAAAACCAAATTCGAGGATCATTGAATTTTATCAAGACAGTTTAAAATTTTACATTTTTAAGTCGTTAATGTAACGTAGTTTCAGTTAATGAGGTGCAATTTTTTGTTATCAACTGTTGTAAAACAAATTGTAAAACATATTGCAATATTGTTTTCATTGACGATTAATGATTTATTCTGCACACCCACTTTCATTTTATATAATGTTCTTTTCAGCAAAAGAAACGCTAGTTGACAGCTTACAAAGTGAATGTTTATTTGCTGGATGTAACTTGTTGATAATGATCGAGGATTATGATAAACCCAAAGTGCAACCTTTATCGTAGGTTCCCTAATCGCAAAGACCCAACAGGTGATATAAACACACTGGAATCCTAAGGTCTTTACTAACGAATGTTTGCTTGAAAAATAATGGGCAGAGCTGCCATCGAACATATAGATATGACAGATCGCATATGGGTAGGTTGTAAGTTGTTATACTTCTCGAACAGTTATATTTAAGTAAGATATCGTTATTTTTTAAACCGGAAACATGTGAAAAGTAAGTGTGGTATGTATAGTGCACACATAAAAATATTATATATTTATTAGACATTTTTTCTTATTGTATTGTGTTTTGATTTTATATTCAATGTTTTTTACGAAATGAAAGTGTTATTGTATATTGATTTCTTGTCCTTATATATGAGATATTTCAGTGGAATATTTAGCTTACTGTTTCGTTATCTTATCGACAAGCGTAGGCTTCCGAGTACAGCTTCCTTATCTTATCTAAGGAAAAAGTTGGAGGTTATTGCATAGTCTAATGCAATGCGGCTGATGATTATGTTGCTCTTACGTTTAGTGTGTAAAGTAGAAAGAAAAAGGTTAGCACTGCTGCTGAAGTAAGTGAAATTCAAGAAGTTTTCGTTTTTCAAAGATGTATTTGTAAATTAATGTATTAGACGTGTATTCACAAGCAATTTCCATTTCAGAAAACACAGGATTGCGTTGTTTAATCAGCTATCAGTGTTCAGAATCAAATAAAGAACTCAACAAGCCGTTTTCAGTTTACTGAAGAAACAACACGGTTTATCACTAGTTGTGGTGACGTGAAATAAAGAACTCAACAAGCCGTTTTCAGTTTACTGAAGAAACAACACGGTTTATCACTAGTTGTGGTGACGTGAAATAAAGAACTCAACAAGCCGTTTTCAGTTTACTGAAGAAACAACACGGTTTATCACTAGTTGTGGTGACGTGAAATAAAGAACTCAACAAGCCGTTTTCAGTTTACTGAAGAAACAACACGGTTTATCACTAGTTGTGGTGACGTGAAATAAAGAACTCAACAAGCCGTTTTCAGTTTACTGAAGAAACAACACGGTTTATCACTAGTTGTGGTGACGTGAAATAAAGAACTCAACAAGCCGTTTTCAGTTTACTGAAGAAACAACAACACGGTTTATCTCAACAAGCTAGTTGTGGTGACGTGAAATAAACGTGAAATAAAGAACTCAACAAGCCGTTTTCAGTTTACTGAAGAAACAACACGGTTTATCACTAGTTGTGGTGACGTGAAATAAAGAACTCAACAAGCCGTTTTCAGTTTACTGAAGAAACAACACGGTTTATCACTAGTTGTGGTGACGTGAAATAAAGAACTCAACAAGCCGTTTTCAGTTTACTGAAGAAACAACACGGTTTATCACTAGTTGTGGTGACGTGAAATAAAGAACTCAACAAGCCGTTTTCAGTTTACTGAAGAAACAACACGGTTTATCAGTAGTTCTGGTGACGTGAAAATAAAGAACTCAACAAGCCGTTTTCAGTTTACTGAAGAAACAACACGGTTTATCACTAGTTGTGGTGACGTGAAATAAAGAACTCAACAAGCCGTTTTCAGTTTACTGAAGAAACAACACGGTTTATCAGTAGTTGTGGTGACGTGAAATAAAGAACTCAACAAGCCGTTTTCAGTTTACTGAAGAAACAACACGGTTTATCAGTAGTTGTGGTGACGTGAAATAAAGAACTCAACAAGCCGTTTTCAGTTTACTGAAGAAACAACACGGTTTATCACTAGTTGTGGTGACGTGAAATAAAGAACTCAACAAGCCGTTTTCAGTTTACTAAAGAAACAACACGGTTTATCAGTAGTTGTGGTGACGTGAAATAAAGAACTCAACAAGCCGTTTTCAGTTTACTGAAGAAACAACACGGTTTATCACTAGTTGTGATGACGTGAAATAAAGAACTCAACAAGCCGTTTTCAGTTTACTGAAGAAACAACACGGTTTATCACTAGTTGTGGTGACGTGTGTCGATTGGTATCCGTTGTGGTTTATTGTTGGTGTGTGTCAGCGGATACATGACTAAATTCAAGATATAAAACTTTCGCGCCAATGTTCAGAAATTCGAAGCGATAGCTATTGCCAACGTCGCACTGTGAGGCGGTCACATTCCGTTATATGCCCCCAACGCTTGAGCTTTTTTCACTGAACTTAGAACGTTATAAAACGATGTAGTTGAGTAACAGAACTAACATTATGCCCCAACGCAGTGTATAAACATTCGTGTATAACGGCTGTGGGGTTCACATGTGCTGAGGAGACCCGTGTAACCGGTATGATATGGATTAATATAAATATGAACTTCTCCACCATAAACCGCACGTTAAGGAAAAGAGAGATTGATAGGTAGAAAATTATGACGCTAAACGGCTTAGAATATTCATCGATCATAGCATTGGTATCTTGATGATTATATTTCAAGAAAACTTTGAAAAGATTCAGAATGTACCATGCATCACAATTTTCAAGTTGAAGTGGTTGATACTAAAATGTGAAATAAAATGTACAGCACATTCTCGTGGTGCCGGAAATAAACAAATCAACGGAAAGAAACAGATGAAACGTAAATTTCGACCTCTTTGTCGTACTCCAGAGTACAATGTGTATCAGGATATCCCAATTGAAGTACATGGTACTAAACATTCGTGTATAGCGGATGTGGGGTTCGTTGTGACACGTGTTACCGGTATGATATGGATTACTATAAATATCGACTCCTACACAATAAACCACACTTCTGGAGAGATTGATAAATGGTCAAAGATATATGGCACACAACAGCTTAGAATATTCATCAATCATAACACTAGTAACTTGTTCTTTATACTTCGAAAAAACATTCCAAAGACTCAGAGTGTACCTTGCATCACAATTTTCCAATTGAAGTGGGTGATACTAAAATGTGAAATCAAATGTACAGCACATTCTCAGTAGGATATGGAGATCTTTAATTTTCGATCAATGTACCTGTAAACGGCACATGGGATAACGAAAAGTTAGAATACCAAGGAACGGATGGAGGTGTACAGGTTGGAATATTCTTGAACCACAACTTTAGTCACTTCCTAAGAAAAAACTACAAGAGTACACGGTGCATTGAGACATTCTAAGTGAAGTGCGAAGTAAAAAACTGTCGTGTCTGACAGCTCTGCGTGCAGAGATGGAACGGATAGTTGTCAGAAGAAGGCGCTTTTAATTTTCGATCACTTCACTTTCAACGGAACATGAATGAATGAGAGGGGACCAACAGATGGCGCCAAACTTTCAACAACCAAAACTTTAATGACTTTTTGCAGATACTATGAGAAGAAAGAGATCAACGTACAGAGAAGGAGGCCGAGAATAATGTCGAAAGCCATAACCGTAGTGACCACGGGTACTGTGAAGGTACAAACAAGAAAGAGGCGATTTCACAGCCCTGAGGAACCACTGCCGATTCTGCGATGGACGGGTTGCCGAGTGTGATGAAAGGAAATGTTAGTAGTCGTGTAAAGATAGGCTCTTATAATATATATGGATTAAAATGTGAAATTTAATTAAATTCTGTTACTGTTAAGTTGGTTAAAACCTAATATCCTATATAAATGTACATGTATTTGAGTAATACGCATGAAAGGTGAAATCATTTTGTTTAATAAATAAAAATATATTTTCAATTTTGTATGTACATATTTATTATAATTTAAATGTGTGTATATAATGTTTTCTAATCCTTTCCTATTAAAACATTTCCGTTATGTAATATAATTTTAGAGAAAATATTATGAAAATTTATGACGGGTGTATGTAGATGTATAACATAAAAATGTAGATTGAGTCCAAAGTTTTGTTTTAAATATATATTTGGTAGTCTTCCAAAGAGAGTTTAATATTTAATGACAATCCTGCGATAGAGAAGCTGTCAAATGTGAAGGATGTAAATGGAAATATGTGCAACATACACTATACATCAGGATAAAATATCAACCTAAAATAATCTTCAATCACAACTGCGTGATAATAAATGTATTAATGCTGTAATTATGTCTAACAGCCGCGGTGCCGGAAATAAACAAATCAACGGAAAGAAACAGATGAACGTAAATTTCGACCACTTTACCGTACTCCAGAGTACAATGTGTACCGAGACATCTCAACTCAAGTAGACGGTACTAAACATTCGTGCATAGCGGCTGTGGGGTTCGAGGTGACAAGAGTAACCGGTATGATATGGATTATTATAAATATGAACTTCTCCACCATGAACCGCACGCTAAGGAAAGAGAGGTTAATAGGTAGAAAATTATGACGACAGCTTAGAATATTCAACAATCACAGCATTAGTATACCTTGTTGATTATACTTCGAGAAAACATTCCAAAGATTCAGAGTGTAGGATGCATCACAATGTTCCAATTGAAGTGGGTGATACTAAAATGTGAAATCAAATGTACAGCACATTCTCAGTAGGATATGGAGATCTTTTATTTCGATCACTGTACCCATAAACGGAACATGGGATAACAAACAATTAGAGTATGAAGGAACGGATGGAGGTGTACAGGTTGAAATATTCTTCAATAACAACTTTAGTGACTTCGTGTGTGACAGCTCTGCGTGCAGAGATGGAATGGATAGTTGTGAGGTGGACGATGCCTTTAACTTTCCATCACTTCACTTTGAACGGAATATGAATGAGTGAGACAGGACCAACGGATGGGACCACACTTTCAACAAGAAAAACTCTAATTACTTTTTGCAGATACTTGAAGAAAAGATACCAACGGAGAGAGAAGGGGTCCAAGAATAATGACGAAGGCCATAAAATGTGGCGACCAAGGTTACTAAGAAGATACAAAAAAGAATTAGGCGATTTCAGAGCCCTGTGGAACCACTGCTAATTCTGCGATGGACGGGTTGCGAGTGAGATGAATGTAAATGTTAGTAGTCGTGTAAAGATAGCCTTGTATAATATTTTGTATAAGATTTGTATAAGACCTACTCGTATAAGATTTTTTTACTATAAACTGGGATAAAACCGTATATGTCATATGAATATAAATGTATTTAAGTTTTAAGCGTAGATTTTTGTCTAAATTTAAAGCAACTGTTTGGTTAAAAATAACAACCCTAAATCTCGTTAGCCATAGGCTGACGCCAATATATACTATTATTTATGTACCTGATAATTGGCTAGGCTTCCACAAATAAAATAATATTGTTTTAATAGTAAAAATATATATAAAAGTTCATATCAATATAATATATATATATATATATATATTATAGTATTTTAATGTCAATAAAGAATTAATTCAAAATCAAAATTACAAAAAGTATATTATATTTTAATGTATTCCTACTTTTACAAAATTCCTTATTTAATGTTGTTTTACAAAAAAGTTTGACACAGAGCTCAATAAATCGTTATGTGTATAGAGTAGCTACATTATATTTCGAAATAACAGGAAATGTCAACTAAGCGATAGATTATTTAAGAATCAAATCACAGTATTGATTAATCTAAGTTCAAATGGACATGAAGGCTCAGACCTTATCTAATATAACTAAGGAAATCCCTACCAGGAACTAAGTTTTGTCGTTCTTACCAACCAAATACAAGTTTTCTACCCAAGGGAAACGAGCTTTCTGAAAATGTCTTGTTTACCTTTATCACTAAAAGAGCTTAAAAATAATAGTTTTCAAAATAGTATTAAAAACCTCCTCATAGAAAAGGCTTATTACAGTGTCAATGAAACGCAGAAAGATTTTTCAAATAATATAACTAATCAATTTTAAAATCACAACCCATGCAATTATTTACCCCATTTTATCACTTCAGTCTATGTAAAATAAGAATGATTTATTATTTTGTATAGACATAATACTATATAGACAAGTCATGCAGTACATACTGCAACGCCTTTAGTTTAGTTATACTTTTAAAACACTTGACCATTCACCTGTTTGTATTACTTATATAATTATTCAAATGTGAATGTGCAATAAATACTTTGAATTTGAATTTGACCATATCAAGGAAGTTATGATACTTCATCTAAGCGCAAATGGACGTGAAAGGTTTTAAAACACCTACATCATCCAACAGAACTGACTTAAGATTATTTGGAGACATTCCCTACCAGTATCTAAGTTTTGACGTATCTAAGTTTTGACGTTGATACTGACCAAGCACAACTTTTCTATCTAAGAGAAACACGATTTCTGAAAATATCTTATGCATATCTTAAGACATATATGCACTTATATAATATATGTTATTGTTTTCACGTTTTTAAAAAATTATCTAAATTTTAATTTTATTGTATAGAAAATATTAGAGAAGTTATGGCACTTGTTTCTTAGCGTAAATGGACATGAAAGGTTGTAGACACAGACCTTATCCAAAAGAACTGACTAGTTAGAGAACTCCTGTCATTGGATCATGGATCGTTCTACCAACCAAATATAACTTTTCAATCCAAGAGACGGAAGATTTCTGAAGAGATTCAAAGACTTGAGCGTCAAAGCTGAAATAATACTCTTTGAATTCGAAATGTACATTGTACAACATAAAATCCATCAAAAAGTGTTAAAAGGTTTATTATTGTATATTTGAAATGATATTTTCTTAATATTAAAAATATATTTAAAATTTCTACTTATTTATTACATTTTTGTAATGAAATATTTAAAAAATGCAACAAGAGCAGAAGAGCCAGAAATAAAAATAAACTCATAACAGAAATGCTAACTTTTTAAATACAAAATATTGTTAACTCAAATACTTAAATTTCAAATTGCTAAGCATTTTTTAAAGCTATGATAATATTCATATAGTAAAAATAAATATTTTAATTCAGTAAGCTCCGCGTGAATTATTAAAAATTACTGTAGATTAGCATTATTAAACACCACGTTATCTTAATATTAACACATATAATCAAACTGTTATTGTTTTGTAATTGCAGCAGTGGTAATTTGATGATGTCGCCAGGATACATACCTCCTAATCTATGTTAGTATAGCTTGCATATGTTAAACTTAGAAATTTAATTGCCTCAACACCGCACTGCTCTTTTTGGTAAAAAAAACCATCATACATTGGTAGAAAACTCAAAAATATGCTCATAGAAAACATCAGGAAATCGACTCAAGAAAGGACTTCAATACTATCTAGTGAAAAGACCAATATACATACCCCCTTGAAAAGTTCCTGACAACGCCAAGCTGAGAAAGAACTGCACTAAAATTGAATGACATAAAATATGTGAACATTTTTACTTGTGTAATGACATACTCTCTTTGAATTTCGTATGATACTATTACTGTACTTCAAGTTCATCTAATAAAGGGGGAAAAAAGAAAAAATATGGCTAAAACCCGATTTGGACGTAATTCCGGGGTCGACTGTTGGTGTCTATAAAATTATAAGGAAAAGTAAAAAAATATAACCTGTTACATTTTATAGTAAATAGGGACGTGGTTCTATGTATTTTAATATGTATATAATGGAGAAGATGATTATTTTCTGGGAAGTAAAATCCATGTACCCATTTCTAGAAGTCTTGGTACATATTTTCTAAATATACTATATTAGTAGATAATACAAACTGATACCGGGTTCACACATAATTTCTTGCTGGATAAGCCACCTTAATAAACAAAGCTGAGAATGCTTGTGCACACATGAACCTCGAAATTGGTTGGATTTCTTGATATTGTGACATGACATTTTTGCTGTGGCTGAAAAAAATGAATTGACACTAACATTACTCAAAGATTCATTCTTTCCCTGACTATAACCCGAAAACTAAGACTTCTATCTTGCTAAACTTATTTAATTTGAAATGTTGAATGAAAATAGTACAAAGAACTTCCCACTCTAACCTTATACCGGAAGCTGAACACAAACGCCGGAAATAGATCCTTTTTGACCGACGTAGTCGTTTTAAGCTTAGGTATGTATGTATTTTCTTGATCAGAGTTATATATTTTTATAGAGTACATTTTCTTTGAGAGTGCACAAATCTACTTGACACACTCGTACACGAAAAGTACTCAAAATGAACTCAGACTTTGGATAAAGGCTTTGTGAAGAGTATCGTTCAACAAAACTATCGTCAGTCATTATGATTAACGAAGAAAATACCTTGTCTGTGTTGTATTCAAGCGTTTCTTTAAGCAAAATAAATGCTATGTGGTAGATTTCTTCGGTTTCTGATAGATTAAGTACACGGACTAACGGCAGAACTCCTATTCTGTCAGCATAAATCACAAATGTAAGGATTGTGTTTTTTTGGTCACAAAATCCTCTAGAACCTACAAAAGTCATGTAATTTGCATTTTTCTGTTTAAATACTAGTTTCATGGTTGAAGTTACCACTGATACAGTTTTCGATTTTTCATTCATATTTACACAAAATTCTTTATTTTAGATAGGCCTTTTTTGTTTTTACAGCTTCCGAAAACGTTTATGGATTTCTTTTTCCAAAATTGCGTTTCTTCTAACTGGGCATGTGAATAATTTGTCTTAAAGTTGGATTCTTCTGAGCATTGGCTAAGTTGATAAAAATTGTATTGTTATAATCGAATGATTCAATGATTGAAATTTCTTGATACAATTTAGCAGCTGTTTGATACATTCCACACGTAAAATAAGACTTTGAAATTACTACGGTTCAATCTAAAAATCTAAAAAATAGCTCAAACATTAAGTAACATCAAACTCGGTAAAATCAGAAACTTTACATTGATCACACAGTGTCTATATATATATATATATATATATATATAGTGTATATATATATATATATATATATATAATTATATATATATATATATATATATATATATATATATATATATATATACCTTCTTTGAAGTTTAAATAATTTTTTATAGTATCCTGTTAATTTTTTAAGCTTAAAAAAATATACATGCTTTGCTAAGTTCCTTAATTGACGCGTTATTTTTACTGGAATAATGGCAAACTAAATATTTTCTGAACAATAGATATTTTATATTTGCATACCATTGTTTTCCTATGTAATTTGAATGGCTTTTATGTTAAAACTCTTCCACGGCGGTTATGAACCGTTCTTGCACGAACCTGCATTCGGGGGTCTCCGCCATGACTTAGCCAAGGGAGCGCTGAGACCACTTAGGTTTTGCAAACACGCATCAGGGCAGACGAAATCAACTGTGGCATCAGGAATGTAGTTAATTCGATCCTTAAATGGTTCTCTTGCAGGCGTTCAACTTGAAATAAGTGCTAGTCAAAATTTTATTTAACTTTTCAATCTCTTAACCAAGGACACTGAAATAATACGAACATGATATGTACTTATTTCTGTTTGAATAGGGTTCCACCATATTACATCATTAATGCTTTTGCTAGGAAGCCCACGCCGTTTCAATTTAGAAAATTAAGTGCAAAGCTGCAGGTAACCGCTAGCATCCAAATAAAATCTTTTAGTATATTATGGATTGACATTTAAAGCTTACATCAAAGAGCCTTTCTCAGACCACTCAGAGATAACAAAATGATGGCACAGTGCGGCGAGCACCAGGTTTTCTGCAGGGAGATCGTGCACAATATCGAGTGTTGGTCGATACCAAACAACGCTCCATATAGATCGATCTGAGTAGCCATGGTAAAATGAGTCACGACTAATTCTGGTAGAACAAATATAACAATCTCCCCTCCACCCACTAGCACCTCGCCAATCTGGCCTCTCATCGCTGCTAGGTGTGAACTCGCACCCCGGTATCCACTGCCAGCTTGTTCCATTTACCTTGTACCTAGAAGGACTTGCCCCGGACTATCATCGAGCTTTTGTCCTCCCTCACCGTCGGGAACAAAACAAACCTGAGCTTGGGAACTGAAAATACAAAGAAATTCGCGTGATTAATTAAGTGAAGAGGTATTTCACAGTATTTTACATTATCGTTTATCAACTTGAGCACTCGCTATACAAAAATATGAATTTTTGAGAGATCACGAATTGAAGATAATAAATGAAAATTTTAGTAATTATTATTAAATTTATACAAAAAACAAACCTAATTTGAGCACGAAATCACAAATTCGTTAAAGTTGTGGTAAGAGTTTTAAATCTTCAAAAGTTTTGAATAAGGTCTTTTTTAGGAGGACCGCTTGGATAGAATGTTAAGGAAACAGTTTTTTCCAGGAATGTGCCATCCAGTGATAAAACAAATCAGTAACACTACATGTTGAAATCTACAAAATCCTCTCGTGTTTAAGTAGATAACTAACTTAACACATAACTACTATCTAGGTAAAAATAACAAAGCCTATTTTCACGTATAGGCCAGGAGGAATCACAACATACAAGAAGTTTGTGAACTCCATTCACACTAGTTCTACAACATGGGCTAATAAAAAACAAAACCATAATTGTTGAAACAGAACTAACGGATACAGGTCAAACTAGGTTTGCTCTGATCGACGAATCAGTGAAAATCGAGCCACCTGAGAAAGAGACTGCATTGCTGGTTTCGAAACGCAGTGTTTACTGATCTTTTTATCGATCATCAATGGCAAATATTTGTAAAAAATCCTTTTTCATACACAATATTTCCCACGTCTATAACAACCTCTAAACGTGAAAGAAGCTTACCACTTCGGATATCTACTTAACATTGTAGGATTTTCCTTTTGGATGTTTTCTCTATATTATGTTTCATTTAAATAAAGTAAGAAAAGTTCGAAGATACGAAATAAAATTGTCGATGAAAATAAGAAATGAATGAAGCAGAGAGGCAAAGGAGTTTATGGTAAACACAATAATGGTTCCAAAAATGAAGGAAACACTGCTGGCGTTTTTTAAATATATCACTCTACTTAGCTCTGATATTATAGGGGTTAGCAATACTCGATTCGAGTCAGAGACGATAGAGGAACTTCAAAGAATTGGTTATCGACAGCTCGAAAATGCTCAAATAAAAGCCTAAGAAGGGCCTAATCAAGATTCTACTTCTGTTCCCTTAGTTTATTTTTTATAGCCATTTCCAAGATATACAATCCTTAACAATATAACAACTGATACTTAGAAGCTCGATTGAAGGATTTGAGAAGCAATTTGCTATCGAAAACCCTTAAAAGCACATAAAAAGTTAAAAAGAAACACACAAAATATTTTTCATCTGAATTCTGTTCTCCAACTTTATTTTTTATTTCCATTACTAAGTAAAACAGTTACTTACCTTACAATTAGAGCAACTGACTCTTGAAAGGTTAAATTGAAAAGCTTGACAAGTAATTTACCCTTGGAAACTCGTAAAAGCACACGGAGAGCTAAAAAGGAGCCTAAACAGATTCTTCATCTGAACTCTTTTTTCTTCGTTTCCTTTTTCTTTCCATTTCGGAGAAAAACAATAATTGTTTTTACAAATAACAAGTCACAGGGTATCACTTAAATGTGGCCATAAGGACTATATGGTAGCTAATACAGAGCTCTACGCAAACACACAACTAGGTACAAACCGAAATACTGGTGACTGTCACATCATCGTTAAGATACTCTGGGAGCGAAAGCTTAGAAATTACTTAAAGAACAAAAAGTCTCCCATATTTTAGAAAACTGTTAATTTTAAGTAATCCTGAATAACGTGCAGAAACTACTTTACAAAGATAACATTTATAACTGTTATTCAAGTGGTAGATTTAAGTAAATTTTGTTTCAACTTTATACCATCTACATTTAATGTGTTCTCTTTTATTTAGTTTCAATGTTGTTTGAATGATATTATTGAATACTGAGTGTCATAATATTTACTACTGAAAGTAGTATAAAATTTACTTAAATGAAAAACGATAGTAAAGAATCTAATAATAATATGTTTAACAGTTTATTAAAAGTTAGTTTATCCAAGGTAAGACCTGCACTTGCAGTTAGCATAAAAATCTAAATATAAAATATATTAAAAATACAACTGCAATATGTTTTCTTAATCATATGATTTCGGTAATCACAAAACATTAAGCATTTGTTGAAACAAAATAAGACATTATTGTTGAAATAGTTTTATTGTAATCATTTAATATAAAAAAACATACCAATTACATGTATTTTAGAATTTGTATATTGAGTTCTCATATTCCACAATATAGTGCTTGATAAAGTACTTCAAGGACAAACAATTATTTCCCATACTTTGGAAAAAAACGACTACAAATGCAAATTGGTTTTCAGTGACAGAACAAAAAAATATATAAAGAAAAAAGGTTTTAATATGGAATTTTGGTATTCGTTTATTTATTACATACATCCCTTCCTGTGTTAAAAATATATCATTAACAATTTATCACTTTTTCTTTCTTTAATTTTTATGATAATTGTTTGATTTCAAAGGATACTGTTTTAATCCTAAAATAGCCGCAAAACTCTTGGACGTACTCTTAAACATTTGTGTCAATGGAATAGGATACTACAGAAAGTGGTAGTAATTTATCTTGAGAAGGTACGATTGGTTTTTTCATATTCATTTTTGCGATTTGCACTAAATTAAATTTTTGTAATTTTGTATAAGGGGTCTTGTGTCTGAATAATATATTTAAATCACAACGTAACAATGAGCTGTACTTCTAAAGTTTGATTAAAAGATAAAATATAGAGATGTTTTTATCCTTCACAATATATACGTTCACATTATAACACCGTGCGAACATATTATTCAATAGGATTTCTGCATATAAAAGAGAGCATTAAGGGTGGTCCAAGGGCTGTACAAACAGCTGTAGGGGGTCTTCCGATCAAGTGGTACTCTCTCAATGGTATGTATGCCTCCTCAACAGTTTGTAAAAAAAAAACAAAAAAAAACTGTGATAAATGGATAATCCAGTCAGTGTAATCCAGTCCAAATGGATAACACTAAACAAAAAAGTCTCTTAGTTGACCGATTCCATCTTTGCTTGTTTTCAAATTCTAATTTTTTGGACCTCTAAGCGTTTAATTCCATTCCACATTATTTAAAAAATGTTAATAATTTTAAAACTTTTAAAAAATTCCAAAAACCACTTGATTGGAAGTGCTTTTTAAAGCCTTCTGGAGGGACTTGAGAAACCGACGACCTGAGATCAGCAGGTCAGCTTGCTCCACGTGAATTTTTTATTTATAATTTATTGTACAGACTTTTGATCGCTGTATTAACAATGAAATTAATACAATGCATATTGTGCGAATGCACATATTATCTGAATGATTACTGATATATTTTTAATTTTTTTAAAGTTTCTTATTCGTTAGTGTCCCACTTTCGCATGTGCTGGTGTGATGTGTGATTTGTGCTCGGAACTTGCATCCTGTGCAGTGACAACGCTTGGACTGGACTCCAAGCAGCTTTTGGGTATATTTGAACCTATTTCTTTCTCTTCTTTATTATTGCATATATTAATACCTCCCCTTACCAATGGATGAAAAGGATAGATTCCAATTCTCGAAACATCGTATTATACCTTTTGTAACACATAACAATTAGTCAATAACATATAAGTGTCCAAAATACTGTTATATGTTTAATATTATGGCAGTGACAACGCCTGGACTAAAAGCAACTTTTGGATTTGTTTGAACCCATTTCTTTCCTTTCTTTTCTTCTTTCTGTTCTTTATTTTGGTATGTATTAATACCTCCCCTTACCGGAAGAAGAGGATAGATTCCAATCCTAGACATTTTGTGTTATAACTTTTTGTAATACACAACACTGGCAAGTGTCAAAAATACTAATATATTTTTAATGTTATGACTTTCACGAAAAAATGTAAAGTTCGAACTGTGGTAATGAAAAAGTTTGAAGCGAAGAAGATGTTATATTGAAAAAAAACACGTAATAACCGTATTAAATTTTACTTCGAACACTGTCAACATATTTTAAACTTATCAAAGTTGAAATGCCATTGTGCAGAAAATGTTTTTGTACTCTGCTCTCAAACGAAACACCTGTGCCTTACAGTGGAATGAGAAGGACGATCCACACAATGTAAGCGAGACGGGCCCGTCGCGCGCTCTAGAGGGCTGGCACGGCCGCTGCTTCTATTCCGGGGCCTGAGATTATTTATTGGCCCAAGCCATTGTCCAGGGAACCATTGAGTTTTCTTTCACCACTTTTCACCAAACTTTCACAGTCCAAACATTTGGTTACGAGTCCAATGTAGACTCATGCCATCTGAAAGCAAGAGTGTTACGTTCCTTCGAAGTTTATTCTAATTTTTACACCAATGTTTCCGGGCGTCGCCTTTATAAACTGTTTTATGACGAACAAGAAAACTTATGGAAGCAACGTACTTTTAAAACGAACAGAGGACGCTGATACTCATTGATGTTTAGATTAATTCAAGAGCGTTTTCAACTCAGATTCGCAAGGGAAAACAGATCAGTAAAACAGTAATGAGAAAAACAACGATGCTAAAAGCTAAAAACCTTTTAGATAGTACAGTACAGTGTTCTTCTTATATTTTTATCATGTAACATGCTTTTTGG
The DNA here is from genome assembly GCF_021130785.1 of Homalodisca vitripennis. Taxonomy (NCBI): domain Eukaryota; kingdom Metazoa; phylum Arthropoda; class Insecta; order Hemiptera; family Cicadellidae; genus Homalodisca; species Homalodisca vitripennis. The sequence continues at coordinate 189,332,795 of NC_060209.1, read as the reverse complement.
AAGTGTTTTAATAATGTGACTAGCACAAACAATACAGCCACTTGAGTAATATATGGAAAAAAGCTCAAAAGTAGAATATAAGAATATGCTATATTGCGACGTGCTACACGAAATACCAAAAATTTAGTAATACAAGAAGAATAAAACGCGGAACACTGACAATGTACTAAATCGTAAAACCGTGAAAAAATTATCTTCAGTTTGTTTACCTTCATAATTAAATTCCGTATATTGAATACAATGGGCACCGTATTCCAACTAAATAAAGCATGACAAGTTTGAGGACAGAATACGAACGAATAGTTCATGGAAGTATTACAATAAAATTTGATTTTGAAGGATATGGGTCCGCAAATAATTAAAATACTTCAAGGCGCCATTTTACAAACTTTTCATTGCTCTGAAACCCCAATAGTCAATCAGAAGTCGATTTAACTTAGAAGCTCAACAAGGACGAAGGAACTGTTTATCGGAAACTCCTATATGCTCAAAAAAAGCAAAAAGAACGACAATCAAGATTCTTCATCTAACCTCTATGCTCTTCGTGATATTTTTCATTTCTCAGAGAAACGACAACATTTTTACTAATACATATAGTATACTAATGCTGACATAGGATAATTTAGAAACTTGAGTGAACGACATAAAAAGGAATTGGTTACAGGTCACTCGAAGAAAAACTAATAAGGCCCTTATTGTGTATTAGATTAATTTATTTTCGTGAGTAATTCACCATATATTCGCATTTCATCCGACAAATATTGTAATTTTGATTATTTTTTGTGTGCAAAACATGTGAACTATGTAAAGAATCTGTTAAACACAATACATTTCTCTGATCGTATTATTTCGAGTTAAAGGTCTTCTTGTGTATACTATAAATAAAAGTAACTGTCTACAACATTGATAATTTATTTTTTAGTACAATATTGATAAAATCATGCGATCCGGTAAACCCATACTATGCGATGAATTAAATCAAATGAAGTCTTTTTAATTACGACACCTTTGGAAGTGAAGCCGAAAGCACCTCGCCATATCAGATTTGAAGAACGCGGGATAAATGATCAAGTCAAAGGTTCGGTTATATTCATTCATTCACTCTATGCCGCTATCTTACATGATTTATGGTAAAAATGTATGAATGGGAAACACACGATGTACGGATGCGAAATAAAGATGGCAGCTACAGCTACGGAAGATCATTGTCAGGTTCATCCATCTTCTGGATAAATAGGAGGTGCTGGAGAAGCGTGAAAGCAGGGCTACGTCGAACGGATGAACCTGCCTGTAAGCCAGCCAGTCTTCATTATTGCAGCTCTATAAGCGTTGAGTACCGCCATTAAGGGTAACTTTTCAAAAGAAGTACAACTTCGAGCTCTGGTATTTCATGAATTTTGCAATGACACCACCCCTCATGAAATTTGCAATCAATGTGCAAAGGGAATGCAATCAAGGAAATAAATTCTAAATATCTCTGAAACTGCGGTGGCAAGATATATCTCCGCAAATTAGACAATAGACTGGTAACTAAAAACATTACATTTTGTATCACTAACAAGATTTATTATGGAGTGTATTTTTGTTTTTATTAGCAATGTGGTTGTTTCTTTGTAAGACAGATTTATTGTAAATGAATATGTATGTTATGAGAAATGTTCACCTATTATTTATTTTGATATTTTGAAAATTCTATTAATTATTTTCAAATAATTTTACCAACAATAGAGAGTAGATGACCATAAAAGATGGATAATCAAACCTATTACATTGAATGCGATGGTATAAAAGAGGGGAAGTTGCACAGAGAACGAAATGGAGATTTTCCTTCTGTACATAGTTCAAAGTCAAGCGGCTCAAAGATTCAGCGTGCAAAACAAATAAAAGTGAGGGAACAACCAACATTTTTGAAACCATAAACGGATTAGATCAGATTCTATTTGTGAAAACTCCGTCGGTTGTAAAAAAATGTGAAAAAGAAGTACAACTCCGAGCTCACATTGTACAGAGATCTTCCAACGAAACAACCCCTAAAGTGAGGATTTTTACCCCTCAGTATTGCCTTCGATGTTGGCATGTTAATACTGCATGCGATCATATGAAGGGAGGTAAATTTTACAGTAATGAAGATGGAGATTTTCCTTCCGTACATAGTGCAAAGTTGAATGGCTCTAAGTATTAACGTACAAACCAAAGAAAAAAATGGCAACAGACAAACTTTGCCATTCTATAAATGGATAAACTCTTGTTAATAGTTGTGATGAAATAAGAACTTTTCAAAAGAAGTACAACTCCGAGCTCTGATATTTCATGAATTTTCCAATGACACAACCCCTCATGAAAATTGCAATCAATGTTAGCATGTTAATATTGAATGCGATAATATAAAAGGGAGTAAGTTTTACAGTAACGGATATGGAGATATTCCTTCTGTAAAAAGTTTAAAGTAAAATATCTCTCAGTTTTTAATATGCAAACCAAATAAAAGCATGGGAACAGTTATAATGGATGAAGGACGTGTTAATCGGATACTCTTATGTGATGAAAGAAAGCAAAACAAGACATAATGAAGATTCTTCATCTGGGATCATTCTCTTCGTTTATATTTTCATTTCCAAGAGACCTAAGAAGGAATTGGTTATGGGCTATACGTAAACGTAAAAAAACTAAAAAGGCCCTTTTTGTGTATTAGATTATTTATGTAATCACCATTATTTATATTTACATTTCACTAGACGGACAATGTTATTTAGATTTTTTTGTTACTTGTGCGAAAAATATGAACTATGTACAACTCTGCCTAACAAATGCAATTGCTTTCATAGCATTATGTAAAGTTATGGTTATAGTGGACAATAAGCTGACCTGGAGAGCCCAAATCTTCCGTACTGCGGACAAGGCCGCTAAGGGAGTGCAATCCCTTAGTAGGCTAATGGCCAACGTCGGTGGTCCCAGGTCTAGCCGAAGACGGCTCCTGTACGGAGCTGAGGTGTGGGCAGATGCATTAAATAAGGAGGTGTATCGGATGCGGCTTGCTCGGGTGCAGCGACAAGCAGCTCTCAGAGACGCATCAGCATATCGTACAGTTTCTGAGCCTGCCGTCCTGGTGATTGCTGGAGTCATCCCGGTCAAACTTCTGGCTGAGGAGAGGAAAGCAATATACCAGCGAAAAGGCGAGATCGGCAAGGAACGTGCCACATCAGAAGAGCGCACCCGCACCTACCGGCAATGGCAGGAGTTGTGGGATCAAGAGACCCGAGGACGTTGGACTGCACGGCTGATACCGATGGTCCAGCTTTGGGTGAAACGGCAACATGGTGAGGTGGACTATTACCTCACCCAGTTTCTCACCGGTCATGGATATTTTCAGTCCTACCTTTTCTTGATGCGAATGACCGGTTCACCGGACTGCATTTATTGCCCGGGTGTTCCCGATGATGCGGAGCACACATTCTTCCGCTGCCCACATTGGGAAAGGCCCCGCCTTGAGGCAACACGCACTCTGGGTGTTTTTTCGGTGGACTCTGTCTGCCAAGTGATGCTGGAAGGTCAGGACAACTGGAACTGTGTGTCTCATTTTGTCCAGGGTATTCTCCGCGCTAAAAAAAATGATCTAGACCTAAATGAGGTTTAGACCTTTGACTTTCTGATGGCTGGATAGGCGCGAGCCCTGAGGGCTTAGGTCAAATTAAGACCTAACCTGAAGTAATGTGACAAACAGTTTCCGGGTTGGGATCCTGAAGTATAGAGGAGGTTTTTAGTGGGTAGTTTACCACCTTGTGAGAGTCCCACACTACAGGCTGGCCACCTGTGTGCATAAATGCATTTTCCTTCCTCTCCCTATAAAAAAATATGTAAAGTTAAGTGAATTTTAGTGTATGCTATAATAAAAGATTGTGTCTACAGCTTAAAAAAGTCTTTGTTTTTAATACAATATTGATAAATCCATGCGATCCCGTTTACCCATATTGTGCAACGGATCAAGTCAAAATAAGTGTCTTCTGATGTACGATGCCTGTTGTGTAGCGGGAAGCAACGCATCATATCAGGTTTGAAGAACGCAGGAAAATGGGGCCAAATCAAATGAGCGGTTATATAAATTTAAAATATTTATTCATTGTATGCTGCTATTTATAATCAAAATGTATGAATGGGCATGAAAGACACGCTGCCTGGATGGAAAGTAGAGATTGCAACAACAAGCACTCGCCGGGGATCATTTTCAGGTGTGTCCGTCTTGTGGATAGAGGAGGTACTGAAAAATTGGAAAGGAGGGCCTTGTCGACAAGACAGATCCTGCCTAAACACCATCCAGTATTAAATAATGACCACTGTCACCGGCAAGGAACGTCATGAAGGAAGACAATTTTCAGTATCTCTGACACAGTGGTAGCAAGATTTTTCTTCGCAATTGCAGAATGAACATGAAACTAATAAAACTTGCGAAGATTATAAAAACAAAATGGACATGTGACTGGTAAGTCGGATAACATGCGAAGATCATATAAACAAATTGGACATTTTACCGGTAAGTCGGATAACATGCGAAGATCATATACACAAATTAGACAATGGACAAGTAAATTATGTAAGATCCGAAGATCATATAAACAAATTGGACATTTGACCGGTAAGTCGGATAACATTAGAAGATCATAAACACAAATTGGACATTTGACCGGTAAGTCGGAAACATGAGAACATCATATACACAAATTGGACATTTGACCGGTAAGTCAAATAACATGCGAAGATCATATACACAAATTGGACATTTGACCGGTAAGTCGGATAACATTAGAAGATCATAAACACAAATTGGACATTTGACCGGTAAGTCGGATAACATGAGAAGATCATATACACAAATTGGACATTTGACTGGTAAGTCGGATAACATGCGAGGATCATATACACGAATTGGACATTTGACCGGTAAGTCGGATAGCATGCGAGGATCATATACACGAATTGGACATTTGACCGGTAAGTCGGATAACATGCGAAGATCATATACACAAATTGGACATTTGACCGGTAAGTCGGATAACATGCGAGGATCATATACACAAATTGGACATTTGACCGGTAAGTCGGATAACATGCGAGGATCATATACACAAATTGGACATTTGACCGGTAAGTCGGATAACATGCGAGGATCATATACACAAATTGGACATTTGACCGGTAAGTCGGATAACATGCGAGGATCATATACACGAATTGGACATTTGACCGGTAAGTCGGATAGCATGCGAGCATCATATACACAAAATTGGACATTTGACCGGTAAGTCGGATAACATGCGAGGATCATACACACAAATTGGACATTTGACCGGTAAGTCGGATAACATGCTAAGATCATATATACAAATTGGACATTTGACCGGTAAGTCGGATAACATGAGTAGATCATATACACAAATTGGACATTTGACTGGTAAATCGGATAACATGCGAAGATCAAAAAACAAATTAGACATTTGACTGGTAAGTCGAAAAACATGCGAAGATCATATACACAAATTGGACGTTTGACCGGTAAGTCGGATAGCATGCGAGGATCATATACACGAATTGGACCTTTGACCGGTAAGTCGGATAGCATGCGGGGATCATATACACGAATTGGACATTTGACTGGTAAGTCGGATAACATGCGAGGATCATTGAAACAAATTTAAAAAATTACATTCGTAATCACTAACAAGATTGCATTTTTAATTTTATTATGGAGTGTGTTTTTGTGATTATTATCAATGTGATTGTTAAAATACATTTATTGCAGACAATTATTTAAGTTGTGAGAATCTGTTTATGTATTATTTACTTTGATATTTTTTTAATTCTACAAATTATTTAATTTAACCTGCATTACTTATTTAAAACCAAGGGACCGGCCAAAATTTGCCAAACCATACATTGATTACATCTTGTTCGTAGTCGTACACGCTCCGTAGACTGTAAAGGAAATTTAAAATTTCCAAAAAAAGTACATATCCGAGCTCGCATGTAGCAGAGATGATTCAACCAAACTACCCATTATTTGATATTTTTCAAATTCGAAAATTATATTCAGAGGCAAAAACCAACAGTGGAGAGTACATGACCATAAAAGATGGGTATTTAAATCGATTAAATTGAATGTATGACATAAGAGGGGAAGCTGTACAGTAACAGAGATGAATAATTTCTTGCCGTACATAGCCCAAAGTAAAAAGTTTTAAACGTGAAAAACAAATAAAAGCAAGGGAAAGCGAAACCATACATGGATTAGATCTTGTACATAGTTGAGATCACTCCGTAGGTTTGTGAAAGAAATGAGAACTTTCCAAAAGAAGTACAACTCAGAACATGCATCCTTCAAAGATGTTCCAACGACACTATCCCTCTAATGAGAATTCCCCTCAATTTATATTAACATGTTAATACAAACGTAAAAACGTCAACATTTACAACCTCCATAATCTAGAAACTTTACAAGATAAACATTGTTATTTGTATTTCAATAATCTGAAATTATATTTGTAAACATATTCGTTTTGAACGGTTCAATTGTATATTCCATAACTTCAAACGGTGACCGCCTTGAAACCTTAAGAGTTATCAAAAAACTTATACGAATAAATATTAGTAAATTTTATTATTTATATGGTGAAATACACATGATAAAACTTTAGCCCAGAAGCGAAAGAGCACCTACGGAAATGTTTTATTGGTCAAGATTTGCTAACAAAACTATCCAAGCTATATAAATGTACTGCCTCTGTAACAAGTATTCTGAATCAATTAAGAACTACAGTAATTATCGTATTCAAAATGATTTCTGCAATGTTGTATATTAATTAAAATTTGGAAAACCCACTATCTGGAAATGATACGTGGTATAAAAATGACATGGAGACAAAAAAAATGTTCAATGGCCTAAGAATTATAAAATAGAACGTAAAATATACCAATATAACTATAAGTAATGGTTTCATGGCATTTAAAGACGTTCTGAAGCAAGCGTTTGAGCTGCAGCGTGGCGTGGGGGTGCCGACTGAGGTAGATGAGCTATCAGTAGAAGGAGGTCCTGCTTGTGTTGCCAGCTTAGCAGTCTTCAAACACTTACAGCCCACGTGCCCATACGGCTTTATGTGTGGTCTGGACGACCAATTTCATTAAAAACGAAACTCATGCAGTCATAACAGAAACAGGTGTAAACAGAGTAGAAACAGTTCTACTGGAAACATACATTATTAGATTGCCCCTGAATTGCCCACAATCTAGGGTAATGATTGGACAATTCATTAAAGTTTTCGGTTGGTCATTTTCTTAGTATTTTTTATTTATCATTTTATACTGTATTTTTTATATAGTTTGGTTTCCTTATACTTATTTATTGTATCACTTCACTTTTTATTCGATTTATAAAGAAGCGCACGTTAAAATATTCACTCTCAGTACTATGTTTAGGTAATTATTTTTTTGACAGTTGAATTGTATGTTTGATATCTTCTGTAATTTTGTTATATCGTCTAGTTTTCTTATACCTCAATTCAATTTGTACAACATTTGATTAATTTTGTTATATTATATTAGAAATAATAACTTTACAAATATTTTGAATATATCTATAAATCAATACTCACTATGTTTATGAAAAAAATGTATAATAAAACTCAGAACCAAGCTCGTAAGTCGTTCATTTTCATGTTTAAGCCGCGACTACACTTGATAGCTAACATAATTAAAACTTAGAAACCTATATTTGGTTCAAAATTATACTCTCTGTATATAGCTCTCCACAGCAAATCCTGAGAGATAATTTGACTGTTGTGTACACCGAATTTAGGACTGGGGCCTATTTAAACTATATTGAGAGGTTCGTGGATCTTTTAGAAAGGAAGATAACGGTATTAAGGATAAGCGATACCATGCCGGTTCGTCTAGGGTGCGGGAACCAAGAGCTTTGATGAGATAAACGACTCCATCTCCTGCTCGCCATACGTCTTCACCCTATAGCAGTCTGGAGTAGAGCGCGAGCTCGCAAAACTCATCAAGAAAAACTAGCAATCCAAGCAAAAGTTTCGTAGAGACAACTATGCCTAAAATAAGCATCCAGAAAAGAGTTTCAAAAACTAGACTTCGAAGACGACAGCACCAACTGTAACTATGTTGCTGCCAGCCCGACCATAGGCAAAAAAATTGGCAGACGCCACAAATACCAATATTTAATTTGTAGACAATTTGTTTAATTTAGTTATAATAATTTTACATAATATATCTTCAAATAAATACTCACTATCTATATGAAAAATCTATAATATAACTCAGAATCAATCTCGTACGTCGCTTATTTTCTTGTTCAAGCTAAGTCGAACAGTTGATAACTAACAAATTTAAAATTGTAAATTTTACGGGTTTGCTTGATAATTCTAACTCTAGTAAACTAGGTTTGATTCAAAACTATAATCACTGTATATAGCTCTCTACAGCGAATTCTAAATATCACGTTTCGTTAGTGAAAAGTCAGCTATACTTTGTAGGAAGGATGAGCTTAAAAGTTGAAGATCACATGGTGCTCCAGTTAATTTTTCTAATTAACTATTCAAATTTACTATGTGAATTTGATTACAGTAATTGGCAGTGCTTTACATGTACGATCGATTGCTCAATAAAATCCCACCAAACAGTAATAAAATTTCAACTATTCCTCCATTGTACGAACCGAAAACGCGTAAGAAACAAGTGGAAATATACAAATTTTTGAGATACAAAAGTACTTAAAACAGACCATAGTTAACGCACCGAAAAACATAAATAGAAACTTTTACAAATAGGAAATCAAGTCGGTAAGAAGCTGTTTATGACACTTAATGCAAACTAGTGTAATTAGAAAATGTTTAAACTGTAAAAATATCACTAATTTTGAAAGCAGTAATTTTCAAATACGAATACAATTTTTTTAAACCATTCTGGGAAATGGGCGAGAAATTGTGTCAGCCTAATGAGTGAAAGGTATCGCTCAGACAAATTACATAGTTGGACATACATAAACATCATAAACTCACTCTTGTACATGCAAGAATGAGGCTTTATGCAAAATTTCAAGTCAAGCACAGTTCGCTTTCGACATATCCTGTGGAGAGACAGACGACGGAAATTTTTCCAGCCCCTAAAGTGATAGGCTTCACTAGCGCTTAACCAAGAAGTAAATAAACACTTATTTGTGGAGTAATTTGATGAAAAAATATTATATTTCGAAAGGCTTCGTACAAAATGAGAAATTACACTGGAACAATATGTGCTTATCATTAACGAATTTTCCTATTACTCCAAGAATTTTGATTTATTTTTGTTATTTATATTAGAAACTGATTACTATGAAGATAAAATAGTTCCAGACAACCAACTACATTTTAACAGACAATAGTGCTATTTTTATTTGGAACTAATGTTAAAACGTAATTGAATAAAATAAACATGTTATAATTCAGTAGGTAAAATATTGGCTTAACAATTATGAAACTATAGTGTATTATTCTCATCCGAAATATATAGCCTTTACGATATTGCCACAATTACATTTATAATTTAAATACAGAGCATATGGTTGATATGCTGTTTTGTTTTAAGCCCTCTTTTTTCAACGAAATTTTCATTTTTCAGACATTAAAATCATTCCACCAATAAAGGCGGAGCCATCGCCATTATCCAATTTATAGGGTAGTGCCAATAGAACTGGAATGCAATGGGTTTATGACATTGAGAAATGTTCTGAAGCAGGCGTTTGAGCTGCAGCGTGGCATGGGGTTGCCGACTGAGGTAGATGAGCCATCAGAAGAAGGAGGTCCTGCTTGTGTTGCCAGCTTAGCAGACTCCACAAACTTGCAGCCCACGTGGTCATACGGCTTTATATGAGGTCTGCACGACCAGTTTCATTAAAAACGAAACGCATGTAGTCATAACGGAAACAGGTGCTCTACAGGAAACATATAGTACTAGATTACTTCTGAATCGACCACAATGTATGGCAATACTTGGACAATTCATTGCAGTTTTCGGTCAGAAATTTTCATAATATTCTTTATTATATATATTATAATATTATACCGTATATTAAATTTGATTGTTGTATACGGTTTAGTTTCCTTATACGTTTTTATTATATTACTTTCCTTGTTATTCAATTAAAAAAGAAGCACACACTGACATTTGTATTCTTAGTACTATTTCTAGATTATTCATCGTTTCCTCACATAGGAATGGTATATTTTATATATCTTGTGTGATTTTGTTATATCGTGTAGTTTACTCATATCAACCTACTTTTAAAATTAAATTTGAACAAGTTTTGTATAGTTTAGTTTTATTACATTACAAAAAAATGTTACAAATATTTTGAATGATTTATAATTAATACCCATTATGTGTATAAAAATGTATAGTAAAATTCAGTTTTAGCTCAAGAATACGTTATAGCCAACGTTTAGCTTTTCTAAGACTAAAGTTAATACAGGGTGACTGCCGGGAACCGAACGAATTTGCAACAGCTGTTACATTGTTGTTACACGTTCTAGGGAGATTGAGGTTATGTCATTGTTTTGAGTGAGCTTTACCATTTTAGTCACGATGGATCAGTGGTCAGTTCAGCATCGTGTTTTTGCATATGACACATTTATTAAAAATGGCGAATCCGTTATCAAAACACAGCGTATCTTCCGACGCCACTTTAATATTGCGCGAAATGACACGGTTCCAAGCCGGAATACATTGCTAAGATGGGTGCACAAGTTCAGAACAACAGGAACAGTATCAAAGAAAAAGCCACCCGGTCCAGCAAGAACAGTGAGAACACCAGACAACATCGCTAGAGTGAGAACTGCTTTGATGAGGAGCCCGGGTCGCTCTGCACGAAGACACGCACAAGAGCTACGCATGAAGCGCGATTCTGTCAGAATAATTTTAAAATCAGATTTGAAATTTCATCCCTATAAAATACAGGTGGTACAGCAACTGAAAGAGAGGGACTATGGACAAAGAGAAGATTTCGCAGTACGTATGCAGGTGTTGTTTACTGATAATCCTGATGTAATGATGTTAATGAGCGACGAAGCTCACTTCCACTTAAACGGTTCAGTGAACAAACAAAACTTACGATATTGGGCTCCTGAAAATCCATGTAACTTTCATGAAAAACCACTCCACTCTCCAAAAGTAACGGTTTGGTGTGCTGTAGGCCACTTTGGGATAATTGGTCCTTATTTTTTTGAGGAAAATGGAGTCACAGTGACAGTGAATTCTGCACGCTATGTTCACATGTTGGAAACATATCTCAAGCTACAACTTCGGAGGCGAGGAATAAACGTGAAAAATGTTTACTTCCAACAAGATGGGGCTACAGCGCATACTGCCGCTGCATCGATGCGAGTTGTGAAGAAGATGTTCCCTGGCAAGTTGATTTCACGTTTTGGTGACGTGCCGTGGCCGCCGAGGTCATCACCAGATTTGTCGCCCTGTGACTATTTCTTATGGGGGTATTTGAAAGCTCGTGTCTATGTTCACAAACCACGAACATTATTGCAGCTAAAAGATGCAATCACCGAAGAGGTGAATTTGATTGGACAAGACATGTTGATGAGAGTGCGTAATGATTTTCTCCAGAGGTTGGAAACCTGTATCCAGGTTAACGGCCATCACATGCATGATATCATCTTTAAGAAATAAACCCAAACTAGGATAAAAGGTTCCATAAAACATATGTTTTTTGAAATGGTATGTTTTCACCAATATATATTCCACAATTAAATAATTTTACTATATAAAATAAGGTTGTACTATTCATTTAAAATACGTCCGGTTCCCGGCAGTCACCCTGTATATTTGTGGTTTCAGTGTTCAGAAACATGTAGTTTACACTGGTAAACCACCTTCCTATTGTTGTCAAGTCATTCTTATCTTTATACCAACATTTTTCAATTTACCATTAATATAGTATAAAGCTATGAATAAGCAAATTATGTTACTTTGCCATTGCAATTGCCATTACAGAGTCATTTATATAAATTGGGAACAAAAAATGTTCTCAAAACTGAACCTTGTAGGACACAATTATTTCTTCCTCATCGACTGAAAGAGTATGTATTATCACACATTCAGTAACCCCTGTAGTGAACATGGCCACTAATACCATAGTTGTAATTTTGGATAGAGGAATAGGGATCTGCTCTATTACTCCACTGACCTTTACATGATATGTAAGCTTTTAAAAATTATTACAGATTTTAAACGAACGTTCGATTTTAAATGTAAAACTTATATAAGGTTTGATTTTCATACATCAAGCCATTTAAGGCTACATTTTCAATCATATAACCGTCTCCTAGCATCATTGACGTCAGTAATTACAGACGATAGATGTCCTCATCATCACAACCCTACCTTTTTTGTCTTCGCCTGGCCCAGAAACCCTTAGATTCCAACGACATTCTAAACGGAAACCAATTGTTTATTTAAAATCTGCAATAATTTTTAAAAGCTTGCATATCATGTAAAGATCAGTGGAGTAATAGAGCAGATCCCTGTTCTTCTATCCAAAATTACAACTGTGGTATTAGAGGCCTTGTTCACAACAGGGGTTACTGAATGTGTGATAATACATACTCTTTCAGTCGATGAGGAAGAAATAATTGTGTCCCACAAGGCTCAGTCTTGGGAACATTTTTTGTTCCCAATGTATATAAATTGCCTTTGTAATGGAAATTTCAATGGCAAAATAACATAATTTGCTTATTCATAGCCTTATACTATATTAATGGTCAATTGAAACATGTTGTTATAAAAATAAGTATGACTTGACAACAATACGAAGGTGGTTTACCAATCAAAACAACATGCTTCTAAACACTGAAACCACAAATATATTAACTTTAGTCTTAGAAAAGCTAAACGTTGGCTGTTGCTTACCAGTGTGTAAATTGTCTTTGTAATAGTACTAATATGTTATGCTATTTATGCCATGTGTACAACAAACAGGGAATATTGAGTACTTTGGTATATAAATAGACAAAACATACTAATACTGCTAAAATATATTTTGTGTACACAGGTTCATAAGATGTTTTACAACAGGAGCGGAAATGTTAATAATCAGATAATAAGGTTTATTTGCAAAGAATGTGGAATGTACAATAATAGTCAGTTCCTAAACCAAATAACGTATTCTTTAACTAAAACTGAATTTTACTATAAATTTGTTAGACATATGTGAAATTAATTTTAAATTGTTCAAAATATTTGTAACATTTTTTGTGATGTGATAAAACTAAATTATACAAAACTTGTTCAAATTTAATTTTAAAAGTAGGTTGATACGAGTAAACTACCCGATATAACAAAATTACACTAGATATCAAATATACAATTAAACAGAGAGAAAACAAAGAATAATCTAGAAAGAGTAATAAGAATGAACATGTCAATGTATGTTCCTTTATAAAGTGAATAAAAAAGTAAAGAGATATAATAAAAACCTATAAAGAAACTAAACTATATAAAAAAATCATAATAGATAACACTATTAATATAGAATACTAAGAAAATGTCCAACAGATAGTTTAATCAACTGTCCAAGTGTTGTCCTACATTGTGGTCGACACAGGGCTAATCTAATACTGTATGTTTCCAGTAGAGCACCTGTTTCCGTTATGAAGGTATGTTTCGTTTTTAATGAAACTGGTCGTGCAGACCACACATAAAGCCGTATGACCATGTGGGCTGCACGTTTGTGGAGTCTGCTAAGCTGGCAACACAAGCAGGACCTCCTTCTTTTGATGGCTCATCTACCTCAGTCGGCACCTCCATGCCACGCTGCAGCTCAAACGCCTGCTTCAGAACGTCTTTCAATGCCATATACCATTGCTTTCCAGTTCTATTGGCACTACATAAACTAGATGTGGTGACGGCTCCGCCTCAAGTGGTTTAACGATGTCCATATCTGAAAAATGAAAAGAAAAGAGAACCTTAAACAAAACACCATGTCACCCATAAGAAATCATTAAAATCCAACTTGTGTTAAATATTATTTTAAAGGAAGCTTTATAATTATTTAACAATGTTATCATTGTAATTGTAATCCAGCCAACCTGTTATGAAATACTCTATGTCATCGGGCGTAGGAGGGATCCACTTCTGTTCCCGAAGTAACTGTTGATGGCCAAGTCATACCTGATCCAAAGCTTTGTGCCAGAGTCGGAGAGTACTTTTCTTCAATTAACAACCTGATGGTGTGAATTTGGAATAGGAATTTTGCTCTGGTACTAGAGGTAGTTTAGGAGTCTAGTGGTAATAATGAGATATCTTCAATTGAACGTTAGGAGTATCATTACTATTATCAAGAGGTTAACAATGAAAACTTCTGCTGGTGTATATGGATTTACGAGCATTTATTATCAAGGGGAAAAAGATTGCTGAGATTGTTGCGCCCATCCTAACCTCGCTTTATAATTAGAGCAACAGGGGTTTACCCTATTACATAGAAGGATGCATCAGGAACTCCAATTCCGAAAATAAAATTCCAGCAGTCTCTCTTACTTAAGGCCTATTTCTGTTGTTGGATAGGCCTACGGTTTTTGAGAAAGCCGTTATCAAATATATTTATGGAAAGATATTCATCTTTTTTCCTCATCAACATGGATTTTAACATGGTTAGGTTAGGTGAAAATTATGTATATCTAATTGGGCTTATTTTTGGTTGTTACTGGTCCAGTGACTGAAAGTTGTGGGAACGCTGATGCCATATATTTTGACTTCCAGAAAGCTTTTATTAAGCTCCCCTACCATTTAATATTTTAAAATACTTCTCCTTTGGTTGGATTTTCGGAGTAAAATTTGGGGGTTTGAGGGTAGTAACTGTTTCACAGTGTTCTCAGGTGCCCCACATGGTGAAATCTTGTCCCAATACTCTTCCTTCTTTTTTGAATCTATATGCTAACGACATCAATCATTGCCAATTGTATTGATGATCATCTTCTTAATCTCTCATCAAGTCTCTGTTAATAGATTTACTCATGGACAACATTTTACCCATGCGCCAGAAGAAGACTATGGTGGTGTCTTTTAGGTGGTAGGTATATACATAATGGTTGTTTCAGACTTGGCCGTATAGCTGTATCTCAGCATTTTTATTTTGCAGTACCTAAAGCAAAACGCAATCTAGGTGACGTATTAAGGCCGTAGAGAGAAACTTTCAAAGAACAAAGGCACATTGAGATGCAACTTGAATATGGCTGTCGTCTAGAATAGAGCTAGCGAGTGCATCCATGATGGTATTTGCGTTCAGAGGAGGTTTATATTGGCCTTCAAGTTTTCTGGGACCTATTCAGACATTGAGAAAGATGTTGTAAGGTAACAACATGGGACTCTCCACCATTATGAGTCGTCATCTTTTGGTAGATTTGCATTTTTCCACAAGTTTTCCATGGTAGCTCAAATTTTAATGTTGATGTTGGCCTCACGTTTTAGCACATGCTGAAAGATTCAAAACACTATTTGTTTAGAATTTTCTGGTGTCTGTTTTCCTGTGTTGCTAACCAGTGCGAAAAAATATTAGAAGATGTGGACTTCCTGTTTAAGAGCCAAAATCAAACTATCTATCTTTTTACTTTATCTTATCAATAATTGGATATAATAGTCTTATAGCCAATTAAACTGAAATAAAACTGTCAACACAAGTAGTACTGTAAATAGCACTTTCGCAAAATTGAAGTTGTAAAATTGAATTATTAATTGATATTTTTCAAGTGCAGGAGACTAAGATGTAGAACTATTGGTATTTATCTGATCACTTTTTGGAACGTCTAATATAATGATGGAGCTCTTTTTAGGCTTTTTCTTAAAGGCCCTATTTATTTTCTTGAACTTTTATTATGTAAATAATAGTTAGTTTTTTACCCGTAAATGTCAAATGCAGTTTTAATTTTATACCTAGAGTCCTGCTAATATAAGATATACAAATGCAAATTACTTGTTAAAATATCTTTTGAGATATATATATATATATATATTTTAAATGGTAAAAGTAGACGAAAATATTAGAAAATAAAGCTAGGATATTGTTTATATACTGTCTGTTTACTATCAAATGGTAAAACTTGGAACAATGATAGAAACAAAGTAGTACGATGTATCTGCGGTATCTCTAGTATCAACATTTGAAATGTGTATAAACAACATCGCCTGGCGACGCTGCCCCGTGGGCAGTTATAACACTAGACACTAAGTTTAGCCTCAAAATCTGTAGTACGATGTACTCTGCGGTATCTCTAGTATCAACCTTTGAAATGTGTATAAACAACATCGCCTGGCCACGCTGCCCCCGCTCTGCCACCAGTGGGCAGTTATAACACTAGACACTAAGTTTAGCCTCAAAATCTGTAGTACGATGTACTCTGCGGTATCTCTAGTATCAACCTTTGAAATGTGTATAAACAACATCGCCTGGCCACGCTGCCCCCGCTCTGCCACCAGTGGGCAGTTATAACACTAGACACTACACTAAGTTTAGCCTCAAAATCTGTAGTACGATGTACTCTGCGGTATCTCTAGTATCAACCTTTGAAATGTGTATAAACAACATCGCCTGGCCACGCTGCCCCCCGCTCTGCCACCAGTGGGCAGTTATAACACTAGACACTAAGTTTAGCCTCAAAATCTGTAGTACGATGTACTCTGCGGTATCTCTAGTATCAACCTTTGAAAATGTGTATAAACAACATCGCCTGGCCACGCTGCCCCCGCCGCGCCACCAGTGGCAGTTGTAACACTAGACACTAAGTTTAGCCTCAAAATCTGTAGTACGATGTACTCTGCGGTATCTCTAGTATCAACCTTTGAAATGTGTATAAACAACATCGCCTGGCCACGCTGCCCCCGCCGCGCCACCAGTGGCCAGTTGTAACACTAGACACTACACTAAGTTTAGCCTCAAAACCTGTAGTACGATGTACTCTACGGTATCTGCAGTATCTCTAGTATCAACCTTTGAAATGTGTATAAACAACATCGCCTGGCCACGCTGCCCCCGCTCTGCCACCAGTGGGGAGTTGTAACACTAGACACTAAGTTTTAGCCTCAAAATCTGTAGTACGATGTACTCTGCGGTATCTCTAGTATCAACCTTTGAAATGTGTATAAACAACATCGCCTGGCCACGCTGCCCCCGCCGCGCCACCAGTGGGGAGTTGTAACACTAGACACTACACTAAGTTTAGCCTCAAAATCTGTAGTACGATGTACTCTGCGGTATCTCTAGTATCAACCTTTGAAATGTGTATAAACAACATCGCCTGGCCACGCTGCCCCCGCCGCGCCACCAGTGGGCAGTTGTAACACTAGACACTACACTAAGTTTAGCCTCAAAACCTGTAGTACGATGTACTCTACGGTATCTGCAGTATCTCTAGTATCAACCTTTGAAATGTGTATAAACAACATCGCCTGGCCACGCTGCCCCCGCCGCGCCACCAGTGGCCAGTTGTAACACTAGACACTACACTAAGTTTAGCCTCAAAATCTGTAGTACGATGTACTCTGCGGTATCTCTAGTATCAACCTTTGAAATGTGTATAAACAACATCGCCTGGCCACGCTGCCCCCGCTCTGCCACCAGTGGGGAGTTGTAACACTAGACACTAAGTTTAGCCTCAAAATCTGTAGTACGATGTACTCTGCGGTATCTCTAGTATCAACCTTTGAAATGTGTATAAACAACATCGCCTGGCCACGCTGCCCCCGCCGCGCCACCAGTGGGGAGTTGTAACACTAGACACTAAGTTTAGCCTCAAAATCTGTAGTACGATGTACTCTGCGGTATCTCTAGTATCAACCTTTGAAATGTGTATAAACAACATCGCCTGGTCCACGCTGCCCCCCGCCGCGCCACCAGTGGACAGTTGTAACACTAGACACTACACTAAGTTTAGCCTCAAAATCTGTAGTACGATGTACTCTGCGGTATCTCTAGTATCAACCTTTGAAATGTGTATAAACAACATCGCCTGGCCACGCTGCCCCCGCCGCGCCACCAGTGGGCAGTTGTAACACTAGACACTACACTAAGTTTAGCCTCAAAATCTGTAGTACGATGTACTCTGCGGTATCTCTAGTATCAACCTTTGAAATGTGTATAAACAACATCGCCTGGTCCACGCTGCCCCCGCTCTGCCACCAGTGGGGAGTTGTAAACACTAGACACTAAGTTTAGCCTCAAAATCTGTAGTACGATGTACTCTGCGGTATCTCTAGTATCAACCTTTGAAATGTGTATAAACAACATCGCCTGGCCACGCTGCCCCCGCCGCGCCACCAGTGGGGAGTTGTAACACTAGACACTACACTAAGTTTAGCCTCAAAATCTGTAGTACGATGTACTCTTCTGCGGTATCTCTAGTATCAACCTTTGAAATGTGTATAAACAACATCGCCTGGCCACGCTGCCCCCGCCGCGCCACCAGTGGGCAGTTTTAACACTAGACAATACACTATGGTTAGCCTCAAAACCTGTAGTACGATGTACTCTGCGGTATCTCTGGTATCAATCATTGATATGTGTATAAACAAGATCGCCAGGCCACGATGCCCCCGCTCTGCCACTAGTGGGCAGTTGTAACACTAGACACTACACTAAGTTTAGCCGCACGATGGAATGTAAGACATCTATTCCCGTCAGCCGACTCGAGTGACACCTAAAGATTTTGTTATAAAGTTGGACGTGGCCACTCTCCATCTTACGCCTACTTTACCACGTCTGTCGAAACGCTCTACAGTTTGTGGGTTTGACGTCAAAGAACTAATAAACTTTCACTGCGACAAAAATTGTAGTAACGTACAAAAGGTTTCTGATTGATTCCACGGGATTCTGATTACAAAATACATGATTTATTAAATGTTACTGAAGTTGAACGAAATTCTTGAGCGCTAAATCGAATGTAATTGGAATTACAGAAGAAAATCAGACAAATCTAAGTAATCAATTCCTTGGTACTTCTAAGCACATTTTACTAATAGCTAACGCACACAATTTAATTATTAATTATTCAAGTAAGAACGTATTTAAATATAAACATCCATAAATTATATGTTTTGAGTAATGACACAATAAAAAAAACTTAAAAATAGGCAAAAAACAGTTGAAATTAATAGAAAATCTAAATTTAAATAAGTTATTTCACTTCCTTTGTACCTATGCCAATCGCTATTGTCGTCGTATTTGTAGGAAAATATTAATAACCAATGAAAGCACACACGTAAAACACTTTGCCTAAATATAAATATTGAAGGATCATCTATTGACAAAGTGAATATCACGTAAATAAATACAAAATTAAAAAGGCGAGAGAATGCACAACACTGGCGCACTCTTACAGTTTTTATACTTTTAGAATACGTTACATTCTAGGTAAAAAAATGTGTACATGGAAAAACCCCCAATAAATAATACCATGCTTATTTACGAATCAATCTTACCATAATTCCTATTTACTGGGGATTACAACTAAACTTGCGCGTCTTACAGTTTCAGTGCATACATTCAGTAGTAGTATAAAGGAGGATACAGCAGTCCTGGTACTGATATGGACATCCTTTTATTGCTACCGCAAAGCCTCGTTGTCTTAACACTAAAACAAGTAAAAATAGAGTCTTAAACAGTGGCTAGATTACGAGTCATTTCTAGGCAAGGAAAATGCAATAATATAATATATTTTAGAATATGTCTGGATGATATATGACTGTAGACGTTATAATAATTCTAGCGCAAAGGTTGGCAACAGTGATGCTGGCAGAGGGTGGCCAGCCTGTGGCAGGCCGCCAACTGCTCCTCCTAATGTTCCATTCTTCTACTTAACCTGGGCGACACAAATCCTCTAAGGCTACATGACACGAGTATAGATTCCCTAGGACAGAAATACTGTAACAGAAATGTTAGTAACATTAGTGCGATAAGGACATCACACAAGATGTACCTGAACCAATAAACATGTATTATTATAATATGAGTAAAATAGTCGTAAAGAGATATTCCGTCGCGTGATGCTGATCAAAGCATTAGAAAGTGGGTTATTGCCAATATCAAGAATGCTGATTTCGTTGTTCACACACGGGTGCCTTATGGAGGGACACCATATAAAAAAGTACAAATGGTCGATTGAAATATCTAATAACAAACGTAAATTTTGAGGAGTAAAAGAGGTGTCAAGCAGGTCCCCATACGCGGTCAGATAAGAAATGGTTCTGTTGTCTACGTTGATATTGTGATATCAAGAATCAATAGGTTAAATAGATACTTGACAAGTGCTACAAGAAAATAAGTAGTCAAAAATTATTATTTTATCTAGTTGTAGTTAACGAAGTTGAAGAATAGATTTGAATGGAAACCATAAGGAATATAAGAACTCTTAACTGTTACTACGGGACTCCCATCGGAGCAATATCCCTGGCCAGGTGTGATGGTGACGGGGAGGTTCTCTGACAGCGAAACTAACTCAGCATAATAATGCGATTCTGTGTACAGCCTGTTAGCTTGGATGAACCCCGGGTTGACTGCCACTTAGGCGTTATCAATCATTCTGTCAATCGTCGTTAGTGGTTGGTAAGCGAGTGCAAACCTATTGTGACCTGTATTCTGCAATTCTAATAATTCGTGTTATGCTTTGTTTTTTGTAAAGTGCAATGTTTATTAATATAATTAATAAAGTTCATACAACATGGTGGTTGTGATTACTGACTTATGCGTGTCACAACGTTCTCGGTATGATTTGTTTTTTTTAACCTAGTTTTTAATTATGTAATTGGTTAGTTCTTTACCTGAAAAAGAGATTAGATTTCAGATCTAGAAACATACTGTTACTGATTTTTTGTATCACTGAAAGTTGGCAAATGTCTGGAAAAATCATGTTTCCTCCATTCTGTATATTAATGATAACACAGTCTTATGATAATACCAAATTTTTATATGAGTTATTATAAATATTATTTCTTTAATCATTAGCTGGTATAAATATACCATTCCCCACAAGATAAAATACAAAAATTACAGTTGGTGATAAAAATTACATTTTATGCGTGACTGTTTAAAGTACGACAGTGCATGAGTTGATGTGGTATAAGTGTTTTAGTGATAATTCCTACCCTTCCTTCAAATTGTGAACCACTTTCCGGATTGAAACATCGGTTTTCCTTGTCAATAAAGTGAATAGCCAATAATCAAGAGTTAATCCATGTTCCGCTTGTCTTAATATTCATCCTTTCTTAGATCTCATAATAAATTTTCTAATTCAATTCTTTTACAAACTAATACTTAGATTTTTACATCGGCTAAACCTTACAATAAGACTGATAATAATCATACTTCTTGCACTTAGGCCATTGTAAAAGTTGGTGATAGGTCTTACACTTCACCAAAAACCTTTGTACTGCATTTCAAACCAAAAATTACTCCTTCCAAAGTGCTTTCTACATAGTTGTAAATAAAAATCATGGTATAGTTGAAATGTATATTTTCATCCCTTTAAAATAAAACCAACTCAACGATCTGAATATAGTATAACAAATTTCGCTTTGTCCATAATAAATTACTCACAAAGCCAGAATTCATCCTGGATCTACACTCCTATGTTCGCTCAGCAATGTATACGATATACATTTTATCTACTATGTATAATCAGTTCTTCTCAACAAATGGTACAAGACAGTCTCACAAGACTGATAAAGGTTTCATCTCCAAAGTAAGGCGTTACCACGACTAAAAATGTACAGATTTTAATACATAACATACTAGAGAAGAAACATGCCTGAGGGTTTGTGTCAGTGCTTCCCCAGCCAATTTTGTTGGAGTTATTAATTGTCAACTTTAGAGTTACCCCACCATAAACTTATTGTATTATGATGAGGGGAAAATCTGGAAATCGTACGGTAGAGAGACTTGAGTTTTACTCATAATCCTTCATCCACCGTTGTCGTACTAGGATATAGTTACCGAGATGATATCACCAAATCGAAATTGTTGTAATAAGAGCTATTGGTACAAATGGTACAAGAGCTAAAGACTTCATTACTGAAGTAGGGAGTTAACATAATTAAAAATGTATATATTTTAATACATAACATACTAGATAAGGGACTCGCCTGAGGGTTTGTGCCAGTGTTTCGCCAGCCAATGGTGTTGAAGTAATTGATTGACAACTTTAGAATACTCCGCCATAAGCTTATTGTATTATGATGAGGAAAAAATCTGGAAATCGTACGGTAGATAGACTGAGTTGTAATCATAATCCCTCATCATCCACCATTGTCGTGCTAGGATATGGTTACAGAGAGGGTATCACCAAAACGAAATTGTAATAAGGGCAAGCATTCACTTCCTGTATCTGTAAAATTGTTTGATGATCACATTAATTCAAATATTTGTAGTAAAAAAATATTAAACAATATTTCTTCCATCCCCGCGACTCTCACTCTCGATTACCCAGGGGTTCTGTCTCAGCCATAATAAGAACCTTTGAGGAAAGTTGGGGAAAAAAAATCAGTAGATCCACTTACAGTGATACAGATTGATTTTAACAGATATCAGCTTCACATTTGTTTTCTTTGCTTCACGATAGCATGCTGGTACCACCGGTATCCCAGTGACACTTAATTCACCTTTAACCCTAAACCAGTTCTGATTCTGTTAATTTTTCAATTCTCTTTAACTCAAGTCGATGAGGAGAAATCAATTTAGGCATTGGGTTGACAAAATAAAAGTAGTGAATTAAGTAGAAGGGTACGCAATAGTATAATCAGATCGCTGAGTTTGGTTTTATTTTAAAGTGATGAAAGTATATTATTTGAACGGTACCATCATATTTATTTTAAAACAACGTAGAAACACACGTTTGAAGGAATAAATTGTGATTTAAAATGTAGTACAAAGTTTACTAGTGTAAACTTTATCGCTAACTTTTACAATAACCAAAGTATACAAAGTATGATTATTATCAGTGTTAGTGTAAGGATTAGCCGCTGTACAATTCTAAGTACTCGTTTGTAGTAAGTGTGGATTTATCAGTTTATTATGAATCTAAGAAGGAATACAGGAACAGCGGAACACAGATTAACTCTATTTACTTTAGTTACAAGGAAACCCGATATTTGAAATCTGATAAATGGTCCACAATTTGATGGGAGGTTAGGAATAATCACCAAAACACTTATACCTCATCAATCCATAAGGAAAACCTTGAACCTAACATGATGTTTTAGTGTACAGTTAACAGAAAAAAAGAAAATTCCCGCAAACGCTGTTATGTTTTAAACAAGAACGCATTATATTAACATTTTGTGGAATCCGTGATTATTCAGTTTTGTTTTGTGTGAAGTATGGTATATTTATACAAGCTAAATATTGAAGAAATAATATTTGTCATTAGATGAAATACTGACAGAGGCACACAGAAATAATTGGATTTTACGATAGTACTACTTCATCCTTAATAAACAATTAATGGATAACATCTTTCTTGAAGAGTAACTAAGTCCTAAATGTAACACAATATCTCAAATTGTGACTTTATTTTACTATGTATCTACAAAAACATTTTTAGAAATATTGTCAGTAAACATTAAATATATCAAAAATAACTATCAATTATTACTCCTTTGTAGTTTATTGTAACGATTATTCCTAACCTCCCATCAAAATTGTGGACCATTTAATCAGATTTCAAATATCGGGTTTCCTTGTAACTAAAGTAAATAGAGTTAATCTGTGTTCCGCTGTCCGCTGTATATTCATTCCTTATTGGATCTCATAATAAACTGATAAAATCCACACTTACTACTAACGAGTACCTAGATTTGTACAACGGCTAATCCTTATACTAACACTGATAATAATCATAAAAACATTACTTACAACGTGACTAGATAAATCTAAGTATCATCAAAAAGTTAGATTGTTATGTGAAATCATTATCATCATAAATTTTATGAGGATTTGAGTAAGGCTTTTTTCCGTACAGTATTTGAGTACGGTTTACTGTAAATTCATATTCAGGCACGGGTTCTGTCTTGGGCTTTTTTAAATGATTTGGATATGTTCACGGAAACACGATATGAAGTTTCTACCCTGTTGAAGTCATCTCTATCTTCTTCTTCATTTCCGTTGGGCTTCTGATATGAGTTAAGGTTCAGTCCTGTGGAAAAAAACCTCTTTCCCGAGATAGCTATTACACCCTTTGCTTGGTTGAGGTATATCAGTATTAGACGCATTTTCCTACCTACCATAAGATACCCACTCCTGTAGGGATTGCTTAGGAACTGTAGTACCTTTTTTAGAAGAAACTGATGATCCCTTTGATGTGGTCACTTTCATTAGGAAAATAGAACAGGTAGGGTTTTCCTCGACTATGCAACCATCACTTTTGGAGTAAACCTTACTATTTCGGATTTGTTAGGAACTTTGGAATCTACTTCTGCATCTTCCACTTCCTTAACTGGGAAACCCTTATGTTTCCTTTTCTTTCTGTTCTGGATTATCAGGATTGCTAGGGACATATTTTTATGTTACTAATCTCTTTACATTTCTTGAACCTTTGTCCATGTTTAAGACCTACCCAGAGTTAGTTTTTCTGTTTTATTTTCCATTTCTACTCAAATGTTTCAAAGAGTACGGGGATCTAAAAATCAACACAAGCAGCGTTCCGGGTACCTGAAGAAAATAACCAAAAGCAGCCTTCCGGTTACCTGAAGAAAATCACCAAAAGCAGCGATCCAGGTAACTGAAGAAAATCACAAAAAGCAATGTTCCGGGTACCTGAAGAAAATCACCAAAAGCAGCGATCCAAGTAACTGAAGAAAATCACCAAAGGCAGCGTTCCAGGTACCTGAAGAAGTTACATACGCTCCGGCTACGCAGGCTTCAACTAGTAACCAGAGTTAACATATTAGCAATCAAGCTCTCCTTTCTCCATGCACCCCTCGGTATATGCTATTCCAGATTAGCTTGGAAATCATGGGAAGGGTTTCCCAATAGATGAAAGTAGATCGAAAAGAAAATCTATAAATGTTACATAATAGTCAGTTCAGCCAAACCTGATCGAATGTAATAAGAAGATATACAGTAGATCCGCCAGTACCCAGTACCATAATAATCGTAATGGTTGTACTTTGGTTTTTGTAAAACTCCCTAATAGATCCTACATTAGTAACTTTGTACTAAATTTCACACATAATTTATTCCTCTACAAAGTGTGTTCTCCATCGTTGTGAATAAAAATAATGGAACCCTTTAAATGTAGATATGTAATCCTTTTGAATAAACCCAACTCTTCGATCTGAATACAGTATGGAAAGCCTCGCTTTGTCAATATTCTATGATTTGCAGAGCACGAGTTCGTACTTTTCGTTCTCTTGATCTCAATTAACATTTTTCAACATTGTTTTAGATACACATCCACGCTTGAATCAATTATACCTTATCAAGAAGTATGTCTAGGTTAGAAGATATTTCAAATTACCTAACCATCAAATATTTCAAAATGTTTAATTCTTTTGATTAAAAACCTACTGGTCGATTTCAATATAGTATGGCAAGTCTCGCTTATTCAATATACAGTCGAGTGTACGT
Organism: Homalodisca vitripennis; assembly: GCF_021130785.1. Lineage (NCBI taxonomy): Eukaryota > Metazoa > Arthropoda > Insecta > Hemiptera > Cicadellidae > Homalodisca > Homalodisca vitripennis. Next base: position 189,307,141 of record NC_060209.1, on the reverse strand, counting down.
ACTATCCGAGAGCTATCATGTTTTAATCTTCATTAACATTTTCGAGAAACAATGTTTTTGATAACGTACTAGGTAAGGGACTCGCCTGAGGGTTTGTGCCAGTGTTTCACCAGCCAATGGTGTTGAAGTAATTGATTGACAACTTTAGAATACTCCGCCATAAGCTTATTGTATTATGATGAGGGAAAAATCTGGAAATCGTACGGTAGAGAGACTGGGTTTTAATCATAATCCCTCATCCACCGTTGTCATTCTAGGATACGGTTACCGAGATGATATCACCCAAACGAAATTGTAATAAGGGTATCCATTCACTTCATTATCTGAAAAGTTGTTGGTGACCACATAATTCAAATATTTGTAGTAAAAAATATTAACCAATATTTCTTCCATCCCCGCGACTCTCACTCTCGATACCCAGGGGGTCTGTCTCAGCCATAATAAGGACCTTTGAGGAAAGTTGGGGGAAAATCAGCAGACGCCAACTTACAGTGATACAGACTGATTTTAACAGATATCAGCTTCACATTTGTTTTCTTTGCTTCACGATAGCATGCTGGTACCACCGGTATCCCAGTGACACTTAATTCACCTTTACCCTAAACCAGTTCTGATTCTGTTAATTTTCAATTCTCTTTAACTCAAGTCGATGAGGAGAAATCAATTTAGGCATTGGGTTGACAAAATAAAAGTAGTGAATGAAGTAGAAGGGTACGCAATAGTATAATCAGATCGCTGAGTTGGTTTTATTTTAAAGTGATGAAAGTATATATTTGAACGGTACCATCATATTTATTTAAAACTACGTAGAACACACTTTTGAAGGAATAAATTGTGTTTTAAATGTAGGACAAAGTTACTAGTGTAAACTTTATCGCTAACTTTTACAATAACCAAAGTATACAAAGTATGATTATTATCAGTGTTAGTGTAAGGATTAGCCGCTGTACAATTCTAAGTACTCGTTTGTAGTAAGTGTGGATTTTATCAGTTTATTATGAAATCCAAGAAGGAATGAATATACAGAACAGCGGAACACACATTAACTCCATTTACTTTAGATACAAGGAAACCCGATATTTGAAATCTGATAAATGGTCCTCAATTTGATGGGAGGTTAGGAATAATCACCAAAACACTTATACCTCATCAATCCATAAGGAAAACCTTGAACCTAACATGATGTTTAGTGTACAGTTAACAGACAAAAAGAAAATTCCCGCAAAACGCTGTTATATTTTAAACAAGAACGCATTATATTAACATTTTGTGGAATCCGTGATTATTCAATTTTGTTTTGTGTGAAGTATGGTATATTTATACAAGCTAAATATTGAAGAAATAATATTTGTCATTAGATGAAATACTGACAGAGGCACACAGAATAATTGGATTTTACTATAGTACTACTTCATCTTTAATAAACAAAATAATGGATAACATCTTTCTTGAAGAGTAACTAAGTCCTAAATGTAACACAATATCTCAAATTGTGACTTTATTTAGTATGTATCAACAACATTTTTAGAAATATTGTCAGTAAACATTAAATATATCAAAAATAACTATCAATTATTACTCCTTTGTAGTTTATTGTAACGATTATTCCTAACCTCCCATCAAATTGTGGACCATTTATCAGATTTCAAATATCGGGTTTCCTTGTAACTAAAGTAAATAGAGTTAATCTGTGTTCCGCTGTCCTGTATATTCATTCCTTATTGGATCTCATAATAAACTGATAAAATCCACACTTACTACTAACGAGTACCTAGATTTGTACAACGGCTAATCCTTATACTAACACTGATAATAATCATAAAAACATTACTTACAACGTGACTAGATAAATCTAAGTATCATCAAAAAGTTAGATTGTTATGTGAAATCATTATCATCATAAATTTTATGAGGATTTGAGTAAGGCTTTTTTCCGTACAGTATTTGAGTACGGTTTACTGTAAATTCATATTCAGGCACGGGTTCTGTCTTGGCTTTTTAAATGATTTGGATATGTTCACGGAAACACGATATGAAGTTTCTACCCTGTTGAAGTCATCTCTATCTTCTTCTTCATTTCCGTTGGGCTTCTGATATGAGTTAAGGTTCAGTCCTGTGGAAAAACCTCTTTCCCGAGATAGCTATTACACCCTTTGCTTGGTTGAGGTATATCAGTATTAGACGCATTTTCCTACCTACCATAAGATACCCACTCCTGTAGGATTGCTTAGGAACTGTAGTACCTTTTTTAGAAGAAACTGATGATCCCTTTGATGTGGTCACTTTCATTAGGAAAATAGACAGGTAGGGTTTTCCTCGACTATGCAACCATCACTTTTGGAGTAAACCTTACTATTTCGGATTTGTTAGGAACTTTGGAATCTACTTCTGCATCTTCCACTTCCTTAACTGGGAAACCCTTATGTTTCCTTTTCTTTCTGTTCTGGATTATCAGGATTGCTAGGGACATATTTTTATGTTACTAATCTCTTTACATTTCTTGAACCTTTGTCCATGTTTAAGACCTACCCAGAGTTAGTTTTTCTGTTTTATTTTCCATTTCTACTCAAATGTTTCAAAGAGTACGGGGATCTAAAAATCAACACAAGCAGCGTTCCGGGTACCTGAAGAAAATAACCAAAAGCAGCCTTCCGGTTACCTGAAGAAAATCACCAAAAGCAGCGATCCAGGTAACTGAAGAAAATCACAAAAAGCAATGTTCCGGGTACCTGAAGAAAATCACCAAAAGCAGCGATCCAAGTAACTGAAGAAAATCACCAAAGGCAGCGTTCCAGGTACCTGAAGAAGTTACATACGCTCCGGCTACGCAGGCTTCAACTAGTAACCAGAGTTAACATATTAGCAATCAAGCTCTCCTTTCTCCATGCACCCCTCGGTATATGCTATTCCAGATTAGCTTGGAAATCATGGGAAGGGTTTCCCAATAGATGAAAGTAGATCGAAAAGAAAATCTATAAATGTTACATAATAGTCAGTTCAGCCAAACCTGATCGAATGTAATAAGAAGATATACAGTAGATCCGCCAGTACCCAGTACCATAATAATCGTAATGGTTGTACTTTGGTTTTTGTAAAACTCCCTAATAGATCCTACATTAGTAACTTTGCACTAAATTTCACACATAATTTATTCCTCTACAAAGTGTGTTCTCCATCGTTGTGAATAAAAATAATGGAACCCTTTAAATGTAGATATGTAATCCTTTTGAATAAACCCAACTCTTCGATCTGAATACAGTATGGAAAGCCTCGCTTTGTCAATATTCTATGATTTGCAGAGCACGAGTTCGTACTTTTCGTTCTCTTGATCTCAATTAACATTTTTCAACATTGTTTTAGATACACATCCACGCTTGAATCAATTATACCTTATCAAGAAGTATGTCTAGGTTAGAAGATATTTCAAATTACCTAACCATCAAATATTTCAAAATGTTTAATTCTTTTGATTAAAAACCTACTGGTCGATTTCAATATAGTATGGCAAGTCTCGCTTATTCAATATACAGTCGAGTGTACGTACTATCCGAGAGCTATCATGTTTTAATCTTCATTAACATTTTCGAGAAACAATGTTTTTGATAACGTACTAGGTAAGGGACTCGCCTGAGGGTTTGTGCCAGTGTTTCACCAGCCAATGGTGTTGAAGTAATTGATTGACAACTTTAGAATACTCCGCCATAAGCTTATTGTATTATGATGAGGGAAAAATCTGGAAATCGTACGGTAGAGAGACTGGGTTTTAATCATAATCCCTCATCCACCGTTGTCATTCTAGGATACGGTTACCGAGATGATATCACCCAAACGAAATTGTAATAAGGGTATCCATTCACTTCATTATCTGAAAAGTTGTTGGTGACCACATAATTCAAATATTTGTAGTAAAAAATATTAACCAATATTTCTTCCATCCCCGCGACTCTCACTCTCGATACCCAGGGGGTCTGTCTCAGCCATAATAAGGACCTTTGAGGAAAGTTGGGGGAAAAATCAGCAGACGCCTAACTTACAGTGATACAGACTGATTTTAACAGATATCAGCTTCACATTTGTTTTCTTTGCTTCACGATAGCATGCTGGTACCACCGGTATCCCAGTGACACTTAATTCACCTTTACCCTAAACCAGTTCTGATTCTGTTAATTTTCAATTCTCTTTAACTCAAGTCGATGAGGAGAAATCAATTTAGGCATTGGGTTGACAAAATAAAAGTAGTGAATGAAGTAGAAGGGTACGCAATAGTATAATCAGATCGCTGAGTTGGTTTTATTTTAAAGTGATGAAAGTATATATTTGAACGGTACCATCATATTTATTTAAAACTACGTAGAACACACTTTTGAAGGAATAAATTGTGTTTTAAATGTAGGACAAAGTTACTAGTGTAAACTTTATCGCTAACTTTTACAATAACCAAAGTATACAAAGTATGATTATTATCAGTGTTAGTGTAAGGATTAGCCGCTGTACAATTCTAAGTACTCGTTTGTAGTAAGTGTGGATTTTATCAGTTTATTATGAAATCCAAGAAGGAATGAATATACAGAACAGCGGAACACACATTAACTCCATTTACTTTAGATACAAGGAAACCCGATATTTGAAATCTGATAAATGGTCCTCAATTTGATGGGAGGTTAGGAATAATCACCAAAACACTTATACCTCATCAATCCATAAGGAAAACCTTGAACCTAACATGATGTTTAGTGTACAGTTAACAGACAAAAAGAAAATTCCCGCAAAACGCTGTTATATTTTAAACAAGAACGCATTATATTAACATTTTGTGGAATCCGTGATTATTCAATTTTGTTTTGTGTGAAGTATGGTATATTTATACAAGCTAAATATTGAAGAAATAATATTTGTCATTAGATGAAATACTGACAGAGGCACACAGAATAATTGGATTTTACTATAGTACTACTTCATCTTTAATAAACAAAATAATGGATAACATCTTTCTTGAAGAGTAACTAAGTCCTAAATGTAACACAATATCTCAAATTGTGACTTTATTTAGTATGTATCAACAACATTTTTAGAAATATTGTCAGTAAACATTAAATATATCAAAAATAACTATCAATTATTACTCCTTTGTAGTTTATTGTAACGATGTATGGAAACCCAAAAGTAAGACCGAGCAGAATAATGCCTAGAAGATTTCCAATCACTATCAGATGAGGGAATATACTTTTGTTTTTTTGGGCCTAGAATCAGTACGTCACCTACGGACAAACCGCAAGGAGTACTGAAACCTAAACAGCTGCTACACGAAAGTAATTGGTCAGAAATGTTAATGTCAGAAACTACTATTTAATCAATCTGGTTGTAGTTGAAGACTCGCCCCAGGCCCCTAATTACGGTGTTAGCAAATTCTAGGATAAGCGTATTTCGGGAACATGTTATGTCCGAGCAGTCGATGAGGAATTTGGGCGACCTTCTAAAAGAAATAATTATCTTTCCGGAATTTTGTTCCTTAATTATTTTTGATACGATTATGTCATAACTATCTAGGGAATGAATAACGTCCAAAAATTTCATTTCCACAGGTCAATCAGTTCTCGAGATATCGTGCGGGCACTTAGTTTCAAGGGTTAACACAGATTAAGTCAATAAAGGGACAAGATTTTGCTCTGTTTTTTGTAGTTTTATGAATAAAGGAAATAAAGTTGATCTGAAGAAAAAATTACCAAAAAAATTGTAAATCAAGAAACTAAGATAAAGTGCCATTTGCACAGCAAGGGTTAACTTGACCAGATGTTTATTACTGTGTTCTAAATTGAGGCAAAAGATATATTGCATATTGATTAACATTATTAAAAAAATAGTTTGCCATATATAACTTAGTATAAGAGAAATTGTCTTGTAAGGCTATTGCAGTTTTAAAAACTAGGTAAGTATGAGCATATATAGTTCAACATCAAGTACACACGTTACTGAGACTTTCCTAGAGATACACATGTATCTAATTATTGAATAACATGTGCGTGGTTGTAAGGTTCATTCTTAATAACTGTAGGTCAGAAAACTTATTTGTACGTTGGTTAGCGGATGATGTATTTAATGTCACACGAGGTTGGCAGCTTATTAGGAATTTGTGATAAAATTATTCTATTTGAGCGTTGGTAAAAAACACACCTTTACTTTAGTATCCTCTATTTGTTATCGTCACAGATAAGCAGGCAAATATAAAATAAGTAAATTAGAAGTAAGGCAATGCTGAGAAAGCTGGAAATAATAGATGGTTTATCATGTCTCGCCTCAAGTTAAAAATGTGGGCAATTAAAGAGAAACATATAGGCCGTTGGAATAAAAAAAATCAGATAAATAGCAATTTGAGGCAAAACTTTGTTTTTGCACCGTGGTTTTCCAATGCTTCATACTATAGTGTATAGCCGGTCTCAATACAGAGAGTCCGAATAATACTTCAAAATATTTAGAAAATTCGGTGGTTAAAGTTGATACCTCTTAGTGGAACAATTTTTTTGGCAATTAGAAATATTTACTGGTCTATTATTGTGTATGGATTGGTATTAAAAGTTGTTATACTTTTTATTGCGTGTTAGTTCTCCAATGGTTTCAATTTTTGTGTGGTTTATTCAGTCTCATTGAGACAATGTATTATCACCACATTAACTAATATTGTTCTCGTATAACGTGTGCAAGTTCGGAGATTTAGGGGTACATATACTTGTGTCAAATTATTTGCTAGCTACTTATAGTCGATAAAACTGTTGTTTGCCCGTTAGTTTGTCAATGCTTGAAATGCAAGCATAACGTATCCAGTCTCGCCACGAGGAGGCCGGCAAACACGGAGACCATATACTATTAACAGAATTATAGGTATCGTTGATTAATGATGTTCACTCATATCGTGTACAAATTTGCATATTTAGTTGTGTAGTATATACTTGTGACAAATGGTTTGGTAATAACTTATTGTTATTGAAACTGTTGTTTGCCCGTTAGTTTGTCAATGCTTTAAATGTAAGCATGACATATCCAGTCTCGCCACGGGGAGGCCGGCAAACATGGAGACCATATATTTACATATTTACAGGAAACTTATTTACATCGACGAGGAGTTTTGTTTTGGCAGACCTTCTAGCCTACTGCCTTAGGAATCAGAACGGAAAGTTTTGTTTTGGCAGATCCCCTTGCCTACTGCCTAGTCAAGTACGACGGGGAGTTTTGGTTTAGGCAGGCCCCCTAGCCTACTGCCAGAATCAATCACAACGGGGAGTTTTGTTTCGGACAGGCCCCCTAGCCTACTGCCAATGTCAATTACGACGAGGAGTTTTGTTTGGGCAGGTCCCCTAGCCTACTGCCAGTGCCAATCGGGTTTTACTGTAGAAGTTCGCCGTACACGATGTTCTTCACGTAGGCGACTTCATCGCATACCCTATCAGGACGGACAAGGACAACGATGTCTTCTGGGCGTCGAACTCTACTTAACAGGACGTACAACTGGCCGTGGGTAAAACAGTCAGTGCGAAGGTCGACTCCGACAAGATCGATTGTCTGACCTTGGCTCTTGCGACCAGTCATCGAGTATGCCAGCATCAGAGGAAACTGACGTCGACGGACAAGTAACGGCGAACCTTCAACGATCGCGAACCTAAAGATTATTCTGGGAATGCCGATAGGTTGCGCGTCGTGAGGGCGTCTGACGGTAATCAACCGGTTGGTTATAGCCGTCACAATGACCTTAGTGCCATTAACGAGTCCGTCGGCGATGTTAAGATTTCTCATGATGAGACACACTGAACCGGTCTTGAGTCGCAGCACGTGATCTGGAATACCCTTGCCTGTAGCCTGGTTTAGCAGATTAAATTCGACGCCAAGATGATCATCGTTCTGTGTCCACAGAATCGGCGCTTCTCAACTCATGAAGGCGACTATCAACAGAGTCCAGGATGATGTCGTTGATTTCCTTGACATTCACATTCATGGTAGAGAGGATCGCGCGACGAGCACACTGATCGGGATCCTGGAGGACTTCGACAGGAAAGACTTTGGAGATTAGGGCTTGTAGAGAAGTAACGAAATTTACTCCGGTCAGAGGAATAAGAGCGCCACTCTCTTTGCCCTCCCCGAAAGTTGTGGACGGAACAGTGCCGTTGCCTACTACGAGATGGAAGTCGGAGTAGTCAACGGAACTGCTCGTCCTGTGTGGTGTGGTCAGAGAGAAGATGCGGAACAGTCGCCACAGACGCGAGGCCCGAAGAGAAACGCACGCAACGGCAGCTGCCGTCCGCGCTTTTACAACGACAGGCGCGATCTGCCGGAAGTCTCCAGAGCACAGAAAGATCTTGCCACCGAATGGCTCATCGCGGTTCATAAGATCTCGAAGCGAGCGGTCGAGGATCTCGAAGATGTAGCGATGGGCCATCGGGGCCTCGTCAAAGACGATGAGCTGTGCGGCTCTAATCAGTTCTGCGCGCTGGGACCCGTTGGTTATGTTCCACACGCCAGTTCCGTCGCCGAGATCGAGTGGAAGCCGAAACATGCTATGGGCTGTTGAGCCACCCGGCATATTCCCGGCAGCGATGCCCGAACTGGCGACGGCTAGTGCAACCTGCCGACCACTACGCACGTGTGCCAGTATGACACGAATTAGGGAAGTTTCGCCATAACCCCCAGGACCGTCAAGGAAGATGGCCCTAGAGAATCGGCGGTCGCCGGGGTTGTCGAGAAGGGAATGAACATGATGTAAAACGCGTCTCTGATCTTCTGAGAGCTTGGGTTCCCATTCCTCGACAATGGCCTGCTGTTGGTTCTCGCCGTACTCCAACAGTTCCCTTCCCAATTCAGTCGTATCATCCTGCACGTCGGGGAGACCACAATCCACCAAAGACAGTCCCTGTCGTCGTAGACATCGGTCAATTTCAACCAAGGACAGTTTATATGCTTTTTCTGGGTCAAGAGGGTTTCTTTCTAAGTGGTCCTCGCATAGGGTGTCGCGGAATGCGTCCCACAGAATAGCTGCAGGAGCACCCATGTTGCAAAGAAGCACAAAGAAGGAACGCAGCCTTGTAGCAATCATGAATTCAGAGGCTTCGCGCATAGCAGCACGGTACTCGTCTTCGTGTTCTACCAGGCCGAGCTGACGACAAACCTCCTGGAACGTGCGACAATCAGGACCACCGCGCGACAGGAGGTCAGAGTAGCCTCGACAAGGTATCGACATCAGAAGCATACGTAGGTGGTAGAGCTCTCCACGGTTGGGGGAGATCCAAAAGAGTCTACATACTTTCTCTCCACGCTGGCGAGCTGTGACGAAGTGCTTGCCGTCTGGAAAAAGACAGGTACGTTAGGTAGTTGAAGATTGAATTGAGTGGTCTATTGAAGTACAATATTAACTTTGAGCTTGCTCTATTAATCGCGTCTGCAAGGTCACCGGGGCGGAAAAAGACGTGTTGCCGCCCTTCAAGATGGACCGGTAGACACTCACTGTGGGCTCAGATTTAGAGATTGGAAAGTCTAAGAGACGCCAACATGCATCGCTTGCACCTACCATTCTCTTCGTCACGTAGTGTTCTACCTCGTCCTCTTGTTTTCCCAAAGATGTGACGGTGACATTTGAAGAAATCCACCCTTCATCAGATATTTAAATAAGTATTTGATGACACGACGAGTAGACGCAAGCTCCAAGTTAATATGTGCCTCGTATTTAAGCAACAGAGCTGCATTATACGGTACCACCCAACCGTCATGCACCGGTATCGATTTGTTACGAGATGTAATAGTACCTTTGTTTTTATAATCCCGTCTTTATTGCACGTAGCCTATGTCGTCAACGTGTGTGGTCTGGCAGGAAGGCTTTGGAAAATGTTTAGTGCAGTGACCTTTCGTGGAATCCCAGCAGGGGAAGTCGGTGCGATATTCTGTACCACAAGGGCCGTGAATCATGTGTTGCAGCACCAACTTCCTGAGTCTCCCACCGGCTTCTTCAATCAAAGGAATGTCTGCGCGAATAACGGAATCGATCTCGGGTGCCTGAACGGGACCGTCTCCGTCAATCTTGAATACAATGTGGGCGTGGGGAAGGCCCCTCATTTGCATCTCGATGACGTAGACGATATAGATCGTTCGGCCAAACATCGCTCCGCTGCGCAGATCCCGCAGAAGCTCGAGGAGTTTGATCTGGAAGACTCTGCAGGCTGTGCTTGGGTCACTGCGCCCACTGCCGTGGGAGTCTCTTATTTTCCTCCCAAGTCGCGCTGTAAGTGAATGTGAGAAAATACGTCGGTGAGCCCAGACGTGTTACGAGAGCCATTGCATTCTCGTAATGAATCTTCATGTATCTGGGCCCACCGGTAAACGAACTTGGGAGGTAAATTTTTCCAGGCTTTGCGCCACCCTCGCCTTGTACGGTTTCATCACGTGTGATGTCTTCCCTAACCTGTCTTCCTGCCGGAGCATTGCGTTGAGCTTCAAGAATCTCGTTTAGTTGGCCTATCCGCATGGCATTTTGGACTGACGACATTGACTGTGAGAATTTAATAAACCGCAGTCGCTCTTCTTCATACCTCGCAAACATCTCGACCTGCCAGGCCTGCGAGAGATGGCCGATATATGAAAAGCGAGGACTGGACAACAAGAGACAACGCTTGTAGTTGTACTGCGAAAGCTTATCCCGTTGTTATCAAGAAGGCCAATTTGCCAACCCAAAGTGCGATGTGGATAGAGCAGTGGGTACTGGAAGGGCTCCATCAGAGGACTGAACAGATCAATCGTTGACGGCCTTCCAGCTTTCACTTTCCAGACGGTGAGTCGTCGTGGTTCAGTAACTGCTTCGTCAGTGCTGAGCACAGCGTGCACCTCAACACCCCTATTCCTGTCGCCAAGAACATTACCATGAGTAGCACGACTTGTTACCTGGAACTCCAAATGAGCGTTTACCGATGGCTCATTACCTAATCGCCAGGAATCACCGAGAAAGGATTGATCGAATCCAAGTAATTGGCAATGGTGTCAATAGTTCCAATATCAAGTGATCTACCCATGGCAATGTTCCTGCGCTCTTCGCCGTCGTCAATGTATAGGCGGCACCGGTGAACAAATTGGACGTCCCCCACCTTAGTAGCAAACCGTTGGACGGGGGCGTCCAAACTGTACACCTGATGGTACATTCTTCCTTCGATCTTGAAGAAAGAAAGTCCATTAGGGTGCCGATACCCACCAGAAATTTCGAAGGCGCAAAAAGAAAATAGGTCGTTGTAGGCGCGCGCTCTGTTGAGGAAATGTCGATCTGAATAAAATGGTGCACTGAGAGGGGGCAAACGTGTTAAGGCGGCTCCACACGCTACGGAAAATCCGAAGGCCTGCCTCAAGGCGTCCGGCCTCCAGGCGAACCTAGAAGTAAAGGGGTATCCACACGCTGCGGAATATACGAAGGCCAGCATTGAGGCTTGCCAGTTAGTTCGCGAAATGGCGTCAAACAGATGATGACGATGCTCTTGCTGTTGTTGATTGCTCTTAGCTGTCAAAAGTAGTGAAAGTAAAGTGAAGCGAAAGTTGTGGACTAAAGACTGGTTACAGAAGAGATAAGTTTATTCCTACGTAAATTTATTAAAAGAGCTGAGGTTCAGCCCGAAAGATTGGCACAATTATTTACGGATGGATGAGGACACATAACTTAGATTAGTTGATGCAAACTATAAGTTTATGCTATGTGATTTTGGGACCAACGGTAGAATCTCAGATGGAGGAGTGCTCCAAAATACAAGTTTCTTTGAAAAACTTTAACTACATGAACTAAATATTCCGGTTGAAGAGACTGTCCGAAACGCCGCTACAGTTTTGCCTTATGTTTTTGTAGCCGATGATGCGTTTCCTCTGAGACAAGATATGTTAAAACCCTTTCGATTAGCAGATACAACCATCGATGATAGAAAAATATTTAAACTATCGTACATCAAGAGCAAGTAGTATAGTTGAGAACGCATTTTGGGATTTTGGCATCCCGATTCCGTATATTTCATACAGCAATAATTTTGGAACTGCAAAACATTGATTCGGTAGTCATGGCGTGTTGTTGTTTACATTATTTCTTACTGCAATATGTGCCAAATCGGTATGCCCCTCCTGAATGTTTTGATCGTGAGAATAGTGACGAAGGAACTGTGATTACGGGGTTTGGGACAGGTGGTTGTATGGAACGCTTGGAACGCAGGAACTGTGGAAATACTGAGAACTGCTAAAGAAATCAGAGAAGCTTTTATGGCTTACTTCACCAACGAGGGTGCAGTTCCTTGGCAAATAAACTACATTAACGGAAATCAAGAAAACTCGGATGACTGAAATAACATGAACGTATGTTTTTATGTAATGCTGAGTAATACTATTTTATTACATATGTTTAAAATCGATACTCACATGTGGAATTTCTTAAATGATTTTGATCTTAAATGTTTGGCATCTAAAGGTTGAAATTAAAAACTGAACTAACAAGTATAATTTATGAGTCTCTTATAGTAGAGAATTATAGCATGACCGGTGACTTCGAGATGCGCCGTAGGCAAAGACGGAAAACTAAAGTGGTGGGGGGGTGGAGCGGCTCAGTCTGTTGCCGTATTCAGCCTTGTGAACTTCGGTCTCCAGTCTTCTATACGTGCCGCCCTAAAAACATTCGCTTGTGCCAATTCACGAGTTGTAATACAATTTGTGAAATAATTGCGTTGCGCTCATTACGTTTTTAAGTAAAGAGTTTGAGATGGATCATAATGTTAAAAATAGTAAAAATTGGAGGTAGAAAAAGTTATACACGGCCCAAGCAAGAGAAGTGCTTCCCATTTTATGAAACGGGAAGCAGAAACCAACGCACTTATAAATTTGAAGAAAGTTCAACAGCGTGTCGTAGAGGCAACTGGAATTTCTGGAAGTACGCTGAGACGAATTTTTGAAGGAGGAAAAAAAATAAGTCCAATTGGGCAATTTCTTTTAGTACGCTTAACAAAGTAAGAAAACGCAAAACAAACTAAAAGTAATCTGGACAATTTTGATTTGGGTGTAGTTCGAAGAACAATAAATAATTTTTCATCGACAACGGGGTTTTGTTATGTTAACTACTGCGTGTGGATCGTTGGCGGTTATTGTTATTTTAAAGTATTCATCATTAAATTAACTTGATTACAAGTTGGTAGATAAAACTGAGTTTTTTCTTATTTCTACTGTGTTTATATGACAAATTAGTTTACCACCAGTTTTATATTAATTTTAATTTAGCAGCTAGGCTATGTCCAGTTGAAAATTTTGTAGTGTATAATTGTATCTACTATCGTAAATCCTGAAGCTTACACGGTTAGTATATGATAAATTGAATTTTAATGGCTAACCAAAGCGTAACAATTACAATTCTGAAACTGTTGTCGTCGTTGGAGATCAAGAATAATATAAATTCCTACCCCTTTCCCAATTTATGAGAACCCTTTCTTACCACCAGGTATCTCTACTGCGAACTTATTAAGAAGGGTGAGCTATGAACAACAGCACAGCAGGGTGAATTTCGGCAGAGACATGAGTCATTGTTAAGATCACGTACATCCGGTCCCAATATTTCCAAGGCTTCCTGTATTGAATTCCCCATCATTAAAAGTCTCCGTCGCCGTAACTTTCAAAAGAGTCTAGAAATGTTCAACTATTCTCAAGGTCTCCTATACAAAATTGCTCATCATTAAAAGACCACCGTGGTAAGAACCATAAGGGTCTAGAAATGTTGGCAAAAACACTACAATATTCCGGCTCCCGCCACCACTATGAGCCGGGAGCAGAAAACTCTCAGTAGGGTTAGTAGCACCGTATTTCACTCCCCTACTTTAGGATTGTGCCCCCCACGCGCTCAACTCCTCCACTCCTCACGCGCATCCCACCGGTCATGCTATAACTTCCCTAGAGTAACTTACCTCATTCTCAGAGTCATGATTATCTATATTGGAGATAGACTGACGAGGTGTTTCTTGGTCATTCAAGAAACGTAAGCTTTCAAAATACCACAACTTAGGCTTGTATACTTCGTATGCACCACTGCAGGTTTTCATGGACTCTTTAATTTTTTTAACCTCTTTTCGAAAACTACGCATATTATTAATTGTTTTTAATTACAGTCTTTGTTTGCTAGAGGTTCCACTTCTTTCATTTTTTCCAGTAAAGTGTGGTATGCAGCTTCCCTTTTCGGCCGGTCATGATATTCCTTCGAAGTAGTTTGCGACAAGCACGGCAAATCTCTGAAGAGAGCTATAAATTCCTCTTGATTTTGTTTTGCACGGGCCATGATCATCAAAACAACCAGACACGACACACTACGTACATGAACGACACACCCACTTTGTATGTAATGTTCACAAAAAAAAACTTATAACGTATAGGCCTACGTAGAGTGAAAACAAACTTCACGCGTTTGGACACAAACACTTGAACTGACTGCACTGGGGCGCCTCAAGGCCAACCTCCTTCCCCCTCCACACGTTCCGATACGGCCTTGAGATGCAAGGAATGAGAGGCAAACCAAATGAAATTTCGAATTGGGATTTCTGGCCCCCAGGCGTCGGAGTCACAGGTTTACCTCAACAGAATTCTCCATGAACACGTTGGGATTTCCCTCGAGGCCGGGCGCCTTGAGGCAGGCCTTCGGATTTTCCGTAGCGTGTGGAGCCGCCTTTACGTTGTACGCACCTTCACCACAACACCATTTTTTCCTATCCTTTTCTTCCTCGAACAGACGTGCTTCGCAGTGTGAACATACAAATATATCATCTTCAAAAAGGCAGGTTTTTTTCAAATTTGTAATGCATTTATGTCGCATAAAACAACTTTCCGCTCCAGTGTGCCATAGGCCCTTTTGCAACAATGTTTTCGAGCAAGTGAGTTAGGTAAATGTCAAAATTCGCTGATCTTTGGTTTCATCAGACGAAATACCTGAACCCTGTCCTGACCTGCGCCGGCATGTCGATCTTCGTAGCGCCGAACTGCGGCTCTCTTAACCTCGGGATGTTTCTCGGTATAACGACGAACAGCGTCACGATTGGTTTTCAGGATTTTGCTGAGAGTATCGCTTTTTCGCCTCTCTCACTTGCTCTTCTCTAGTATTTTTCAGTATTTTCTGGCGTCCAGGTTTTAATTTTCTTGAGTCCTTCCAAAATCTTTAGATTTTATTGCAGAATTGTTAGCAGTTTCGTGCATTTTGAGGTTCTGTATATTTTCACTGAATGTTGATTATCTAAATGTGAGCCTAGTAATAGAGTACTGTCTTACAGATCCATCAAGAGCAGCGTTGGACAACAACAACGAGGCCAAAGCAGGGAAAAGTAAAGCATCACACTGAAAGAGCCGTGCCAGGTTTGTTGATATCATTTTCCAAATCATGTGTTCGATTTTCGTTTACTGGATGTGGATCAAATAGGTTACAGTTGTTTGGGGGGGGGTGGGGGGGGGGGGGGGTGGGGGGGGGGGGGGGTGGGGGGGGGGGGGGGTGGGGGGGGGGGGGGGTGGGGGGGGGGGGGGGTGGGGGGGGGACTAGCCAGTTTTCCTGTCATTTTAAATTAATAATGTGTCATTTATTTTAGGTACCCTCTTCCAATGAAGAATGGTTAGCTGTAGCGAAGGAATTCGAAGAAAAGTGGAACTTCCCTCATGTAATAGGTGCAATGGGCGGGAAACATGTCCAGCTTCAAGAACCATGGAATAGTGGCACTGAGTATTATAATTATAAGGGTTTTTTTTTAGTATTGTGCTCTTTGCATTAGTTGACGCCAACTACAATTTTTTGTATGTTGATGTTTGCTGCCCCGGTAGATTTTCAGATGGAGGTGTGTACAAAAATACTAATTGTATAAACAGTTAGAAAACAAAGAACTGAACATACCAAAGACCAATTGCTAAAGGCCACAACGGATCACCCAATTCAGCTTCAGCGCATAATTATGCACTAGAAATATTACGAAAGATGATGGTAGCAACTGAAAAGATTTCAAAAACCGGAAGAAGATGAAACAACCACAAAGAAAGGACAACATAATAGTTATTAGACAGGAAGGAAAGTCATACTCTGAAGTCTTGAAATCCGTGAAAGAAGGCGTAAATCCAGCTGGTGAAAGGGTTACTTCTATTCATCGTTCAAAAAAGAAGATTTACTGATCAGAGTGAAGGGCAATGGTACAGCAGCGGACCCTTTCTAAAGCAGTGAAGGAGAAACTGCCTGGTTTTCAGACAAGCGTTAAAAGGGAGAGGAAGGCAACCCTCCACATCAGCGATCTTGACGAAGAAACAACCAGTGATGACATTAAACAGGGATCAAGCTAGAGCTTGCGCTTACGGATACAGATCTGAAGGAAGTAGAAGGAACATCCCTTCGACCAGCATTTGTAGACACCCAGAAGGCAACTGTTAAACTTCCCCCAAGAGCTGCTAACATGCTTGTTAGGAATAAAATAATTGTAATTGGATGGATCTCATGCAGAGTGAAGTTGCGGGAGGAGTTTATTACATTTTTGTTTTGAAAAGTTAATAGTTTCATATTATTTTATGTTTGTTTATAAAAGATTAATAAATAACTAAAGGAATTTATACCACATATGTACACACACACACAGGAATCCATACAAGAAGAACATGCACCCATACAATTTTGATAACTTACAATAAACATATATAAGTCAATAATTTTAAAATTAAGATAAACTAGAAACCTATTTTAGAGTTAAAATTAACATAAAACAAATTATCATACATATAAGATAAAAATACATAAACTGTTGTAAAATTGAATCATCAGATAAAATAAAGTAATTTCTTTAGACAAACACCACAGAATACATTAAATCTTAATATCCAAAACAAGGAGATTGTTATGCAAAGTAATTTTACAACACCTGGAGTTATAAAGTGAATTTAGATCAACTAGTGACTTTACAATAATGGAATTTAGTCTTTTGAATGAGGACAGAATAGGAGACTGAGAAGAACCTTTTTTCATCAAGAAATTTATTTAAAAACACAAAGTTAATCAACATTTGAGTTATTAAATAGAGTCATACATTTTATTATTTGTGTTAAACTGGTGAATCTCGATTTTAGTAAAAGAACAGAATAGACATTTACTAGATGATGACCATCCGAATATTGGATGGCAACCAGAATTCTCAAATCTTCAAGGATCAACATTGCCAGTATTAAATCTACACTAAACCGACAAGGATGATTGGAAGATGAATAACATGGAACACAATGGAACACACAAAGTAAAACTGGAATTGTACTCAAGTAAGATCTACCCAATTTATGATTCCAAATCTTTCAAAATTCAAACCTAACATGCACCAAAACCTTTTCTATGTTGGATATAATTTGTTTATGTGCCCATGGCAGTATAATTCACAAACCCTGCATCTTACATGTGACAAATAAACTCAATAATAATTTTAAATCAAACGTTTATTTATTGATATTAATAGCTAGTTAAGCAAGGGCAAAGAACGGGTTAATAAATAAATAAATCAGAAGACAAATTAATAAGTTCCAGCGTTGTTACAGATGCTGGGAAGCAGGGCATACAGCTTCAGCTTGCAAGGGCCCGGACAGGTCAGTACTTTGTTTCAGCTGCGGAAAACCAGGCCACCAGAAAGCTGCTTGCAAGAGCTTTCAAGACTAGGACTAAATTCAAGAGAATAGTCTAAATGAAGTTGCTTCAACTCAACGTCAACCAAGGCAAAGCATCTCACAGCCTTTTTTACGCTAACGCAGTCAAAGCTCAGACACACGTGTTAGTTGTGAGCGAGCCACTATTGTCGGGGATGACTGGATAGCTGACACAGAGGGAGACTGTGCTCTTATACTACTCAACAGAAGAAAAGCTACCCTTCAAAGTGAGACAGGCCAAGACATTGTCTGGCTAGAGCTCAAAAATATCTGGATTTTCAGTTGCTACTTCACCCCTAACAAACCATTGGAAGAGATAGCACAAGCTTTAGACGAGCTGGTGGACGTTGTCAGAGAGAGTAGGAAAGGGGCAATAATCGCTGGAGATTTCAATGCAAAATCCGCCAAAGTAGGGATAGCACAGAGATGCTCGTGGACGGCATGTGGCAGAATGGGCGGCTAGGCTTACCTTAACCTGCCTGAATAGTAGTACAGAACAAACATTCGTGAGGGGAGTAATCGTCAAGGCTGGATGTGACTTTCTGCACTGAAGGAATTAAAAGGAGACTGGAGGAATCAATGTATCGAAATAAAACCCATACACGAAGAAAGGAGGGCACCCCATCACTCCAAAGAATGGAAGGTAGACAAACCTGGTTGCAGCAGACTCAAGGGATAGAATCCAAAACGGTGGGTAGGATGGCTGAGGGTGACCTAAAATCACTAATCGAAACGCTAGTAGGTTTGTCCGAAGAGAGTTTACAATCTAAGAGTTCTTATCCAAAATGAAACCAGCTTATTAGTGGATATCGGAGATAGGAAAACTTAGAAGAAATTTCCTATTAGCAAGAAGACGTCTAGTAAGAGAAAACCGGCAGACTATGGGAATGGTTCCTAACCACCTCAAGGTAGCTCTGACTGACGCACGCAGGAGTTCTTCAGTCAATGGTGCTTCGTTGGAAGGAGGTTCATGACAATGTAGATGAGAACATACGGTTCGGCAGGGCCCCAACGGTACTAACTGGTGACATACTGCAACAGGTGGTTGACACGTTGTTTCCTATACACCCAGTTGTCAGATACGAGGATCTGGCCGTTATCGAAATTTCTCTTCACAGAAGCAGAACTAGAGAAAGCGTGGAAAAGACTGAAAACTAGAAAATGCTCAGGTTTGGATGGAATATCACCAGAAGCGGTTAGGACCAGCAGAGGTCCAGCCAATGACAGTGCTGCAGGTAATCAATTCTGCCCTTGTCAACGAGGACTTCCAGTAGAATGGAAAAGAGCAAGATTGATCCTTCTGAAGACAGAAAATAAGCCAGACAATCTGCTTTCATCATATAGGCCTTTGTGCCTGCTGGATAAGCTCGGTAAACTTCTTGAACGCCTTGAAGGCTGAATGAACAGGTTATATTTTATAGCGTTATATTTTAAGTAAACACCGTATCACATGTAGTGATATAGTGTAATGAAAACCCACATAGTGACACTCATTGATTTAAACAGGTTACCGATTTGAATACTTTAGTGTTCGGTGAGTGTTTGTTATGTTGAAGTATGCTTGAGTATTGCAACATATTTGTTTGGTTGAAAACATTTTTCCTGTATTTCTGTTAGTATTAACATCTTTGTCTTTTCGATCATTTCCTTGTTTTGATCCAAGTATTAAATGGAACACAAACAAGGTGGCACCCTTGAACAAAAATAATCAGGCTTCCACCCACGCCCCTTCAAACTGAGCAAATCAAAAACCGCTATTAAAAGCTGTGGAAACTTCACGTTAATCTTTTTTAAGTAAGAAAAAATAAATGTTTTAAATTATTGTTACAAATTCTAATGAACATTGTTGTGTCTCCAACTGGAATGTTATATTCTAAGCAGTGTCCCTCTGTAATCTCTTTAAAGAATAGCTTTGTGTTTTACTCCTTCCATGTGCTTTCGAGATGACTTATCTTATATAGTGCCTTTCACCTCTAGGTAGATTAGAAAAGAAATAACGTATTTCTTATTTGATAATAGGGTCCACTCTATCATGGTTCTTATGTTTGCCACTCTCGTCCAGCTCAATAAAACCATCTTTACTTTATTTCTATTACACTTTTAATGACTGTCATTGATATTTAAGGTAGATGTAAAGAATTGTTTGCAAACACGAATCTTTTTATCTTCAACAGATACATAAAAGCATGGTTCAAGTCTGGATTACTACCGTCTCTTTGATAGCCATAATCAGTTTTAATGGTTCAATATCGACAAATTAGCAATAGAGTCAAACAACTTCTACGAAATTCCAGACTGAGATACACACGTAAACTGTTTTAAAAGAAACAGTCATCTAGCGATTTGTGGCGCAATGTTAGGAAACTTGATTTGGGCAAATACCGCGCTTCTCCTCTGATCCAATTACCCTTAAATGATCTTAATAACTATTTTGTTTCATGTTCTCAGACTGTCAATACAAACCAAGTTACGGATTATGTTAATGAACTTCTAAATATGCTATCAATCGGCACGAACATGAAAAATTTATTTGCAAACCTTTAACACAATCAGATGTTTTGAAAGCTATTCGCTGTATTGGCAGTAATGCTGAGGGATCTGACGGCATTAAAATCCAATTAATAAAAAACATTCTTTTTGCAACTCTCCCAATAATCACATACATTTTCAACATGTCACTGAGACAGGGTATTTTCCCTTCACTTTGGAAGTCTGCTATTGTCCGCCCATTGAACAAGACCTCAGTTCCAAATCTTGCCAAGACTTCAGACCCATTAGTATTCTGCCTGCTCTATCCAAACACCTCGAAAAAATTGTGCACTGCCAGATTACTGATTACTTAACACGAAATAACACTCTATTTACAATCAGGATTTCGACCAAGACATAGTACTGAAACTGCTTTACTAAAAGTCACTGACGATATACGATTTGCAATGGACCAAAAACTAAGCACAATACTGACACTCTTTGATTTCTCAAAGGCTTTTGATTGTGTAAACTACAGACTACTATTGGAAAAATTGAAAATCATTGGTTTTTCAGAAAATGTCCTGCAATGGCTGAGGTCTTATCTGTCTGGCAGAAGGCAGTGTGTACAGGTAGGTGACGTAACATCCGACTGGCTGAGTGTTGAGTGTGGTGTTCCTCAGGGTTCCATACTTGGTCCTCTTTTGTTTGTGTTGTACGTTAATGACTTGAGCACTGTACTGGTACAATGCAAATCCCACATGTATGCTAATGACCTCCAGATATATGTCCACGTTAACACACACAGAATCGATGATGGCATTACCATGATCAACTCTGATATAAAGAATGTGCTGGACTGAACTAGTAAACATGGACTTAAACTAAAGCACGAAAAAACTAAACAAATTGTGATATCTCATTACCGCTCTTGATCTTTGATCAATTTTACATCTATACGTAACATTACTGTAAATGGAACTGTACTATGTTATTACAATAAAGTTAAGAACTTAGGACTGACAATAAATTGTTGTCTTAGCTGGACTGATGCAGTGACAGGGACTTGTAAGAAAGTTTTTGCATCAATATATTTCCTGAAAAAACTACATTTCCTGAGGTTTTAGCCGCTTCAAATAAAACTGTTGTTGGTTAAAGTACTCATACTGCCTCATTTTTCTTACTGTAACAGTGTGATGAACGACATGACTGTGGCTTTGGGTGAAAAACTCCAGAGAACCCAAAATTATTGTATGAGATATGCGTTTGATCTCAGGAGAGATGAGCATATAACCCTATTATATTAATTCAAATATCTTGAAGTTAAATGACCTCAGATCAATAAAAATCTCAACATTGGTCCATTCAATTTTAAATTCTGGCTTTCCAAATTATTTCTTAAACGATTTCCAATTTGTCTCTCAAAGTGGTGTGGATAGAACTCGTTCTGGTTTGTCTGTGCTCCGCATGCCGCTGCACAGAACTGCTGTATATGACAAGTCTTTTGTAGTAACACCATGTCGTCTGTGGAATTCCCTTCCTCGTAGCATAACATCCTTAGAGAGTCGTCCTCGGTTCGTGGCGTCGCTGAGGGAGCACTATTTGGGGCAGATGGTTGGGGCGGGGTCGGCATAGGTCTCTTTCGCTGCGGTTCCACTGGCATGAGTAGTGTGTGTGAGTGAGAGTATTGTGTTTCTAATATTCATTATATACAAGTATATGTTATTATTTTGTGTGAGTATGTGTTTATAAATATGTTTATATACCTTTTTAATCATTATACATTTTTGTTAGTTTATATTCTTCAATAAAGTTGTACTTTTTGTTATTCATATTAAAAATGTTTACAGAAAATATTTAGTTTTATTATTATTTAAAAATAAGAATATTTGTTCTAGCTTCTATATAAGGTTAAATGTAAGAAAGGGCCATGAGGCCCTAATTTCGCCTCAAATAAAGAAATATTTCATTTCAATCAGGTTTGACCTCAGACATCAAGCGTACTATGAATTCACGTTACTTATATAAATCACTTCTATTTTCCAATACTTCTTAAAAATAAGTTTTCTGTTATCTTCCAACATTTTTGAAGAGAATTTAAGTTTACATTATTTGTTACAAGATGGTTGGATAGATATTACTTCAATTTCTCATGGGTCTTTTGAATTGCTATTAATGTAGCTCTCTCTCCTTGGTTTCTTTTCTATTTTGCAACATTTTTTTCAGTTTCATGGATCAGCCTTTTTTGTCTTATTTATTTTTTTGTTTTAAACCACTTCGTGTTGTTTCTTCATCAGATGGTAAGTCTATATTTCTTTCTTCTTCTTCCCAACTTGAATTAATTAGAGAGGCTTTGTTTTGTGTTAATAGCTTGTTTATTGGAACACAAAAAAGTGCACTGACTAACTACACCACCCATTAGACCCAAAACAAAACATGAATTATACATCAATTAATTTCAAACAATGAATTTATGTATTCAGAATTAAACCTGAAGGTAAACAGTTCCAAAATCAAACAAAATAAATGTTTTCCTCTGGCAACTAGAACATGAGAGCTTCGTAGCCTTGATAGTCCTCCTAGAGGAAACTGATTCAACCAGGTTCCTAGGGATGCACCCAGAACGAGGGCAGACATTGGATAATCACATAGATAGCATCTGCTCTAAGGTTTCTTCAGGCATTTGTCTTACGAAACCTTGCCTGATTCTGCTCTGTCAATATAATACGAATGGCCTACTTATCCTTGTGTATCCTCATACGGCTTGAGGCTGTGAGGCAGCAAGAACAGCTGCCTCACAGCCTCAAGCCGAGTTTGTATTAACTCGAAAGGGTATTTTGAAGTCAAAATAAAGCTGTCAGAATCATTTCAAAATTGAACTTGAGATTCTTGTGCAGAGTGGATTTCTGACTTTGCCCTGCCTCTTTAAGGTGGCCTTGTACTGCTGATTTAAGTGTGACGTGGTCCAAGGCAGGAAATTTAACCAATACGGACAACTCCACAGCAACACAACTGCAACATTTACCATCTGAGGATGATGTCAAGCTGATCAATACACTCCCTGAAGAAATAAAACTCAGTTGATGAGTTAATAATGAGCTGCTGGGATGCAATTCAACGCTAACATGATCAATCCTCTGATTCTGATGTAAAGTGTATCAAGAACAGCTGGCACGAGTGAATGGCATGTGAGTGAATGAGACAATTTATGTATGCATGAGTGAGTGAGTAGCAGTTATTTGTAAAATTGTATGAGATGCATTCTGTATTATAAAACTGACGTTAGTATGCAATTGAAAAATTGTTGCCACACTAAAGATTTGATTACTGTTATTATATATAGATTAATATACAATTTATAATTATTTTTCATATTATAAAAATTGTGTACTTTTAATTTCAATATATGTCAGGGAGGGATTCACATTAAATTACAAATTTGTGTTTCAAATTATGAGTTCTATGAGGAATGTTAGTACAGTACTACCTATTATTGTGAGTAATATAAAGTTCATAAACACGAAAGAAGTTGTGCACTTGTACAATATGGTATTTCTGAGATCACTAAAATTGTTTTTTTTCATCGATTTGACCAAGCCAAAGTTTAACACATTGAATACATAGCCAAAGTATAGGCCGGGTTAGCATGCACGCCGTTGTATACGGAGCCCGACCTATACGCGGGCTCCGGTATTTAATTTAATATGTTTAGGTATTCGGGATTAGTTGTTTCAGGCCATTTCCTACGTTATATTGTTTATATTTGTACGTTTTTGTATGACAACTAACAGTTGTGCAACTGTAAAAATAGTATTTTGAACTATATCACAGCTGCTTAGTTACGTAACTGACTGACACGGTGACGCGAGCCTTGATGTTGTCTGGAGTGTGTTTGTAAACGAAGTTCCACTATTATTCAATAAAGTGATGTGGTAAATATTGGTTTAGTGATGGTTTAGTTTATTTCTGATAGTTTTCGTAGTGATACTAGTTTTTATTGTTCATTGTGTAAATTAAATTACCATTTAGACAAAAAAACTGTGCATATGATGCGTGATATCCTGTCAGATTCTGAGGATGATGATCCTATTTCTAATAAAAATAAAAGATGATCTGTGATTCAGTTTGAAATAATCTTGGACCAAAAATAATCTTGGATTGAAAAATAAAACTTTTATACAATGTTACAATTTAAACAACTTTATTTTTTTCCATAATTATGCTTACCTCATAACTTTTTCAGATAATTATTTTATTTTCTAAAAGTGCGTTTCTCCACTTTAATATTTGATATATAATATGTTAGGTTTAAACAATGTCTTCATAATTTTCAAAATTTTTTAAAATCACAAAAGGATTCAATGTGTTATTAAAATACTTCTAGACTCTTTTCTAATAAAATAATTACTTTTAATTATACTTAAATCTATAATATAATTTAGTTATTTCACTCAAAATGACTTGTCAAATATCTTATTCACCTTCAAAATCCAACATGCTCACTTCTTCCTCACCTGAAAATTGTACAATTACTTTACTTGGATAGACTGATGAAGCAAACAGAAAACGACATGAATCAATACTTTCTAAGTGTCCTAAGTCCCACAGTTTTAAGCCAGACTCAATGTCCCAGATATTTACATATATACTACTAACATCCAAGGTAGTTAAGATGACTTTTTCACACAACAATAAAAATCTTGGTTCAACATACCCAAGTATAAACTTATCTGTGTTGGTAGTGAAACTTCTTTCACACACATTCTCTGAGTTAATAATATCCAGTACATGAATCATATCATCAACAATGACAATAACTTTCGTGCTTGTCATCCAAAACCTATTATTTAGATGAGGATTAAGTCGTAAACCAGGGAAATCCAACTTAGCCAAGAATTTGCCTCTGGTATTGTACACAGACACTTGGTACCAATCGCTTATATATAAGATAGAGATCGTATCTCCCTTCATGAAACACCAAGCACTACCACTCTCTATGCGAGCCACTACATTGACAAACTTCATCTCATCCAAACTAAACAAACTTATTTCACATCGTTTATACGGACAGGCCATTGTATTGACCAGAAATCGTCTGGAATCACTTTCAAAAAGCAACAAACCTCCTCCATCAAAATCTTTAGTGATGTCAATGCCAGTTGATGATAACATGTAATCAACAAATGAGTGCTGAAAAATACTTTGTGTTGCTACTTTTTCACCTGAATCACAGTCCCAAATGTGAACATAAGTGTGAATGAAATCTGTGATATTTTCACAGTAACCGATTAAGAAATTATCAACAATAATGAATCGTTGACTGCAAAACATACTCATTTATAAACACATTATCTTTAGGTATGATAGTGTCTTCATTGAATTTGAACCTATACTGAAGCAGGAGCTCATTTTCTGGAGGTTTAAACTCAAAAATCTGTATATAATCTGTAACGTGTGTTAAAAGTTTATTCTTAATAGGCACTATACCAAACTGATCTTTTTCGTCAAGTTTACAATGAAAGTCTGGGATTTCATCTATTTTCCAAACTGATATACCATCATCATAATTGGAATATAGTAACCAATAATTTCCAAAGTTATCAACAAAATAAACTAAATAACTTAACATTGACAGACACATATCAGTCTTTTTCTTTGTAAATCGTCCCTTACTCCAGTTATCCCAAAGCAACTTTTGACGATCATAACTTTTCTTCCAAAAACATACCTCTTCATAGTCTTTGTTACCTCTAGACCCTAAAGTACATCCTGCAGTTTTAAAATACTTTTCAGGATAAACACAGAGTTTTTTCCAAAACTTGTTTGAGTTTAAATTCCTTTCCCAATCCCTAAAGACACTGAAACAACTATGGAGATCGTCACCTCCCAGATAAGTTGCAATGATTTCAATTATTTCTGGAGGTAGATCTTGTATGGACACAGCAACTGTAGACTCCATTTATAAGAGCAGAAATTGGTTCTTGGAATGATCACAAAATGATGTTCAAGATTCCGTTGTTTACAGATGACAATCAGTGCCCTGAAGAAGTAATAGTCCACAAGTGAAGATCTAATGTGGTCACAGTTCGACAGTCCCAACTAAAACATAAATAAATGCTTAGTCTTGATCTAGGATTCCAATGACGATTAGTAACCTGAAGAAGTAATAGCCCACAAGTGAAGATATAATGTGGTCACAGTTCGACAGTCCCAGCTAAAACATACATAAATGCTTAGTCTCGATCTAGGATTCCAATGACAATTAGTAACCTGAAGAAGTGACAGTCCACAAGTGAAGATCTAATGTGGTCACAGTTCCAAAGTCGCAGCTAAAACATACATAAATGCTTAGTCTTGATCCAGGATTCCAATGACGATTAGTAACCTGAAGAAGTGACAGCCCACAAGTGAAGATCTAATGTGGTCACAGTTCCAAAGTCGCAGCTAAAACATACATAAATGCTTAGCCTCGATCCAGGATTCCGATGACAATTAGTGCCTTGAAGAAGTGACAGTCCACAAGTGAAGATCTAATGTGGTCACAGTTCCAAAGTCGCAGCTAAAACATACATAAATGCTTAGTCTTGATCCAGGATTCCAATGACGATTAGTAACCTGAAGAAGTGACAGTCCACAAGTGAAGATCTAATGTGGTCATAGTTTCGACAGTATTCTTCATATAAACTGAAACAAATTGTTAAAGTCAAATTTACCAAACTGTTCATTTTATACTCCTTATGTATATTAACATGTAAAAATCATATTTCACTGTTCCAAATACTAAAAACTATCCCAAGGTTAATATAATTCTGATTTTATACTCCTGATTCGCTTTTAATATTACTATGACTAAGATTATTAATTTTGGCTTTATGAATGATTTTGTTTGAAAACTACTTGAATTATTACACTTGTAGATTTTGTACTATTTACAAGATAGTACAAGTTTCTGTGGCATCAAAGAAAAGGTTTAACAACGTCTTAAATGATGGAATCATTCTTTGATAGTAGAGGGTCATCCTATATCATATCATCCAGGGGGTGTAATCTACCCTCACAAATTTCAATGGGCTGTTGTATTTTTATTCTATTTATGGATATTAGATCATTCTAAAATTTGACATTGATTTGTTGATTAATTCTTAAAATATGAATTTTTAAAGTTTCATAATATATTACTATTTTTGTACCATTCACAAAAGTGTAGACTAACATAATTTTGCGGTTTTCTTTCTCGAATGTTTATTATTTATTCAATTACTTGTAAATTTGGCTATTTTGTCAAGGATTTCACACATATTCTATTATTATATAGAACATGTCTGCGGTGCATGAACTCTCAGTATGAGACCACGATTTTGCCAGAACACAGATCGGTTTGGTACAACTGTGTTAGGCCTTTTAAAAATAAACAAGTCTAAGAATCTCATGATACTTCAAAGGAATTTGTAGACTCAGGGAACTGAATACATTTTTAACTACAAGTCATATCCTCTTACCTTCTGCTTTTAAATAATAGAAATGGTAGCTTATAAAATTATCTTCCCGAATATATTAAATTAATGATAACATGTAACGATTTATATTCATAGATAGTCTATGTACAACTACACAAAGTATGACGTATGGATAAAATACAAATTTGCAATTGCCACTGAACAGCTAACGTCTGCGTATAGAAGCAGCAGACACGCTGGCATTGACAAATACAGGGTGATTCATGAAAGTTCTCCCCCCACTTCTACAGCACATTGTACTAGTAAAAATAATGAAAAAATTATATATAAAACATAGGTCCGAAAACGCTTCGTTAGCGAGTTACAGCTAGCGAAAGATTTCGCCTGAATTCCTGGGTAAAGAGTAAAATAAAGCCATACTGAACTTTTGGAAAGGTTAATTAAGTAAGAAATATCGTGGATTCTTATGTATTTTTTCCTGATAAAGCTAATAAAATAGGTTTCAGAACTGTACCTGTAGTAGTTTTTGAGGGATTCAGGGTTAAATGCAAAAAATTGGGGCACGAAACAATGTTTTTTTAAGTTTGATGTACAATAAATTTGTTAAATTGGTAATAAATACATAAAATTCAACAAACATTAATTGTAGAGAATTTAATTCTAAAAAAATTTATATAATCAAAGTCTAAAATAAAACCGAAATAATAAGTACAAAAAAAATCGATTTTATTCAGTATAATACATTACTAGCTGTAAAGAAATACCGTATGGTATTTAGTTAAAAATAAAACAAAAACAAAATGTTTGTTCCTTAATGATGAGATAAATTGAGAAAACAAGATTAACTGTTAAATAAATTTGTTTGTAAATAAAAATATCATGTTTTATTAACGTTGTATTTTTTTTTTAAATAAAAATTTACATCAAATGTTCAAAAATAAATGAAGCAAACGTTTTCCCATTATTGTTTATTAATCATCGAAAATGCAGTTTTTTGTTTTATTAATTTCTAAGTTGGTAACGCACGAATAACAGCTGATCAACAATGGTATTCTGTACTGTTACGTTTAGAACTGTGTATTAGTGGTGTTTTTGCAAGCTACAGCAGGAGATCGGGTTCTGTGAATCGTGTTATTAAAATGCAATTTTTCTGTGAGTTATAATTCGATTGTATTCAGCGAAAAAAAAAATGCCTTACTTATTTACATCAGAGGAATACGCTGATATGGTTTCTATTTTGGGTTACTGTAATGGTAATGCTAGAGCTGCTGTAGAAGAATATGAACTACGTTACCCTAATAGGAGGATTCCAGATACCAAAACAATTTCAGGAACTTTTCGTACTCTTCGGGAAACAGGATCCACTACCAAGTACTAGAACCAATTATGAACGAGCTGTCCAACTTGATGATGATAATTGTTATTAATGCTGTTCATCGCAGTCCAGGTGTAAGTACACGACGTATTTCTAGGCGGATAGGAGTTTCGTAGTCAACGGTGTGGAGGTCACTTAATCGAAACAAATTTTATCCGTTTCATAAACAAAAGGTTCAACATCTTACAGCTAGGGGGATGGTCCGCTTCGCTTGGAGTTTTGCAACTTTTTGAATATTAATAATCAACTCTACAAGCGTATTTTGTTTAAGGATGAGGCACAATTCACTCGGGATGGTGTCAATAACTTGCACAATGAACACTCATGGGCAGAAGAAAATCCACATAAGGTAGTGGAACAGAACTTTCAACACTGATTTAGCGTCAATGTCTGGTGTGGCCTTTTGCACAATCGCCTGATTGGACCTTTCATATGGACGCCTAAATGCTGAGTTCTATTTGCATTTCCTTCAAGAAGAGTTGCCGCAGCTGTTAGAGAATGTTCCTTTACATCTCAGACAAAATTTGTACTTCCAGCATGACGGAGCACCTCCCTACTTTTCACGTGCCGTTTCTGCTTAATTAAATCATCAATTTCCTGGACACTGCATTGGTCGTGGGGGAGGACCTCACCCTTGGCCACCAAGATCACCAGATCTATCTCCATTGGATTATTGCATCTGGGGATGGATGAAAGACATTGTATTACAAGACAAAAGTGAATTCTCGTGATGAATTAATTGCCCGTATTATGGATTCGGCTGTGCAGATACGGGGAAGTCCTGAAAAAATTAAGAAACGCAACAAAAGCAATACACAAACGTGCTGCAAAATGTATTGATAATGATGGCCTCATTTTCGAACTATCTATTATAAAAAGATGCGTGCGGTTGGGCCCAAAACCTGATTAATTTTGCTTAAAACTAGTAATGTATTATACTGAATAAAATCGATTTTTTGGTACTTATTTCTGTTTTATTTTAGACTTTGATTATATCAATTTTCTCAGAATTAAATTCTCTACAATTAATGTTTGTTGATTTTATGTATTTATTACCAATTTAACAAAGTTATTGTACATCAAACTTAAAAAAACATTGTTTCGTGCCCCAATTTTTTGCATTTTAACCCTGAATCCCTCAAAAACTACTACAGGTACAGTTCTGAAACCTATTTTATTAGCTTTCAGGTAAAAATACATAAGAATCCACGATATTTCTTACTTAATTAACCTTTCCAAAAGTTCAGTATGGCTTTATTTTACTCTTTACCCAGGAATTCAGGCGAAATCTTTCGCTAGCTGTAACTCGCTAACGAAGCGTTTTTGGACCTATGTTTATATAACATTTTTTCATTATTTTTACTAGTACAATGTGCTGTAGAAGTGGGGGGAGACACTTCATGAATCACTCTGTATAGAAATAGAACATATGAACTGCAATTAAAGTGTAATTTATAGATCACGTTGTTTTGTTACTGTATGTTTCTAAATAGTTTTTATAAACAAATAACTACAACAGGATTAATAAAAACACTACTTTTTCCAATTGTTTATTTTTTGGACAAGGCCTTTCGAAACCAAAGGTTTCATCTTCAGGCAACTCCACAAATAAAATATATTTGTGAAGATGAAACCTTTGGTTTCGAAAGGCCTCATCCAAAAAATAAAACAATTTGGAAAAATTAGTGTTTTTATTAACATTTAGTAATATTTAAAGAATTTTCCAATTGCTTCAAGAGTCTACAATCTACAAAAGGATGGTTAAGCAATCAATAATTTGCGTACTGTTGATCAGCCGTCGTCCGTGAATAGATTTATTTGGATTCAAGATCGGATTTTATCTCTTAAATGATCATAAAGATTAGATTTTGATAAAATTTTGGAAAAACTTTATAATTTGTCCATTTTTACAAGTTTATATACAATATTGTATTGTATTAATTAATACTGAAAAGATATCTTCCTTATTAATGTTATTTAATTTTAGTAAAATTATTACATTTTTGTAATATTAAATTTAAATATCAATATCTTGATTTTATTGATTATTTACTTACTTAAAATGTGTGGATGATGTTTGAACACTTGGTGGGTGAAACTATGAACATTTTTGATAAAATATAAAAATGTATTATTTTTAAAATACTACACTCTTAATTGATAAGCAATTGAAAATGATAGTACAACATAGGCGTAATTTATAGTGTACACTTTATACTAAAAATGGTGTCGGAAAGATGAAAAGAGCTAATAATAAATCGAACAATGTAATCCTCTGTACCTATCTACTATTTGTATTACGGAACTTAAATTAGTTTAATACTGTAACATATTATAAAGTAAACTTTTTTACTAACATTTGAGATGATGAAAGTTGTTGGAAAACAAAATAAACTAAAGATAATGATGAAAAATACTGACTGGAGCTAATATAGTAATCCTGTGTTAGTAACTACTAAATCAATTGTTATTACATAATATAGCTAGGTAGGTAGAACTGTACAAATAAAGAGAAACATCCCTCAATGGAGCACCTAAATTCAAGCTCAGATCACTACGCAATTAAAAAGGTTAAATTAAACTTTTTCCTTGATAGCGACAAATGAAAAAACATCCCTCAAGATAGTACTGCCCAGTACAATATAAAATTCCATAAGGCTGATCACTAATGCTTGAGAACAAAAATATTACAATCTCAGCTAACCTAACGATATCATTCAACCCAATGATGGCTGTGGTAATTTGGAATCATCCTGATATTGTATTAATAAAGCAAATTTAAAAAATTGGGTTGGTATTATTTAAAATGTGTTTAAAAAAATGTTTAATCAGTTATCGTTTACTTTCTTTAATTTATGAAGTTTCACTTCAAGGCTATTGATATGGTATTTTTACAGTGGCTTAAGGATAAACAAAGAGGAATTAATGGACCAGTTTTTCTTACCGAGACTTAAAAAACTAGATTATTAGAACGAACTAAAGTCTGTTTGACTTAGTGTGAAATTGAATGTCATTGGGACAATTGGTTGGGCAATTTTCTACCTCCCCAAAGGAAGCAATGTCGGCGAGAAGTAGGCCACTCTGTCCCAATCTAATTCTTGTTATTACGCTACATGTATAAGTTGTTTAAGATTAGGTTATTATAAATATGTTACTAATAGTATCAAAGATAAACTTTACGAGCTCTCATGTAATTTGGGTACTATCTCGAGGGATCCTTTTCTTTTTTCGCCAGAAGTGACATGTGGTGCCGTGCCAGCAAAGCTCGCACTGATGGCCAGGGCCATTTCCGATCCGTGCTTCCCTGAACTAATGTCCAAGATCGTAAGACTTTTCTTTCGGTGCCACTCCGCACATCTCGTGAAAAATTGAAAACACCTCTTCAGATAATACCTAAATTCAAGCTAAGTTCACATGAATGATCGTAAATGTCGACTTTAACTTTTTATATTTATAATACATACATATGCATAGTCTATTAACAGATAGTAAATAGGAACATAGTGGCCTCTTTCCCGCTGACATTGCTACCTTTCAGAAGGAGAAATCAACAACCAATCGTCATAATAACATGTAATTTCACTGTAAGTTTAACAAAATATGCTCTTACAAATAATGTAGTTTATTTTAGGTCTCCAATAAGAAAAAGTTTTCCAAAAATAGTAGTCTCCAGATAATACCAAAGTCTTATGGCTGCTACTATAGAATTACACAACCTATTAAAATTCCTATTACGAAATATAAGAAAACAACACAATATTAATTATAATTAGTATACTGTCCATTTGGACATAATAATAGTAGTGTACTTTAAAATGAACTGTCTACATTGAACATGTAGAAAAAATCACTCACACCACAAAAGAGAAAGTACAACATCTCTTTGTTAGCCAACATACAATTAGTCTAGATAGTTTTTTATTCATCATTAAATTATTTAATTATTCACATATAAGAACAAATGAACTATATTGTAAATTGAAATATCTATAACACAGTTCAGTTCGACGTTTTGGTCTCGTTGTTAAGATAATCACAAAGATCAACGATTCATTTTTGCGGTGGCCCCTTATTATAATACAGCCTCCCAGTTTTAGGATTAAGAAATTACTGTTAGAAATGTTGGGTACAGTACGATAAGTGGATTCGGTTTTTACATTGATTAGTATAATCAGCGATACGTGATATTCATATATCGAATATGAGTCAACCTTATCATCACATTATATAGTCATAATAAACAATCATATTTAAAATCAAAATATTTAATATAATACACATAGTGACAATCTCATAAATAATAAAGGAGCTCTAACAATCAAACAATTAGAACTGGAAATACGAAAAAACTCAATAACGAAAATTTATACCAGAAACTACAAAATATGCGTAACTATTTGTTTTCTCCTGACTAGCAATTATTAACCGCTTTCAAGAAGTAGTTGAAAACATCCACTCTAGAAAACCGTACTTCCCTTCTGTATAAATACTCACATAGATTATCTGCAAGCAGCTCAGCTGATATGCCACTTTTTAAATTTCGTTTCATGATCCTCTACAAGCTTTTGACTGCATTATTGTCTATAAAAGAAAATAGGTTTATTATATGAAAGTGTTTTAAGTTGATACAACTTAATTATTGTTAAAAAATCAGTATCGGTTCATTATATCGAAAGTTATAATTAACCGTTTCAGTGCCGCAGCATCCCTAATTTTGAAGGTACAAAAAATGCATAAAGTGCCGGCATCTCTAATTTTGACGTTTTGTATTTTGATATTTTATAACGTGTAAGGTAATCTAGCCCAAATAACCAGATAGCTATATTCAATAGGTTCCAAACTATCGATAAATATGAGTTTTATGTTGTTTCCCCACTCTTTGATCTGTGAAACATATGTTGTTTGGGTACTTATCAGGAGGCCATTATTTTTGGACGAGTTTTTCCTTATCGGGGACAAAATTAATTACATTATTAAAAAGACAGACTTTTTAACCTATTTGTAACTTGTAACTTATTACGACAATCAATGAAAACGAAAACTAAAAGAACAACATTTTATAATTCTAAAGTGACAAGTGATTCATGCGTCTAGTACTTAAAAAGTCGCTCGTCTAGCAGGCGATTTGGCGATACGAAGTATGGCTCATCAATTATTATGGTGAAAGGAAAATATTAAGAACGTATAATAAAGTTTATATTGATGCCCGATAAGGAAAACTTGTCCAAAAATAGGGGGCTGCAATAATACCGAATGAGAACTTTTTTAGGGGGTGTAAATGACAAATAACATGGTTTTAGGGGGTATATTTATAAATAGTTAATATTTTAATGTTCTGTTTGCTGTGTGTCTCGATATCTGTGTACTTAAATGTTATCAGCAGCCGGGTCTGATAGCTTATCTGTTAACTGAGCACTTTGGGGCTGTGGTCCAGTGCTTCACAAGATATTGTGTACTGTAATTTGGATCGAGTGAGTGATTGTCAATCGTGGATCAACCATCCACTAGTCCGACGAATTAGTGAATTGTGTGTGTCGGAGTGTTTTGTCGGGTATGTTAGGAGTTTATGTTTAGACCGAAACGAGATTATTTCCTTTTAATGGTAAGTGGCTCTATTACTGTCCATTTATATATTAATATTGGGTTTTTACATGATTTATTAGGTATTTTACACATTAAATTTCTTTGCATTATTTTTCAATTTTTATTTCTGATCAGCCTTCATATTTTACTGATAGGTACTATCTCAAGGGATGTTTTTCTTTCGTTGACATCAGCACGGCACAGCACCTTCGGAGCCCAAGCTGATGGCCGGAGGTACTCGTCTCAACATAACAACTAATTAGCTGAAAAATTTCCTAGCTCAAAATTAAGAAAAACATCATTCAGTCATGTAAAACTTCTGCTCATTTCAGTATTATTTTTTATTTACTTTTCCAAAGATGACAGCACATCCGATGACGTCATAACGAGGTTGAATCACAAAAGGTTACGTGACACCCGACGCAGATGTACAACATGGAAATATTGCTCCACACATGAAGAGTAGTTCCATTTTTTATGTTCTATAACTTCATTATTTCTCATTTCAACCTCGTGAAACCTTATATGGTTTTGTTTCATAGGATGATTCCAATAAGTTAATACTCGAATTTTGCCGATCTGGCCATTAATTTCACAATTACCGTAACAATGTCTCATATTCTTAATTTAATTATAAAAAAAACAAAATTATGAAAATATGTTGGATAGTTATTTTACAACAGCTATTATCCCTAAAGCTTATAAATACGAAAAAACAGCTCGGCACTTTATGCATATGACTTAGGAAAATTCCAGCGGCAAATGATTAAGTAATATCATTTGTCAATATCAATATAAAAAACTGGGTCTGCTATCATACTCTACACAAAATGTCTTTTGATCCTTTTAGGTAATGAGCTATCAAGTAACATTATCTGAAATTGAAGTTCATATAACAACTTAATTGTAGAACATTTAAAAAGATAGGGGACACTTTAGTAAGCAGCCTACACTCGTTATTCGATTGCTATTATCGAACAATTCAATATATTATCCAACTTCAATGTATGTAAAAATCGTACACTATAAGAGTTATGATAAATTACTGTACCAAGAAGAATCTTGTACATTACAATTTTAAATAGCCTACATAAATTTTTACAATAATATTACAAAACAACAAAACCAACTTACTATGTACACTTAGATATCAAAGAAACCTTACAATATTTATAACTTGCCCGACTTGATATCAGTAATTAACCGCCTTTGTGAAGTGGAGGAAAGAATTCTACTCATGTGTTAGCAACCCACACGTTGAAGCCACTTACACTTGTGAGATATTCTTGTAACACATTTTCCTCATATTTATCCCCATTTTCAGCCTCGAAATATTAGTTACTTCTTGTTGTTTATTGTTTACAATAAAATTACGGGTAAGGTACGATAAGCGGACCAGGTTTTTTATATCGAAGAATGTAATCATCGATACCTAATATTCACAACTCAAATCCTAGACTATCAATTGATATCAGTCTCTATAGTCTTCAATAACAATTGTATGTTTTAAATTAAAATATAAATTTAATATTTACAGTGATCAAACAAATTATTATACCTAACTAAAATTAGGAAAACTGAAGACGACCATAACTTACTTGCTCTTCTCACAGTTACAGTTGTTTCTTTCCCACAAATTTCACATTTAATGGGTTTTTCTGTACAAGTCTAACATGTTGAAGCCACGAAAAACATGTCTTATCATCTTTCAAAGCAATGCCCTGTAGTTTTTTTTAATTGACTGCCATTTTTAATAATCAAATGTTACTTATATAAAATTGAAATGTTACCCTACGTGTATTATTTGAAAGTGTTTACAGCTAGGCCTATAGATTATTTCAGTTAATTGTTCAATCAGTATCGATTGATTATATCGATGGTTATGATTAAGTAATATCGTTTGCCAATTTCGATATAAAAAACCGGGTCCGCTTATCGTACCCTATCCAAAATAATTACTACCACTAATAAGGTGAAATCATATGCTAAGTTAAATAAATTGTAATACTGAATTATCCTTCGGATAAAATCGGTCGAACCATTCGATAATAGCGATTGAAGGAGTGTAGGCCGCTTATTATTTATACTTAGGATTATAATATCACTAATCTCAGCACTACACATAAATATCTGCTATCATCTAGATAAAAAATGAAGCCGACCTCATAATGATCCTCTCAGCCTAAAATCAAACATATACCTAACTAGTTTTATTCAGGACAAGTTATATAAAGGCAGCAAAGAATATAACAAAGTAATTCATTTCAACTCTGACAATTTCACTGATACCAGCGCATCTAACATGTCACAATAACACTTACCTTACAACTTAACCTCAAATCCATGCGTCAACATAATACTCAATTAGTGCGTATTCACCTTTAACTTTGGTAACAATACGTTATAATAATCGATAGTACGTATTCCGTTCTACCAGTCCAGTATAATTACCTTAACGTTTCTCACTACGAAGATTGGCAATAATTATAATTTGTATCCTGTCAATTTACAAAAGTATTATTCCCTCCCTCAATCTCATCCTCACCTCAACCCATTTCACTTCATTGCCTCATTATCAAAACGTCACAACCTCGGTTGGTCGGGTTGGTCCTCGGTCGCCTTTGGCGGTCTTGAATCTTGACGGTCATACCACACCCTTTCATCCATCAAGTAAATTATCCCTCGTAGACATGAAGGTTTCATTTCAATTGTTTTCTTTCATACAGTATAATATAAAAAGAATATCTAATGTTTACAGATAATCCAATAATAACAGCAACTCTTTATCATGTGATTATGATATTCATTTATTGTTTCAAAATATGATTTATATTACTCAATTATAATTACAAAACTACGTTTTCAAATGCCGACGCGAAACTTGCCATAGATGCCATCGAAAGAATAGGTAGTTTCTTACTGAACCCTTATCTAGTTTCTGTACAAATCTATATTAGTTTTTATAATATGAAGATAAATACTACAAATACAAAATAGTAGAGTTCTGTAGAGTCTACTAAAATAGTTTGTTGTTTTAAGTATTTGTTTGCTTATCTTTGTTTGCTGGGCAACTGGTCCTTCAAACTGGGCTTCAAACATTGAGCAATTGCGCTATAACAATTAAAAAAGTCTGAGCGCATACTTCTTAACATATCAAGTGAACCAGATATTTAATAATTTTTTAAGGAATACATTTTTAACCCCAGAGTAGACGGGATGGGTCTGTGAGACCCAGGCGGTTTTGTTTTGTTCAGAGCTTCAAGGTCAAAGTGACTCACGGTGGCGAGATTCCGTGTAGCTTTCCAAAACACTCCACAGAGTGCTATGCCGTAATTGTTTTTGTTTCCCACGTCTCAGTCTTTGCGTAGTAAGTGATTAGTTACGTTTTGGGGCTGGTAGGCCCAGCCCGTCCGTTGGCATCACGTTTTTACATATATTTCGAATTGTTCTTATTTTATTTCATCGGCAATTTTACATAGGAAAAGTGTTTATATACGATTTTTTTATTGTAATTAAGTTTTAGACCATTTAAATAAATATGGCTCATAGACATAATGACAGAAGCAGTGAAATTGACAGACTATTGTTACGAGACAGTGAGAGTGAATCTGATGACGCTGATCCAAACTTTGAAATATACAGTGACCATAATACAGAAAGTGAGTTCGATTTGGATGAAGTTTGTGAAGCAGGACAACATGAAGAGGAAGTGACAACGAAGCTGGACAGCAAAGAGAAGACAATACTGACGATCAGGTATGTGAAGAAAGTAGAGATATCAATATAAATTTACCAGGTCCTTCTACAGCGCGTAATTCTGATCCAGTACGACGACGAAGGGAACCCAAATTTATGGGGAAAGATAAAAAATATAATGGCTAAAAAATCCACCCAATCAAAATGTGAGAACAAGAGCACACAATATTGTTACTCTTCATTTACCGGGAAGCATACGAGAGGCAATGACAGTACAAAATCCCATCGAAGCATGGTCTTTGTTTTTTCAACGAACCACTAATTGATTTGGTTGTAGGGTCAACAAATATATTTATAAATACTGTAAAAGAAAATTATGTTCATGATCCAAATGTAGCAAGACTTACTACAACTGAAGAAATAAAAGCTTACTTTGGGATTTTGTACATTAGTGGGGTTTTACATGGAAGTAAAATGAGCATTGAAGAGTTTTGGAGTACTGATGGAACCGGAGTGGAAATATTCAGGGCGGGAATGTCCTTGAGACGATTTAGGTTCCTGACGATGTATTCGCTTTGACAATATTGAAACAAGGGGGTTCAGAAAAAGCCAAGACAATTTAGCTCAACTCAGAGAATTGTGTGATATGTTCGTTTTGAACTGCAGAAAATATTATTCAATTTCGGAATGTGGAACACTAGACGAGTCTCTTGTTCCTTTCAGGGGAGGCTGTAAATTTAGGATGTATATTCCAAGTAAGCCAAAAAAATATGGTGTAAAGGTATTTACGCTGGCATGCTCGAAAACTTACTACGTAAAAAATCTGGAGGTGTATTGTGCAAAACAACCGGATGGCCTAGGGGCATAGGTGCAGTAAGTAACAAAATCAAGGATGTTGTTGATAGGATGGTTGGACCTATCGAGGGAAGTAATCGGAACGTTACCGTAGACAACTGGTTCACCTCGTATGAGTCTGCCAATGAGCTTCTGAAAAACCAAAAACTAACAATTGTTGGGACTTTAAAAAAAACAAACCCCTGATACCCCCATACTTTGTGGAAAAAAGGGGAAGAGAACAATACTCCAGCATTTTCGGATTTCAAGACCATATGACCTTGGTCTCTTACGTACCAAAACGTAACAAATGTGTCATGATGTTGTCAACGATGCACCACAGCAATGAAATAGATCCAACTACTGGTGACCAGAAAAAACCTTCGATAATAACATACTACAATTCCACCAAAAGTGGTGTAGATGTTGTAGATGCTATGTGTGCTGAGTATACAGTTCCAAGAGGTATACGACGTTGGCCACTATGTTTATTTTATTTCTTTATGAACATAGCAGCATTGAACGCCTATGTGGTCCTAAAATGGGATCAAAACAACATTGTGAGACGTAACTTTATCAAGGACTTAGGACGGTCACTCTTACAACCTTACATTTCACTTCGGGCACAACAAGGCAACTTACCTAGGGACATTCGAGCCTTAGCTGCAAAATTTTCGCGAACTCCTATTCCTGCAAAAGAAAACCCTGAACCAGGAAAACGAGGCAGGTGCTCTCTGTGCAAAGACAGCAAAACCAAGTATTTTTGTAAGCAGTGTAAAGCGTGGCTGTGCTTGTCTCACGCGGAACTGCTGTGCCGGGATTGCGTTGGGTAGATCTAAGATAAGGACACAACCAATACCTACAGCTTGTATCTATGAGTGTGAACGTAATTTAGTATTTTCCCCCCTTTTTAAGTTAGTTATACTGATAAAATGATAAGTTTTATTGTGTAAATATCTATTTGTAGAGTAAGAACAGTACTTGTCTTCATTTTGCTTTTCTGTATACGGAAGTGTACATTTGCAAAAATAGAATTTTTACGCCTATATAATAAGAAATCGGTTTTATTTCAGAAAGATTTTACATTTTTATTTTATTATTTAGGCCTTTCTTATTTCAAAAATATGTATAGTTTAATTTTATATACACATCATGGTAAGGATAACGTGTTTTTGAAAACATTTAATATTTTAAGTCAATTCGTAAGATCTAATTAGCTATTTTTTAATAAAAGCTCTTCATTTAATTACGACATTAAAACTAACCAATACTAATACAGTCATGCCTGTATTTTAATGTAAAAATACATCTGTATTAATAAACTGGTTTAAACATATTTTTTTTCATTGTTTTTATTTGGGTCTGTCAGACCCAGCCCGTCCTGAAACGTAACTTTTTTTGCCCGTCTACGCTAGCGTTAAGAGAAATTGTAGTTGTACCGGTACATTTACAAGTATCTTTACTTCTTGCTGATCCTAAATTATTTTGTAAATACAAGTAGTACATAACCTGGACACACTCTAGGGAGAAAATAAAAATATAAAATCGTTAAAGATTTGTTGAGGTAATACACACACACACATGTACAGTATATAGTCTCATTTACTTATGCTGTATGTGTTAAGGAAATAAATCACAAAACACTACTAGTTGGTAAAGCTTAAGGTTTCTTTAACAAAAAGTTCACTTCTAAGTAGAGGTAGGAAATCGGTAACCTATTACCAAAATAACGTGGTTAGTTGATATTACGTCCAATAACCTGTACCGTGGTAACATGTTTCCAATCGACCACGCTCGGTATTAGGATCATACTGTTACTGAACTGATTTTTTGAAGTTGTTAAAAAAACCTGGGTCAGACTAAATCTGCATGTGTGAGCTATTTAAGTCATTACAATTTAATATTTAGTCTGTTAGACTACTTTGAAATAACTAATTATAAATTGGTTATTTAAATTTCACTGTACTAACTCA
The DNA here is from genome assembly GCF_021130785.1 of Homalodisca vitripennis. Lineage (NCBI taxonomy): Eukaryota > Metazoa > Arthropoda > Insecta > Hemiptera > Cicadellidae > Homalodisca > Homalodisca vitripennis. The sequence continues at coordinate 189,266,084 of NC_060209.1, read as the reverse complement.
TAATGTAATTTAGATTAATAGACTACTTATAATGAATGATTACTGAGAACGAACAATTGAATTGAAGTTAGGTTTGTTTTCATTGGTTAAGAAAAATCTGTTTCTGATTTAATAAATAAATATATATATAATTGATTTATTATTATCTATTTCTATCTGATATTTTATTCCCTGTCCTTCCCACACCTTCCAGATAACTCCACTGTTACTGGTTTGTGAGTAACCTAATACAAGGTCGTAGCCAGCAAGGAGGGTCCGGACCCCACAAAATTTTCAAATCACAAGATATTTCATCCAGACTAGCTGAATGATTAGATTTTATTGAATTTTGTATTTCCTCTAGTATCGTGGAAAGAAGTATTGTTGCCAGTAATGGAATAGTATTCATTTGTCTGCGTTTGACAAAGATATTGTCTATTATGTTAGAGAAGTATTCGTTATGGTTATAGCAAGTAATTCTATTTCGTCTTCATTGTCATCAGTCCCCTCTGCTTGGGGTTTTAGATCTACATTATGGGGGGCATGCTGTTTTTACGGGAATCCGATAGTGGCAGAGTCTAATACGTCCGAATTCAAATTTGAGACAGTAATAGCACACATTCAAATCCTGTGTGTGACTGTAGCACTTTTTATCAGCACCTTGTACTGTTATGATTCTTATACTACAAATTAACATCTACACTGCGGGTATACTAATCGTTCTCTCCAGGCTTCTGCAGTCAATGTTTAAAAATTCACTGGATTTCCAAGTCTCTATAGATACAGCCTAACTCCCTCTAGTGTTGATGTTAAGAGGGTGAAGTGAAAGACAATAATAACAATCATGATGTTTATTTTTCAGTACATACTAAGAATTCATAATTTTACAAAATAAGTAGTTTTAAATTCACTGAATTCACTTTTATTAGGCTACAGAATAACACTAATAAATAATAATGGTTATACATTTTTTAAGATTCGTCATTTATTTTTAGACATTTATATAAATGCAATTGACTAGTCTAAATCCTTAATATATCATAGTATTTATATGGTGTCATGTCTCAAAAATACAACAGAAAAGGACATTGCCTTTTATTGCTAATATAAATAAATATAACAATATAATTAAAATAATATTGCTAAACATTCAAAACAATAAAAAATTGAACTTAATAACAATGCACAATATTGAATACACTATATATAATAACAATAATTAAAAAACTAAATATAAACAGTGAATATATATAAAACAATAATATAATATATAATAATGCTATAATATAAGCTAAAAATATTAACAGTGGTCTAAATTCGTACAACACTAAGTTAGTGTCTCAAGACAATTACTCATCAAGTGAATAATTTTTTTTATAGTTTTAACCAAATAATAAAGAAATTTTTAAATTTAACAAAATTAACTGACCATTCAAAATTTCGTAATTTATTGAACAAATTAATTTCCAGATAAATGAATGTTACTAGTTTTTTCTGATCTAAAATTTACAATTATCCAATTTACTTTTTTCCAGTATTATTGTTATGAATATTGTGTCAAGAATTATACTTTTCAATTTTTTTTTAAATTTCAGCATGGTCTTAAGTTGACGTTCTTTGAATAGGGATAGAAGATACAAGCTCTACTATCAGCTCACCTTTGATAACTCTTACTCTTAATGCTTTTTTTGCATTACTACTAATTATATTAATAAATGTGGGTAGAAAAAACCAAAACAGGCTGTCGTTAGCATATCCTTGCTGACACATCATTTCAATTCTATTAATAAATATTACCAATTTATTACAGATTACCTAAACATGTACATTCCAGCGTAACTTATTATCAAGTGTATACCTTAAGGTATTGAAGGAGGCAAAAAGAAATAATTTTTGGAAGATATAATAAAAATTTAAAATTTAGGAATATAACAAGATAAAAATAATAAATTGAATATATTGTTAAGAAAACGTATGGTAAGTGAAAATACACAGAGTATAGATTAGAATTCAGATATTTTAAAATTCACATAAAGAGGATGCTGAGAATATTTTTAATATAACTAAGCGATGTAACAATCTCTGTTATTATCCTCTGTCCGACAACTGTGGCTCATAAAGGATAACAAACCCTCGCTAACCCCCACGCTCTCACTTTAAAATATTATGTTTATGTCGCATTTAGAATAATCTTATTTATTTTTCATGGAGATAACAATTTATTTAGTTAATTATAATTAACATAATTTCCGTACTCCATGGTACCTGTTGGTAGCTCAAGGAAGGGATGCAATTTTTATAATACTATATCTGACCCTTTTGTTACTCAAGGGTCTGCCCATCACTTTTTTTTAAATCTCATTTAAGCCTCAGCGTCTTGGCTATGCTGGCTTCGTTGTGCACTGGTTTTTATTGTCAAAGTACATGATTGGACCTCCCCGGGATTTGAACCTGTGATCTCTCGGTTAGAGAGCCGAGACCATAACCATTAGTCTACGGAGGAGCCAATCACTTGTTTGTACCTAGAGATGTTGAAAGCTGTTTTTGGACAGGTAAAAGGGGAAAAATAGAGAAATCTGCAAGAAATACAAATTCTCTTTCACCAAGAGGTTTGTCTTTACAAATACTGCAATATAATTAAAATCAGATTGTATTGGAAATTAGACAATCTTTATCCAGCTACAAACAAGGGGGTGGTTATGTTCTTTATAGCACAAAGAAATGATGTGCTCAAACCTCTTCTTAATATGCACTGTTTGCAACATATTGTTGTTTATAAGAGTGTCAAGTGCCAGCCGCACCGAATGTGTTAATAAATTATTTTCAAACTCTTGTGAACAATAATAACAAATGATTCTAGTGCAAGAAATTGTGCACCTTTACTTAGTATGTAGCTACATCAAAACTTAAAATTAAAACCAAGTTTTACAAAATTTCATTTCAATACACTTAACATGTAAAAAGAATGTTGGAAAATAAAGTACAATGTGAATTAAAGTATTACAGATAATTTTGAATTGGTTTAATTGTATGTAATTAAAATAACAGCTGATGCACTATGGCAAAGACAACTTTGAATAATCAAGCAACTTTTGGGATCAGGTAACTTTTCCCCGAGATAAAAAATATAGTTTTGTGATATGAGAAAATTATAAGCGAGTTTCTTTACCAGTACACCACTAGTTGCAATAAATATTTTTATGCATCATTGTTTTCATAACTAAGAGTCGTTCGGCTTGGAGTTAATTTTTTCCCATTTTGATACTTCATAGCACATGATATGATAATTGTCATGCTGCAGAAACAATATAACTCAACTAGACAATAAAATTACAATATATAAAGTTGTACTTTTCCTAATAATTTTGCAACGAATTCAAATATCAAAACATGATTTTTACCATTGAACTCAGGATAAAGAAAGAATATTAAATTATACATCACATAATCCCATTCGTGTATGAAATATTAAACTTACATTAAAGGCAGCAGATCAAAGATGGCCACCAGAACTAAAACTGGTTAAACAAAAGTAGCTTTTTACAGACAAATAATAAAGCATTAACAGATAATTCGGTCACGTATATTCCATATTTTATGCACACTGTATTCAATTCCGTTTATTAGGAATGTGTGGAGAAACCTGTATGCATTATTCAACTATTATTATTCATATATTCAATCTGGTTGTTTCCAAATCTCTCTCAAAGCTTTTCTTTTCTAGAAAACCACAAGGCCACCCTCTTTGTAACTGTTGATAACATATTTCTATCCCATCCTCAAGATTCCAGATCTTTATTGGTCATTAACACATTCAACAACCCAATAGCCTTTTTCAAGTTACTAAAATATTCTAAACTAAAACTAAAATTTAAAAAATTCAGATTTTACCTACTCAATCCAGCCTACCGGTAAATATGTAGATCTATGTAATTAATAACAGCAATAACCAAACAACCTACATATATATATATATATATATATATATATATATATATATATATATATATATATATATATATATATATATATATATACATACAATAATAACTAAATAACTATTAACATATTTAACATGGATAAAATTTTAATACTCAACAATAGCAGAACTGATAAATACATTGAGAGACAAAATTAAAATAATTAATATTGTATTATCACAATTAAAGAATTCATGCACACAATAAAATATATTAACTTTTAACCAGTACTTTAAAACTGTTTTAACCCTTTCAGTGCTATGGAACGATATATCGTTTATCGACTATTTCCTTAAGAGTGCTAAGGCACGATATATCGTTTCTCGACTTATTCCCGAAAAGTGCTAAGACACGATATATCGTTGTTCCGTTTTTTTTTCTTTCGTAACGCTGTTTAGCGTAATATTTTTATTATTATGTCTACTTGGATGAACGGAGGTCAATGAAACACGTGAAAAAAGTATTGTTTAATGTTATTGGCGTATGATACTAAATTCATACATATTGTATAAATTGAACACTACCCATGGAAGAATGGAAAGGGCTGACTACATGATGGACATAATTGAAGATCTTTCAAACGAATATCTTGTAACAAAATGTGTCCCTGCAAACATTGTGGGTGGGGGAGATGGCCCACAGAATGGTTTTGGACTGAGGAAACTTCCTGAAAAGAAGGAAAAAGTTTGCAAGTGCTGCTCTGGAACCAACCACCCAGAAAGAAAAGTCCGAAGATCCCGAACCGTGTGTGTGCGTTGTGGGGCTGGGGTACATGCAGAGTGCCTTGTAAAGCATGTTTGCAAATAAAAAAATGAAAACCAACTGTACATAGTGTAAATATGTTTTAAAATATACAATAATTAGTGCTATTTAGTTTTTATAAGACAGTGTGTTTTGTGCCAGACAGCAAGTAGCCACTCCTTTTAGCCACCAGACTTGAAAACGATCAGGTAATAAAATTATATTTTTTTTTATAACTATTGTAAAAATAATCTAATTTATATGAAGTTTTCAGGACCTATTTATCATAAAGTATACTTTTAGGAAACAATGCATTTGATATTAATATTTTTTATTTTTTGTATTTTTTACAGGCTCAAAATCAGAAAAAATATATGAGCATAAGATTTATGTATATATACATGTATATAATTATTTTTAAAATTTGGCTAAATATTTTTTTAGGTAGGCAGTACTATATTACACAAAACAAATCAAATTTCAAGTTATTTTCTTGTATAATAAGTAAAATATGATTTTTTAAGTAAAAGCATGCAAAATTGCCATTTTTACCCTAGCACTTTTGGGATAGATCATATAAAAAATTTTAGCACTTCTAGAAAAAATTCAGAAAAAATGGCCAGCACCGAAAGGGTTAAATTGGACTAAAGATACTGACCTAGAGTGTAATGGTAACTTATTAAACAATTTCATTTTCATAAAAAGATTACTGCATTTTGTTTCGGTAAATTTAACTCGTAAGAGTTTTAACAAATGCTTTTTCTAGTAGGATGATCATGAATATCCTGTCTAGTTATAAAATTTTCAAGTTGTTCCTTTACACTTAAGTAGAATGTGTACATATTAGAAATAGTCATTATTTTTTAGTTCTCTAAAAATTGGAACACAGGTCTCTCTTTTTGAAAAATTGTTCATTCCCATTTCAATACTTTTACTGCACCACTACTATTCCCCCATAGAGTTATACAGTAACTTAGGTGTAAGTGGAGAAATGCTTAATAGGAGGCTAGAAGCTTATCCATAGCTATACAATGTTTCAATGTACAAAGAGATGGACTATGCTAGATCACTTTTTACACAATTGATCTATGTGATGTTCCCAACATAGTTTGCTGTCTGACTTTTACTCAATGAACCAATTTGATTTTAATGTTGGACAGTTCTTAAAGATCTTATGCAGTTATGAATTCTGACTAGCTTTACTATCACATTTTCATTGGAGATTTAAATGAGACCATGTCTCTATGTAGACACATGTGTATACAGACTCACTATCATCAACTACATTCAATACAATAACATCACACTATAGTGAGTTTACACAAATTTATTGGTCAAGACTATTATTCACATTCAAAATCTAACAAACTTACTTCCTTCTCGCCTGTAAAATGTACAATTACTTTATTTGGATACACTGATTCACTAAACAGAAACCTACATGAGTCAATTTTATCTAAATGCCCCAGGTTCCAGAGTTTTGAGCCCGAATCAACGTCCCAGATACTTACTAACGCACATTCCTTCTGAGAAAAATCGAAAGGGTCAAGCATATCATACAACAATAGAAACTTCGGCTCAACGTACCCAAGAGTTAATGTATTTGTGTTGGTATCGAAGCTTCTAGCACGTATGTTCTCCAAATCAGTTATATCAAGTACATAAATTGTATTCCTAACTTTGAGGATGACCCTGGAGAGTGTTAACCAAAACTCACGATATATATAATGATTATAGGCGTGTGCGATGTCCAACTTAGCTAAGAACTTGCCATTGGTATTGTATACAGATAATTGAGACAATCTATTATATGAACACACGGAGTGATAGATGGCAACCGTATCCCCCTTCATGATACACCAAATATCACCACTCTCTATGCGAGCCACCACATTGACAAACTTCATCTCATCCAAACTAAACAAACTTATTTCACACAATTTATATCGATGAGAAGTCGTACTGACCAGAAATCGTCTGGAGTCACTATCAAACAGCAATAAACTACCTTCGAAGTCTGTAGTGATGACAATGCCAGTTGATGATGACATGTAATCAACAAATGAGTGCTGAAAAATACTTTGTGTTGCTACTTTTTCACCTGAATCACAGTCCCAAATGTGAACATAAGTGTGCAGGAGATCTGTGATACTTTCACAGTAACCGATTAAGAAATTATCAACAATAATGAATCGTTGACTGCTAACATACTCATTTATAAACACATTATCTTTAGGTAAGATAGTGTCTTCATTGAATTTGAACCTATACTGAAGCACGAGCTCATTTTCTGGAGGTTTAAACTCAAAAATCTGTATATAATCTGAAATGTGTGTTAAAAGTTTATTCTTAATAGGCACTATACCAAACTGATCTTTTTCGTCAAGTTTACAATGAAAGTCTGGGATTTCATCTATTTTCCAAACTGATATACCATCATCATAATTGGAATATAGTAACCAATAATTTCCAAAGTTATCAACAAAATAAACTAAATAACTTAACATTGACAGACACATATCAGTCTTTTTCTTTGTAAATCGTCCCTTACTCCAGTTATCCCAAAGCAACTTTTGACGATCATAACTTTTCTTCCAAAAACATACCTCTTCATAGTCTTTGTTGCCTCTAGACCCTAAAGTAGATCCTGATGCTTTGAAATATTTTTCAGGATAAACACAGTATTTTCTCCAAATCCTGTTTAAGTTGAAAACACTCTTCCAACCTCTACAGACTCTGAAACAGGCATCAAGATCGTCACTGGATAAATAACTTGCGATTATTTCAATTATTTCTGTAGGTAGATCTTGCATGGACACAGCAAATGTAGACTCCATTACAAGGGTGTAAATTTATTCTTGGAAGAATTACAAAGCCATCATGTCCAGGGGTTTTACAGATGACAAGTAGGTTGATGAAATGACATTCAACAACAAAAGATTGAAATTTGCTCACTGTTTGTCAGTCCAACCTGAAACAGAAATGTAGCAGGATGAGATATCCATAAAATATTTATAAACAAATCTTCAAATAATTTCCGTACCTTAGTTGAATTAACTTGTCTTAATTATCTTTACCAAATAATTTATTTTAACTATTGATTGAATTTCAGGATGTCGGAGTCTATTTAATAGACACTGTTTGTCGCCGTATGTCGTTATTCAGATGTGTCGAATTAATTATTTGCCTCCCATTGGTAACTCCATGTGTCGAAGCTCAAACATGGATGTGTCGGATGTAGATCGTCTTGTTCATTTAATATCCCCCAAGGTTGGTTGTCATATGTAGAAAGTCTGGATATGGGTTATAAGAATAGCAACCACACATGTTCTTGTGAAATAAGTTCTGATATAGGCCAGGTTTGTCAATGTTATAAATCATCACACGTTACATGTAACATGGGAAGATATTCAGATGTGTGGGTTAAATTTAACTGACCAAATTCGTTAACATAATAATATGTAGTTTAAAAAACTAGCCATGTGGTATTTTGTAGGTGGTCATGGACGTGTGTGTTTAGTGTGTGTCAATCTATAAAGACCTAGCACAGTCTCGATATTCTAGCATACTCACCACCATCAATATATACTTTGGGGTTTTTAAAGTTATCCGCAATTAGTTTATATTATATTTATTCACGTACAAATCATAAGCACGTGTTATTCAAACACACCAGTTTTGAATATTTTTCGAAAGTTACCATTTATCACAAATAGAATTTAGATATTAATATCTGTACACAATTTGTAACGTTAGATCACTAATTGTAAAGCTTATTCAATACTTTCACAAGAAGAGTGAGAGAAATTGTTCCTATAATATAATGACCAAATAAAGAAAGGGAAGAATTAACACTCGTAGTGATGGATGGGGTTGACAGTACCGGAAGTGGCAAGTCTAGCCTCCAACCCAAACTACAACGTTTAAATTTAATGTTTGTTAATACCACTTATAAATTATGGACTTTTTTTAGCTACCTGTTATAATTAAATAATTTAAATTTAGTCTAATGTAAAGTTGACTTATCTTTTTCTTAATTAATAATTTTAATCTTACATGTAATTAGGCGCTTACAATGGACGATTGTATTTCCATTTACTGATCTTGCCGCTAAATATTTGAAAATTTGAATTTGAATCAAACTCAAATCAAATATTTTTTATTGCTGTGACAATAGTACATTTTACGGCAAAAGTCAATTCATAAGGATCTCCTAAAATTTCAGTTATTCATACTACAATACACATTCATACATATAATCTTTACAATTATGCCTTTTTCATTCATCGCCAATGCAACCCACTTAAAACAGCAGGGTCAGACTGCTCTTTACAGTTGGTTAAAATCAACGGAGTTTGAAATTAACTCAGACATTTCAGCTCTGGCTAATACCTCGGATCTGTGCCCCGTATTCGGTAAATCATGAGAAATTGTTCACCCGGAATGGGATTTTCTTCCACAAACCACAAAACAAATGACAATATTGAATAATGTTCATTAAAACAACTAAGTTCTAATTGCTGCTTAATACAAGGAAAACCATGTCAAAGGGTGCACAGCTATATTCAACCAAGTCAACCTCGCTAATGAAGTTGGTAGTATCCTCTCAGAAATGCGCAGTATTGAAAGCTTGTACGTGAAATGGCAGGTATAAAAATCTGTATAGGCAAGAAGGAAACCTTATATGTGCTTGGTGTTTATAGACCTCCCTCTGCCTCACTTGAAGATGCTTTCGCGCAGATGATTTGTGCACTGGAGGAGATGCCAAACAACAACTGTGTAACCTGTATTCTACGTGACCTAAATGTTTATAGCTTGACAAAATCGAGAGAGAAAACAATGCAGTAATTGAAATGCTTGCCACTTTAAAAATCACAAGGATTCTTCTTCTGTTTCAACCTCAACCACTGCTACTTCAATATATGTACTGTAGTATGCACCAATTTGAACTTGGACAAAATTAACATTAGCGTTGTTCATACGTCTCTCTCAGATCACACTGAACAGGTCTGCAAGCTCAAAATAAATTGTAAAATCAAAAAAGCCTACTTGCATGACTAAAAGGCATTTTAACCTTAATCGGCTCTCAAACCTATCTTTTGTGTATTGAATTCCTGGGAAAAAAAGTACTACCGATATCACCTACAGTAGAAGAGAAATACTAAATATTCAATAATATACTTAAAACAGTACTAGACATGCCATGGTTCTTTAAACAAATCAAGCAAAAAAACCAGAAGATATAAAGCACAGACATAGGAAAACTATGAATAGACTTCATAAAAACTAATGAAAAATACATAATCAGCAAAAGCGAAGAAGACAGAAATGTAGCCTTTCAAAAGTAGAAAGAATATGATATGAAGTGCGAGAATTCAGTAATACAAAAACAAAAATTTAACAAAAACCTGTGACAGAGCCCAACAGAGAGAGCAGCTGCCAGTCTCTGATACGGCACCAACTAATACAAAGACAATTTTAAAAGGTACTGAACATGACTCTATAAATAAGAATAACAACCTGGTAGGGAACGACACTAGAAAATGCAGACAAACTTTTGGCAGCACTCCACCACTAAACAGTTTTAAAAGGTCACAAAATGAAAGTTACGAAGTTTTTCGAAAAGCACATAGACTTCTGCAAGAACCAACTAAAAAACAGGACCAACTACTGCAACAACCTAAAGCCTTCTCTTCCTCTGGACAGACTTAAGGACCAAGTCTGACCAAGGAAAAACATCAACATTGAAACAAAATAATTTTTTAGACAAAACACATCCCAAATCAAAGCGTTACAGAACAATAGTATTCATGCCCACAACAATACATACTTAAGTAATAAAATGCTTTCCATACTACACCACAACACTGATAGGATTTCTAACAAAATCGAGCAAATGAATGCACTCCTTGACACTACAACCCCTGATATACTAATCGTAACTGAACATGGTCAAAGGAAAGGAGTTTTGGAAAACACAAGACTAATTTATTACCTAGTTACAGAATACAGCAGAAATATTTTTCTAAAAGGAGGTGTAGCCTTATACACAAAAGAAGCACTTCGGAGTCACATTGAAGCAATCAGTGTTTACGATCTGTGTATTGAACTTGTGTGAAGTAGCGGTAATAAGAATTAAACAAGGAAAAACTGACACCTACATTATAGGAGTATATAGAAATCAAGGCAATCTGGCTCAAAGCCTTGAAGTCATAGCACAGACCCTAGAAAAAATACAAACAGGGACACATAACACCATCCTCATGGCTGACATAAACATAGACTGTCTGGATAAAAAGAACGACTACAGTCATATGGAAGACATCCTAAAAAGTCATAATATGGTGAGACTTGACTTACCGCCTACCAGAATTACACAAACTTCCAGAAACTCTATAGATTGTGTCTGCACCAACCTTCAGCCAGAAGACCTACATGTTCAGATAATAAATACTGGGATTTCAGACCACACAGGCCAGCTATGCCCAATAATAGAGGAATTGTGTACCACCTCGCACATCTAAAACCACGGAACGCAGACATATGAATATTAGAAACCACCTAAGACTGAAATCACGACTTGATATACTTCAGTGCAATATAGACGAAATTAAACCTGATATCATAGCACTTACGGAACATAATATGTCAGATGCTGAATTAATTCTTTTAAATATACCAAACTACTTTAAATCCTCTCATTTTGCAAGATGCTTAAGCACTGGAGGTAGTGTTGTCATTCTGGTACACAGAAATTTGACTTCAAAAAGGGTCACTTTACTGGCAATCCAGTCATTATTAATTGAAAAAGAATTTGAATGTTGTGTTTCGGAGATTAGAATAGATAATTAATCATTCACACTTGCTTGTGTTTACAGGAGCCCTAAACATTGTTATGAGGACTCCTTTTCGGCTAAGTTTGAGTTATTATTGGAGATATTAAATAACAAGTATGAAAATGTAATTATAACTGGTGATCTAAATATAAATGTTCCAAATGTGGATAGTTCCATATATAAACCGTTTGTTAATATTCTTAGGGTTTATAATATGATTTACACTGTAGATTTTCCAACAAGATCTTCAAATAAGTCACAAACAGCAATAGATAACTTCATAACTAATATAAAACAAGAGTATTTAAATACATATGGAATTATAACTCAATTGTCTGATCATGATGCACAGTTGCTGGAAAATTTTGGAATTTTTGGATTCTTAAAACAAATCAAAAGAATCTTGTTTTAAGAAAATTAACTAGAAAATTCACAGCTAATAATTATAATGTGTTTTTAAGACAATTGTCTCAGTTAAATTGGTGTGAAGTTTTCCAGGCATCTGTAATTCGTAAATATGATGTTTTTAGCACTTTGTTTTGTTACTACTTTGATGTAAACTTTCCTAAAGTATTTATCTCTAAACAATTAATGGAAAGTAATAAATGGGCATCTGAAGAGCTAAAATGTAGGAGAAAAGAAATAGTTAAATTAGAGCATGAATTTAGAATTACTAAAAATAATAATATTAAATCAACCATTAAAAATATGAAAAAAGAGTTGAACCAGTCTATTGCCTTGCAAAAGAAGAGTTATTATGATAGTAAAATTTCTAAAGCTACTTTAAAAATACTACCTAAGCTACCTTTTAACTACTTGGAATTTAATTAATTATGAAGTCGGTAAACAGAAGCTTTCAATATCAAACACATCACTTGCAGTGGACAGTAAAATATGGACAGACCCAACCTTGGTTGCTAATATTTTTAATAATTTTGTTGTTGAAGCAGTTGATAGCTTAATACTTCCAAGCATTTCCTCCACAAACCATGAAAGCAATATTGAATTTCAGCACTCAAACCAAATTTCAACTACTTTTAAATTTAAACCAGTAAATGAAGTTGACTTAAAAAGCATAATTTCATAATTTGAAAACAAATATTTGTCAGAATTTGATGAAATTTCAATTATTGTTCTAAAGCAGTCTTGTCCACTAATATTAAAACCCTTAATACATTTGGTTAATTCTTGGTTAATTCTTCTTTGATATCAGGAATTTTTCCAGATAAGCTCAAAATAGCTAAAGTAATTCCTATTTTTTAAAAGGGAGATCCAAATGATCCTGCCTGTTATAGGCCAGTGTCTCTCCTCCCAGTTTTATCAAAAATATATGAAAAAGTTGTTTATAACCAACTTTTAAATTATCTGGAATCTAACAATTTCTTAAACAGTCAACAGCACGGTTTTCGATCTGGGCGATCTACAATTACCGCAGGTATCGAGTTTATTGATTCAATAATCAATTCAGTGGATGAGGGAGAACACGTGATTGGAGTATTTCTGGACTTGACCAGAGCATTTGACAGTGTGTCACATTGTAAATTAATAAGTACTCTTAAAATGTTGGGTGTTATGGGAAAGGAACTTGCGTGGTTTAGTTCTTACCTTCAAAATAGGATGCAATATGATGAAATAGAGCATGTTTCAAACAGTACTCGGTATTGTTTTAAAAACAAATTCAATTCAAAACTATGAACAGTAAAGCATGGAGTCCCACAAGGATCAATATTAGGTCCACTTCTTTTTCTTTGTTATATAAATCAGTTGCCTTTATTGGTTGGAGAAAGCTCTGCAGTCTGTTTATATGCTGATGACACAAATGTGGTTATCTCAGGAAAAAGTGTTGAAAGTGTTGAGATGTCCGCTTTTATAGGTCTCTCAATAATAAAAGACTTCTTGATAAGTAAAATCCTTTTATTAAGCTCAAACAAATAAAATTTTATCCCTTTTTCCACAAAACAAGCTCTAAACAGGGTTCAACCCAATATTTTCATTGAGGAAGAAAAATTGTTAAATGCTTACAGCACATAATTTTTAGGATTGATTATAGATAAAAACTTAAGTTGGAATGAACATGTGGACTAAGTTTTAAATAAAATGTCCAGTGGTCTATATGCACTGAGACGATTGGCTAAGGTTTGCAGTGTAGAACCTTTAAAATCAGTTTATTATGCTCTTATAAATTCCCACATTGCTTACGGTATAGCTATTTATGGAGCTACCACATCACATAATTTATACAAAATTCTAGTTAAACAAAAGCACGCTATTAGAATTATAAAGAGATTAAAGAGAAGAGATTCAGTTAAGCATATTTTTAGGGAACTCCAAATATTTACTGTCTACAATCTATACATATTTGAAACTATAAATTACGTTATACATTTCTGCAATCTTGCCTTAACAGAAGGAAAATATAAGTATAATACACGGTTCAATATATCTAATGATTCTCATCACTTGGAATTTTATAAAAAGAAAACCTCGTACATGGGGAAAAAAGTTTCTAAATCATTTATCGATTGAGTTGAAAACTAACTACAACACTAATAATTTCAAAACTAAACAAAGAATATCTACTAAATAAACCTATATATTCATTCCAAGAATTTTTTGAAAGGGCTAATTGACTGGTTTTGCTCAACATGTCTATATGTATTTACGTATGTATGTGTCTGTGTATATGTATTTATGTATGTATGTGTCTGTGTATATGTATTTATGTATGTATGTGTCTGTTTATATGTATAAGATAACTATTTATTACCATAACTTATTATGAATGAATGTTTATTCCAGCAACTGTACATAAAATACACTTAAAAATTATAATAGTAATCCTAGTACTAATGCTTATGTTGGTTAATATTTTATAAGTTGATGTTAGATAATTTTTTTATTAACTATAATTTTCTTGATGTGACTCTATTCATTGTACATTCTGTGCATTTGTTTTATGAATAAAGAATTTCTGAATCTGAATCTGAATCTGGCCTACATGACTGGGCAGACGTGTACAGTTCCATTGAGATAAATGACACCTATAACAAGTTTCTTCAAATGCTAACTCACACACTCAATGAAACCTGCCCTTTAGTCAGATCGAGAATGACTCAGAGACCAAATAAACCAGTACTAAATGACCCCTTAACAATTCACCTAAAAGAAATGCTAGTTAAGGCTCAAAACCAATACAATGCCTCAGGTAGAGAAGAGCATAAAAGAAATGCATCACAAATAAAAAAGAATATGTCCTAAGATTACGACAATTGAGACAGCAAGCTGCAAAACACATTATAGCTGAAGCTGACAATAAGACTAAAGGGTTATAAACTCTGAAAGGAAGTAAAAAGAACAGCCCAACCTACCCATCGAATTAGACCTTCAAGATACCTCTACCTCAGACCCGACAAAGATGGCAGACTGCCTCAATGGTTTTTTTCATGAACACAACTGAAGACACAATAAAAAGAAATGGACAGATTATCAATCAATTGCAGGAATGCCCTAGCAGAGCTGGCAATGAATAACAGAGTAACACTCGGTTGGGTACCGGGTCATGAAGGTATTCATGGGAATGAAAAAGCGAACATCCTCGCCAAAAAGGGAGCAGAATCCACATTGGTGGAGCCTGAGCCAGGTTGTGAGATAGCCTTCTCCAACATTAAAGCTCTGGTTAAAGATTAGGAAAAGAGGATAAGACACAATAATTGGAGTAGAGCCTCAGGATTAAGACTATCCAAATTGTTTATCTCTCGTTACGCTAAAGGGTGGACAGCTCTCCTAGACCAGAATAAGGAGGATATAACACTGATGTTAGGAATGTTGACAGGACATGGCCCTCTGAGGAAGCACCTTATGAAGATAGGGCTTAGTCAGAGTAACGAATGTAGACTCTGTGGAGAGGAGGAGGAGTCAGCGGAGCACATTTCTTAGATTGTCCTGCCATCGTAGAGACTTGGAAAAGATACCTGGGAACATATCTCCTCAGCCCCAGAACATTAGAGAACAAGAGCCCTTAAATCTGATTGGTTTTTGCAAAAGCCTTGGTCTTTGAGGGCACAAAATTAAAGCAAGGGAGGTGCAAAGGCAGTAGCGTAGCCAGAAATTCAACAAACGATTTTTTTGTATCATTACACTGTAGACGAGTATATAATTATCGGAAAAAAAATCAATTTCGGTCGGAAATAAAATACACTTGAAAAACTCTAATGATTAGAACTTCAACTACTTTGAACTTCAGTTATTGAGGTAAACGTGGTATTTTTTATTGAGTTAGGACGACTTTTGTTATCATTAAAATGTACTCGACTCTATATATAGTTATCGAGAAAAAAAATCACTTTTGGTCGGTAAATACCGAAGAAATGCTCTCTACAGATTCAAGTTTTGACGATTTTGGATTTCACTGGTTGAGTGGTTGAGGTAAAGTGGTACTTATAATTATGTTAGGACATTGATTTTAGATATTAATCCAACGCCGATTAATAAATATATAATTATCGAGAAAAAAAACTAAAATAATCACTTCCGATCGGAATATATTAAGGAAAATGAAATAATACCTTAGTCAGTGAAATCCAAAGTAGTCGGAACTTCTTATCAGTTGAGTTTTTCCTGTGTATTATCCGACCGGAAGTGATTTTTTCAATTTTTCTTCGATAATTATATAGGTATTAGTCGGCATTCAATTGATGCCTAAAATCAATGTTCTAACATAATTCTAAGTACCACTTTTATCTCAATGACTCAACCAGTGAAATCCAAAATCCTCAAAATCTAAATCAGTAGAGCTTTTCCTCGGTATTTTCCGACCAGAAGTGATTTTATTGTTTTGTTTCTCAATATTTATATATATATATATACATATATATATATATATATATATATAACTCGACGTTGAATTAATACCTAAAATAAATGTCCTAACATAGTTATAGTTTTACCTCAACCAATGAAATCCAAAATCGTCAAAACTTGAATCTGTAGACTTTTTCTTCACACAAATACTGAAAAGAACATGGAAATTTTAGATATTGAAAGGAAAGGAGAGAAATTAAACACAAAAGAAGAATTACATATTTATCTAAATTATAATAAAGATCCTAATAACATTTTAAATAGTAATCTAAAAAATAAGAAAAATCCAATTTTTGAAAAAATTTGAAATATTAAATACAGATTACTAATAAAAACATTACAACTGTGTCATTTAAATTTAACATATGTTTAAAAGGTCCACATGTGTATATCTAATTGTTTATTATTTATTTAGAGGTTAATGTACACTGATGATGGTTAAAACCGAAACACGTGTATGTCAATAAAAAGATTTTTAAAATGGTTTTAGTTACTTTTCATTACATTAACTTAATCAAAATATATAAAATTGATAATTATATCTTAATAAAAATATATTTCTTGTGGGATGTTTTTCTTTTATCACCAGAAGTGCGGGATGGCGCCATACAAGCCTGCATTGATGGCCAGGGGCATTTATAATCGGTACTTTCCCAACCTCAAATCATGTCCCAGATCGTCCAGCTGTTCCAGCGTCAGATCATATTGGGCAAAAGAAAAACATCTCTCGAGATATGCTGCTGCTAGCTAAATTCAAGCTCAGAATCACATTAGTGCTCATAAATTTTGACCTTTAATTTTTAATATGTATGTATGGCCTATAACAAATAGTAGATAGGGGCAGAATAGCCGACATTACTTCATTTCAGTAAGCAGAAAACAAGAACTGATCAACATAATAACAAGCAATTTTTACAGTACAGTAAGTGAAATGAAGTCTGTTCTTTCTAATAATGTAGTTTTTGTAGGTCTTCAGTGAAAAATTATGGCCCCCGGATAGATAATACCAAAGTACCTCCTTTTGTTTTGATAAAGTTTTCCTGTAGAATTCTCATATTCAGAAGCAAACAAATAGTGAAAGAATAGGTTTCCCCTGACTGTAGTTTCCCCAGTACCTAGTTGGTAATCATGGCTGGGATTCTATTATTTTGATAACTTTTATCCTGTTTATAAGAAAGCATGTTATTGAACTGATCATAAGTAAAACAATCTCATCAGTCTAATTCAAAGTAAATAAAAATTATTTGTGTTGACTATAACAATTGTACACTGTTGGTTTGGTTTATTGTTAATAAGAATAAGTAAAACTACAGTAAATGATAATGCATGCTGTTATAATGTAATTAATATTGTATTAGTAATCTGTAATGTCATTGTATTTCATGTATACCGTTGCATAATAAATTACTAATTATTAAAACAATACCATATTTCATTAGTTCAAATAAAATTATTAAATTTAATTAAGTTATGACAATACATTGTACTAGACTCATTACTGACTCAGTCTTACTTCAGCAACAGTCAAAACAGCATTTATCCGCTTCCGGTATCTACATTATTTACTATTCTCTGTTGGCAGTTTTTCTTACTATTTATTACCTGACGTATTCTGTGGATTGTCTCTGCTGGTCATCCACGAATAGAGACATATACAAGTATAGCGAACATTTTGATCACAATATACTTTTTACGATCTTACATATTCCTAACCTCAAAACACCATATTTGCAACGTGCTACATTATGGGAGATATATCAGGATTGAAATGACGTTATATATATATTGTTTTTTATTACGTTTTGCTGTATGGTGTGTTTACTAATCTTCCGATACAGGTTGTCGTCTGCTAACTATTTTCTGTTTTACAATATAATATTTGGATTACAAGTTCTCAATTTCCTTATATTTAATTAATTTACAGTAAAATTCGAGAAACCCTTCATTATTCAACACTCCATTACTGTTGATGTTACTAACAAAACTAGCTAGTTATTACTGAATTAATATTACAGGCTGTTGACAGAGTAAAATCGTACCGTATCTGTTTTCAAGAGGCACGTTTATTGTTTATCCTAAAGACTTTCATTAATCTTATTTCAACTATAATACTTCTTACAAAGAAAGAATTACTAAGACTGGAGTAAATGGTTCACATCTCAGTAAAACATGGGTGGTAACTGAACAATTTATTCAGAGACAGGCCTAAGATCACTGTATGAATAGTTATAAATAGAATTTAAAAAATAATATTTATTACCCAAGCGTACTTCCTGTTATAGAATTATTGCGTGTAATTTTATCACAAATCAGACAAGGGAAATAGTCTCTTCATTAAGGATGAAATTCACTACGCTGAGTTGCCTCCCCTTTGTTCTAAGTCAACTTTCTCTGTTTTTTTTCACCCACTCAGTTATGCCTTGCATAATATGGTGAATTCTCTTTGGTTTTACTTTCCATTGTGGAGGAGATGTTTTCCCTTCACTCAAACCACTTTATACTCCACTGCAGAAGAACTTACTACTCAATGAATAACACTTCTCAATTTGAAGATGCCTACTCAAAGGTTTCATGGCTCAAATTTCACTAACATTTGGGAGGGGAGATTAAAAAAATAAAATATAAGAATCTAGAAACAGAGGTAGAAATAAAACGTGTTGTACTTTAATTATTATTTTTTGGGAGAGACCACAACTATTATTTTCATATTATATTTATATGTTGTTTGTTTCATTCAGCCACCTCTCCTCCCCCCCCCCGACTTTAAGCCACCTTAATTTTAACTCTAAATGCTCGATAGAAAGAGATTTTAACTATGTTTAAATAAAAAAACAATTGGCCCCCTTATTCTAGGCTAAGCTGATACAATAAATGGATAACAATTTTTACAATACCATTTTTAAATAAACTTTAATATTTTAAATACACTTTTATGAGAATATAAATATACTTATTAATGCATCAATGTGAAATTTTTAGTACAAAGTATACTTTTCGGGATAAATAAAATTGTATTCTGACCTAACTTTGTTTTTTTATATACGGTAATAAAAAAAATCAAACCCTTGACCTCTACGACCATCTTTCAATAAATGGTTGTATTGAATATTAATAGATGTATCTACCACTAAATATTATTAATTGTATCCAAAATTTGCACCAAATTGCTCCAAGTTATTAATAAATTGTCAAATGGTAAAGATCAGGTTTGATTAATAATAAATTCGTAATAGGTGATTAATTAGAAGGAACATTTTTGAGTAGATAATTAAATATTTGATATTTAAACAGCTAAAGTTCATTTAATCTATCACAGTGAAATAAACTCATTTAAATAGGTAACATTTGTTGTTAAATAACTACTAACACAAATATCAAGGTTGACCCAACTGCATCGACTTATTATTAAATGCAAATAATACAAAGTAGTCTAGATATCACATGAAGAAGCCGAATCGTAAACAAATAAATAGCAAATAAAGAAATACGTCTAGAATAATTAGGAACGTCATGAATTTGCTCCTTAAATGTCTCCCATATGCTCCGCCCTTAATCAAAATTAGAACATTGTGCGTATCATATCTCTTGCGTTGTTGTTTACAGACACAGTGCGAAGTTGAAAGAGAACAATCACGTGATTCCTATTGCGCGTAACATTTGAAACTTCTTACCCTTTATTATAAGCCTATTACAATATATAATTTCAACGGTAAAGCTGTACTAAATACAAAATATTATCAGCTTATTTTAAAAGAGTTTTGAATTATTAAGTGCATACTCATAAACACTGTCACTAATTTATGCAACATAATATAAATCTTTAAATTACAATGATATTATTCCTCTGATAGAACATTTCTTCAGAAAAGTTATCTTCATTTTCACACTTATTCAAGACAACACCTTTCATTCATTTCTTTTTACACACAATCATGTTTAGTTTAATATATTTTTTATTAACTTCTAGAGAAATATATTTTAAAACTATTTCTGATAATTTTTACATGAATTTATAAACAAATTTGTTTCAATTCTAACTGCACTGTCATTTTTATATTTAAAATTTTCAAAAATGATAATCCTTTTAATTGTTGGTAATTTTAAAATTACATTTGAAATTCATTTTTAATTTGGGTGTTCTATATAATATTCAATTTGCGTGTAACAAATGTGTAAATACCAGTCTGTAAAATCAAACTTCACTTTGAAATTCAAATCCTTTGTCCATAAAAGATTAAGAACTTTGTAATTAATTCTTTTTGAATATTTTGTTATATCTTTAGTTATTTTAAACATATTTTTCTATTTTTACTTACCTTGATTAAACACAATTTGGACATCTATATGTGGCATTTCACTAATATTTAAATTCATATTTTCTTCTGAATAACTGCCTAGTTTTACCATTGGGATAGCCAAAAATAAGCTACGGTATCTATAAAGTTAAATATTTTGCTTTTATTTTGTAATATTAGAAAAGTTAATTTCTTGCGCTTTAATCTTTCTCATTCTCATTGAACTCTTTATAATGATATTATTGGAATTTATTTAATATTTTTCAATAAATGTTTTTACATTTTGCAGTGATTCTATATAAACTATACAAATTTTAACAACTTAAAACTTATACTTTCCATTTAGGACAGTAAATTAATTATTTTCTATTCATCACTAAACATTCTTTTATAATAAAGAGCTTATTGTAATAGTTTTAATAGTTGCAAATTGTTTGATAAAAAGTCTACAACTTGTAATAGTTCTATTGATGAAATAGCAGAAAAACTAGTGCAATCAAATGAAATGAAAATAGCAATATGAGAACGGAAAGATGGACAATCCAATGATCTCAACTTTCATACATAAGCACAAAAATGTAACAAAGAAAAGAGTGCAGCTTCTTCAAGCATTGCTGGGGTTTAATATGAATAGCTAGGCAACTGTAATATTACTCAGACACAATTTCAACACTGCTGATACAGCCATCAGATGGACTTGGTAGGCTTATTAGGGTAAAGAATAATAAAGTAGGCAACAAATCTGGATTGTTTTTATTTTAAAATAAAGAATTTGTATTTTTACAATAAATCACATTAAAGTTTTAGTAACAATAAATAATATTTACAGTAATATCACATCGTTTAACAATGGTCAAAATGTGGATTTAAAACTTTGAACATAACATACTCTCATTGGTAAGATAATTACCAAATGCATGTTTTACATGTCATTGTAAGAATATAAGTACGATACTAAAAAAGGTTTATATACAAAGGGAAACCATTACACTTGAGAGGTGTCAACGGTGGTTTGCGTGTGTCACTACCAACTTACACCTTGTCCCGAGGTCTGTCATTGGTTCACAATAATTGTCAACATGAATTATTCACTGCTCATATGTTCAAGTTATCAGTATTTTTGTTTGCAAATACTCAAAATCGAAACAAATATTTAGTTTAAAGATTAATGATTATGTTTACTACAATATTTTTAATATGCAGTAGGGAAGTTTACCAAAGTTATAGAAAAAATATAATGGTAAAGAATGTCTTATTCCAATAGGCGATGTTAAGGCCGAGAAGCCCTCTCTAAAACTAAAACTGGGGACCAACGTCTAATGTGCAAACCACTTCCAATGGCCGGGTAGGTGGGCTGCTTGCAAGGACAGGATCGATTAGTGGTCACCCATCCACAAGCAGCAGCCATGTTCGACGTTGCGATAACCGCCGTACCCGCTACACTACGCCATTGGCTAAGTTGTAAGGCTCTTTAAATTATACCTCATGCTTTTCTTTTGCTTATGTAAAATTTTTCTGAAAATATCTCTTAAATAATCTAAAAAGCAGTTGCCACCTAAATGTGTATACAAAGACGAACACGTCATGTGTAAGTAGGTTGAACATCGTTTAAGTAAATATGGAGTATTCGGATAGAAGAATAGAGATTTTGACAAAACGATTTTTTAATCTATTTCAATACCAAACATCCATCAATGGAAAGATGTCACTTAACCTTTTTATTATGTCTACCTAAAACTAAAAAATTGAAACAAAATTGATATGGATTTTATATGGAGACAGAACAAAATTTGCACATACTTTACACAGATGTCAGTGATGGGTTTAACTATTAGTTGAATGGTCTAAGGTTGTCCACCAGCTGTTTATAATAGAGGAACAGAGTTATAATCATTGGAACAAAAATGGTATACTTTGTTCTTAAACATTTGTAAAAATCATCTTGATTTTTGTTCACTTAGAACTGGAAGAAGAGAGAAACCCTCTGATTGCACTTGTAAGAATCTTTGCGTTTGAAAAGGATATTCAAGATGGGTAGTATCAGGAATAGGGCCACCTCCTATTGAGATCCACGAGAGATAGTGGGGACCATATCTCGGTCATATCAAAATGTAAGAAGGGGAGGCACGTTTAGACTTGGAACAATCTTGAACACTAAGGTAACTCCATTACAACAATAATCCACTGTAAACTATCTATCAACTTTTTCCCACAATGTCTGGACATTTGCGGTTAGTGATGTGCTATCGCACCTGGAAATCCATGGGGTTGCCCAAAAGTGACACTGTGAAGGTTCGACTGGAAAGTACAAGAAGTGAACACATCTATGGAGATCTTTCATCTTATTCCAAAATGAAAGATTACATTCGGTGGGAGATGTGCATGTAAAAATGTATGCCAGAAATAGTGAGCTACCAACTCCTGTGCAAGCCCTAAGTGTGGCAAACGCTTGCACATGTGCTCATTGAGCTCAGAGCGAGGTGTTACATATTACAGTGGGTTTTGTAACACTACGATGAGAGTACTAGAAGTTTTTTTTATCAAGGTTATTTTGATTCCATAACATCTCTTGGAGGAACTGATAGCAATTTTCGGCCATATTGGATTATTTTTTTACATTTAGCACTCATAATAAATTAAATTCAAACAATTTTATAATTATTTTAAGAATTTTGGAATAATTTGTCAAGTATGATTTGCATTGGAATCCAAATAACTTTTATCATTTTAATGGACTGCTTTTAGATTCATTTAAACCACTTCCTCGAAGCTTTGATTTTATGCCTTAATCCACAAAGTACCCAATCAATGAGTTGCCATAGAAAAATATACACCAATAAATTCTGACTGTCTTTTGAACCAAGATGGTTATAGAGATGGTTTTGGGAGCTTCCAAGAAATAACCTTCTTTGACTATTTGAAAAGAGTACAACTATGCATTGCTTTTTGATTTACTGATTGATTGAAAAGATAAATAAATCCACAGTAGGCCTGTAAAATCCTTCTCTGTCACTAAAACACACTAGATCAATTCTGTGGTGTTGTAAGAAGATGGGGTTTCCAATGAAATTCTCATCTTACTATCCATTTCTGCTGTAACAAATAAGAATGAAACATCTTTTAATTCGGGTTTGACTGCAGCTATTATTTGAAAAGGATAAAAAAATCGGAGCAATTTTGAACAAATTGTGTAGTCCTGAAAAAGAGACCAAATTGAAATATATACTTAAAGTATTCACAAAATTTCAATATCTTTTAGTTTTTGTTCTGTTTTTCAAACCACCTTCTTCTAATTGTTGTCACTTCTTAGTATCTGACTATGTGTTTCTGTTAACTTTTTAACAATGTGAACATCAAAAAGTAAGTTTTGATTTTTGCACATTATGTAAAACACACAAATCTGTGGCAAATATTTCAATTTGTAAAATCTAGTCTTCATTAAACTGCAGTTAAGAATAGTTACAAATACATAATCCAGAGACAGCTTAGCTATTAAATTATGATAATAATATTGCAAAATACAACAATAATACATGTATGAAGTCTTGTATACATTTGAAATTATAACTATGTTCAGTTCAAAGCTAATACACAAGATTCATTACTACTTCCCAAATTATATACACAGCTACTAAATTACGTGATGTAATATTGTATAGTTCTTCAAAGAAATTTTACAGAAAAAATATATAATACACATATATAATATCTGTAGCTTATTTACAACGCCTGTGAATTTTCTACACTGAATATCACAGTAACTATATTAAAAATAAATATATTAATATTTATAGACTACGATACATAGGCTCATTGGAATGTAAAAATTGTATTTAACACTTTTGGAAAAGATCGAGATGTTAAAGAGCTCGAGAGAGAAAAATATATTCTCGTTTTTAACCCCACTAGTTCTAAAAATGTGTCTGCACAAATATTTTACTCTCGAACTTTTTATAGGCTGAGGTCAAAAAATATGTGTTAATATTGCAGGGTTTATACACATTATTAAAACCTTGTATCAATATTGGTGGTAAACGTCCTCAAATTTTGAAATTTGTACCACATTACAGTAGTATAGTTTAATTTCAAAAACCTGATTAGATATAGTTTGTAGTAAAGGAGTGTATAAAAATATACGTAATCTTCTTTATCTGAATAAAAACTAAATTAAAGCCTTCTAACAATAAAAATGTTATTCCTTTTTCTTTATACTAGGTGTCCCAGTTGTCTTTAAACTTCAATGGTTGAGACTTTTCAACTATTCTTTGGGATATGAAATAACAATACCTCAGAAAATGTTAATTTTCTAAACAACTGGTTAATTGTTAGAGGACAAAAATCAAGATGGCCATCAGAAAAATAAAGTGAATTTCTACAAAAAATATACAAACAAAAATAGAATATGCAATGGGAAACTACCTATTATAGAGTACAGGTTCAACACAAAATAAAAATGAGAGTTAACTATAACATATGGCAATGGAATGCACTAATTTATCTTAGGCTGGAAGAATAATAATATTAATATAAATGGAATGATAGTGAAGTTTCTAAAGTAATAACAGTAAATGTGCAATGAAGCAGAATCTTTCTGTTCTAATTGATCTATAAAAGGATTTTTATGCATTTCATAATTAAACGGTCATTAGAATACTTTATATGCTTGTAATAATAATGGGATGTTTAACTCAATCTTAGACTATGTACATTAAAATATAAACATGAATAAATAAAGTGCAATAATTCTATTGTTCTTAACCTCAAAATACGTAACTAAGTTAAATATTAAAATTGGTGGCACGATAAATATGTTTGTATTTTTCACAAATACAATTCGAGACGTTCATCATGATAAAGTTTAATTTCTTTTTAAATATTTATAAAAATGGTAAGTCTTTTGGGATTTGGTGAAACTTTTTTAAAATTACGGATTAAAACTAAACTAAACTTAACCGATTGTATATAATGGCCCTCTCAAACGAGGAGAGAAATCTTTCGTGAAGTTCTCAGGATTGTTGTAGCCGAGCCGTTTTAGCACAATCTCGTCAGGTAGGGGCTCACAGCTGAAAATAAAAGATTAATTATTGACAGTCATTAATACATTTTTATATCGTATTAATTCACGAAAATGTAATATTTGACAAGTACAGGTATGTAGCTTATTGTATAGCTATGGTAGATAGTTTAACTCCTAGAGTATAAAGTTGGAAAGTGAGCAGTTCTTAGAGTCATCTTCAAGAACCGTGAGATATCTATCTGATAACTAAAATGTTTAAAATGATAAAAGAGAAAATTTAACTTATTTTGCTAACAAAAATAACCGTCGCAAATGCTACAACAATATTTAAACAAAGAAAAGATCTGAAAATATTATTATAGAGCTGATTGTTTTTTCAGTACCCACTGTAGGTTCAACTGGTAGGTACAAAACCAGCCAGAAGTGAACCCTCCTGGGCAAATTAAACGTGACTTTATTGGAGGCGAAGTTAACACTACAGAGCTCTTCCACTCAATACAGTTTATCATATGAAAGAAATGTATGACTTGGAAATAATGTAATAACTAAACAAAAAAAAAACAACTCATTTTTACAAACACAAGAATGAGTTTTATGATGGTGTATGTCCAACCATGGGATTTGACTGTGGGTCTCTGAAGGCTATGATTCAGTAGGGTGACACAGTTTCTCTTTTGTTTGCCAGAAGAGGTGTAAAACTTCCTTTATGATTGTCCATCTTTCAATCTGTTCGTCAGATCTCTCAAAAATGGAATGAGCCATAGTTTTGAAAGTAAAGCATCCAACCTCAGCAAAGCCTGTACGGTGACACGTGGTGTGATGTATTCTTACTTTAAGAGTGTCATAACTTTTATAACAACTATAGATACAGGGAAGAGACCATTGGGATCAGAAAAATGTCTCTCCATTGGTTTTGGATTTTGGAGAATGAAAGGGCTGATGCTTTAGAAAACCTGAGCTTGGCGGCAAATATAACATCCGTTCTGTGGATTCCAAGATGTGAATTCTCTAGGGTTGTCTCGAGGTGGGTTCATGCTGAATATGTGAGAAATTGGAGATTGCAACAGGGTTTAGGGATGAATAGGCTGGTTCTACAGTCACATTTCTGCAGGTTAGCATCATATCTCCTCGAGTAGATTGTGTGTGGAATCTAAAATTGTTGCCTTCTCAATTGGTGGGTCTGGTCAAAGGACACTGGCATCTAATGAAACATCTTCTTAGAGTTGACGTTTTTAGGGATGATCCGCTCTGTAGGCCACGTAATGACCAGGAGGGAACTGGTGAACATCTATCGTTTGATTGCCCTGTGATATTAAAAAGCACTGCGGCATTTCAATTTTCCCAAGAGGATCTGATTGGTCATTTTCAGCTTTACCATACATTTCTGGGGAGCGCAAAACACTCCTTGAGGCTTCAGTGCATGACAATAGGCTATCCCTTAAAAAAAGAAGAAGTGTTTCAGACCACCCGTCTGAAATGACTAATGGTCAAATAGCATACTATAAAAGAGTACAGTACAGTAGTAACCGGTGAAATATACTAAATAACTAATACAAAATTCTCCAGGAATGACAGATTTAAATAAATATTACCGAAAATATATAAGTAATATACAAGTAAGTAAAATCCTTTGATAGAATTTTCTCATATGAACAAGAACGTAGCCAGGAAACATTTTTTGGGGGGGGGGGGGTCCAGACAACTGATATTTTCCCGTAGTGGACATGGAGTAAGGTCCGTTTTGTTCCTTAAAAAGTTCTTGACCGGTTTCTTTGTTGAGAACGATCTTTCAGCAGTACGTGTCAGTAATACTGAATTATTTAAATAATAATAATAATGGTTTACTAAAAAAGTAATTAAAAAATTGTATATTTAGGGGGGTCCGGACCCCTTGTATCCCTCACTGGCTACGTCCTTGCATGTGAACAAATATAAAACACAGTAAAATTGTACCACAATGAACACATTAAATTACTGCCAACATGATCAGTAAAAACTGTAAGGAAGGAAGATATTACCTGCAGGAGGATTGGTCGAGGTAAGTTCCATCCGAACATTCAACCGCATCAAGACATTCGCAGGTGCAACTTGAGGCATTCCAATGTCTGAGGCTCTCTGCATTACACTTTGCTTCTGCATCTTTGTTTGTGCAGACACACCGGCATTCCCCCTTGCGGTATTCTTGCAGAGGGCTGCAGTCCTGCAGGCATTACAATATCCCATTGGTTACATATCATAAATATAAAACTTAAAATGTGTTTTAGCACAGACTGCTTCCAACAAATCATAAAACTATTGAATTGTGTAGGCATTTTTATTCTGCACTTTTGCACACATGGGATAATTAAAAAAATGTATAAACAGTTGTTTAATACATTTTGCCATTAGTCTTGCCATTAGAAGACCCTTCCTTCCACCAGGACTTAACAATTGACCCATGCAATAGTCAATTAACTGCTACTATACTAGTGCTAGTTGAGTCATACACTGGAAATTGAAATGAGATGATACTGACAGTCCGTTGATCTTGGAGTGAATTTTTTTTAAGCTGAAACCACAGTGAGAATATTTATGGATATACCAAAAGCATATGCTAACCAATCCATACTACTTATTAAATTACAAATATCAGTTAACAGAGTTATTGTATCACATACAATACACTAAAAATGAAAGCAAGTGTTCAATGTTCAGTGTTTGTGGGAGTGCTGATGGCCGAGTGGTCTAAGACGCTGGACATTGAGTCTGAGTTAGAGATAGCGCAGGTTCGAATCCTGACCGTTGCACTTTTTATCAGTACCATCGACCTTGTACTGTATCGACTCTCTGTATAAGGCACAAAGGAGGTTGGCCTCTCCTTAAAAAAAAAAAAAAAAAAAAAAAAAAAAAAAAAAAAAAAAAAATAGTTATAATCATGTGGATATAGCAATGGAACCAAACAAGTAAGTATTTTCATTTTGCTTGGTTGGCAACATTGTCAATGTTCTAAATTCAAGTCTCGCTCGTGGTGAAACCTCGTTTTGTTTCCTATTTTGAAAATCTCTTCTCTCTCCCAAATTTTAATCCTTGGCTGACTCGTTTTCTGTTTCTCTCCATTCTTATTGTTCTTCTTCCTCACCTTTTCTGGTATCAGTGTCTGAGAAAGACATTGGTGGAAAATGTCATGTGTTGTGGCAAGACGTATGGACTACAATAGCACTGGGCTTGGTAGGTGATCATGTGCGACTCAATCCTGGTGATAAGAAAAGTAAGACAACATTTTTACAAAGTAGGCATTGTTTAAATAATTTCATCCTTTTTTTAATCTCTTGTAGGTTAGCCATTTTTCATATTTAGAAGCAGAAGGAAATCTGAAGAATCCAAGTCAAGAGAGAAAGGGAGATCCGATTCATGTTAGGATTAGGAATCCAACAATTTCTTAAACAGTCAACAGCACGGTTTTCGATCTGGACGATCTATAATTACTTCAGATATTGAGTTTATTGATTCAATAATCAATTCAGTGGATAAGGGAGAACACGTGATTGGAGTATTTCTGGACTTAACCAGAGCATTTGACAATGTATCAAATTGTAAATTAATAATTACTCTTAAAATTTTGGGTGTTATGTGAAAGGAACTTGCATAGTTCATGGTTTAGTTGCATGTAATACATTGAACTAGAGCATGTTTCAAACAGTGCTCGGTATAGTTTTAAAAAAAAAATGTCACTCAAAACTAAGAACAGTTGAGCATGGAGTCCCACAAGGATCAATATTAGGTCCACTTATTTTTCTTTATTACATAAATCAGTTGGCTGTAGTGGTGGGAGTAAGCTCTGCTGTCTGTTTATATGCTGATGACACAAATGTGGTTATCTCGATTGTAAAAGTGTCGAAAGTGTTGAGATGTCCGCTTTCATAGGTCTCTCAGTGAAGACTTCTTGATAAGTAAAACTATTTTGTTAAACTCAAGCAAATCAAATTTTATCTCTTTTTCCACAAAACAAGCTCTAAACAGGATTCAACCAAACATTTTCATTGAGGAAGAACAAATTGCTGAATGCTTTTAGCACAACATTTTTAAGATTGGTTATAGATAAAAAGTAGTTGGAATGAACATGTGGACTATGTTTTAAATACAATTTCCAGTGGTCTATATGCACTGAGACGATTGGTTAAGGTTTACAGTGTAGAATCTCTAAAATCAGTTTATTATGCTCTTATAAATTCTCACATTGTTTATGGTATAGCTATTTATGGAGCTACCACATCACATAATTTAGATGGAATTCTAGTTAAACAAAAGGAGGCTATTAGAATTATTATAAAAATGTAAAAAGAAGAGATTCAGTTAAACATATTTTAGGGAACTCCCAAATATTTACTGTCTACATTCTTTAGATATATGAAACTATAAATTACGTTATACATTTCTGCAATCTTGCCTTAACAGAAAGAAAATATAAGTATAATACATCTAATGATTCTCATCACTTGGAATTTTATAGAAAGGAAACCTCATACATGGGGGAAGAGTTTCTAAATCAATTACTGATTGAATTAAAAACTCATTAATAATTTCAAAACTAAACTTAAAGAGTACCTACTAATTAAACCTCTATATTCATTCCAAGAATTTTTTTGAAAGGGATAATATATTGGTTTAGCTCAATACATGTATATGTATTTATGTATGTATGTCTGTGTATTTGTATATGACAACTATTTATTGGCATAATATAGAATATTTTATAAGTTGATATTAGATAATTTTTTATTAACTATAATGTTCTTTATGTGACTCTATTCATTGTACATTTCGTGAATTTGTTTGTGAATAAAGAATTTCTGAATCTGAATCTTATCTTCTGCAGTTTGGGGGTCCGAGGAATAAGCCTTATGTTACTACAGTTGCATACTCTGTTCTTACCTCCTTCTTGACCTTGCAGTCACACTTGCACTTTGTATGCCTGTCCACAGTCACGATCTCCTTGCCCTTGTACTTGAGCTGGTTGTTCACTGTCTCCGTCACGATCACCTGTCACAAATAATGTTTTCTTATTATTAAGTACAAGACTCATTCATTACCTTCTGCATCTTAACGTTCAGTCAGTTAGATATTAAATACATAACCATGCATTAAGTAACATGTGTGCATGT
This sequence comes from Homalodisca vitripennis, assembly GCF_021130785.1. Classification (NCBI taxonomy): domain Eukaryota; kingdom Metazoa; phylum Arthropoda; class Insecta; order Hemiptera; family Cicadellidae; genus Homalodisca; species Homalodisca vitripennis. Next base: position 189,235,235 of record NC_060209.1, on the reverse strand, counting down.
AGTGTAGTAAGTTAAGTAACATTTAATTTTATACTGCAGTGGCGTATCTATGACTTGGCTTTGGGGGAGGGGTGAATCTGATTGAAGATCCCGCCACACCGGGGGCGAGGATATGGAATAAATTAGGTAGGCCTAATTAAAAATATAATGTTTAACTGCTAAATTAAAAAAACAAGTTGGATCTTTCTCTCCCTTAGTTACGTCACTGTATATTGTTAATTTTAATGCAATTCTAAGTGAACACTAGTTGTGCCCTATTGAATCAAGTTTGTACATTTCTACAGGTTTCACACTGGCTGGTTTTTAATGCATAGAAAATCTATTGCATTTAAAATAATAGGATAAATTTCCCAAACACCTTTAGGGTAAATTTCATCAATCACAATTCTTGGCTGTCCACTTTGTTTGTCATCATGCACATTAGTTCGGCCATTTTTAAACCTAATACACCACTGACGTTCTCCACCTTCAGTAATCACATCGTTCCCATAAACTTCACAGAATTGGTGATAAGTCTCAATTGTTTTATTGTACTTAGCCAACAAAACTGTATTTCCGACCGTACTTCACGATTCACTTGATTTTCAATTGCGTCACAAATTTTTAACTGCTATTGTAAAATAACAAGAAGTGTCAGTAACCTCTCACTAGCACGGCTGGAAAACCACTGAACAGAGAAACGCCCTGACATAAAAAAGGCCACGATAGTCCCGCCCCTAGCAGCTACAGTGCAAATGTAATCTACTTTCTTGATAACCCTCATACACATATATTTTAAACATTGGTTAGGGCTTTTAGGGGAGTCCTAATCTCCCTCATTCCTCCTCATCCTTATTTACACCACTGTAACATAAATATAAGGGTCACCTAGAGACTAGGCAGTTGGTTTGTACAACAGGTCAAAATTAAATATAGATGGAAGTAACAAATGAGGGAATTTAATAGAAAAAATATATAAAAACACAATAGAAGACTGAGAAAATTCACTTAATGGAAATCATACTAAGCAAAAAAATTTTAACATGATGGTGCATGTTCATGAAATAACAGTGAGACAGGAAAAGTGCCCATTAATATGGCAAAATAAGTTAAAGTAATCAACATTTAATTAAATAAGAAAATATGCTTTAAATATTTTCATGAAGTTAAGAATTATCATGTTGCCTTCCTAATCAATGTAGCCTAATAAATACGTATTTAGGAAAACCTTGTAAAATAAACTTTAAAGAAGGACAACCACAATCATAGAGCCATAAACACACCTTCATACAGGTAACATCACAAAACAAAAAAATCTAATTATTATGTAAATTGAACTGTTTAGTGCACTTCAAGAGGAAGCTAAGATAGTCATTATAAATGAATTTACACCTACTTCACCACCTTCACTTCTGGTCTATAATGAATAAGACCGAGCAAGACCTGCTACTGTGATTGTGCGCTGTAAGGCGTCTGCCACATTCAACGTGTTGAATCAATAAAATTACTTAATATGTGTACTTAAATAATTTAATTCTAAACTTTTTGTTTTAAAGTATAGAGCCGCAATGAAGATGTTAACTAAATGTAATATAGGTAGACAGGTACTGTACAGTACTTTGACAGGTTGTCTGCGGCAGATACAGTAGTGCACCATATAATCTATTTTCTATCCCTTTACTTCTGATACCTGATACCTTTGGTAATAAATATATTTCTATAAAAGAAATGTCAGATAAATATATTACAAAACAAAATAAAACAAAGGACTAAGTAGAAATGCGTACCTGGAAATTTAAAGTCTCAACCTCCACAGGCTGACATGACAGGAGGTGATGATTACAACATCCTCCACATTGCTCTACTCGTGTACAGGGAGGCCAGTAGTAGATCCATGGATTATCAGACAGCCGCAGACTCACGGACCGGTTCTCTGGCTTACAGCCTGCTGGCTGCGGCTTGCTCACTGCTTCTACACACACAGTTCAGCATTAGTCTCATCTCTGCAACATCTCCACACTACACCATCTGTGTACAGAGAGAAGAGTAGTAGATCCATGGATTATCAGACAGCCGCAGACTCACGGACCGGTTCTCTGGCTTACAGCCTGCTGGCTGCGGCTTGCTCACTGCTTCTACACACACAATTCAGCATTAGTCTCATCTCTGCAACATCTCCACACTACACCATCTGTGTACAGAGAGAAGAGTAGTAGATCCATTATCAGACAGCCGCAGACTCACGGACCGGTTCTCTGGCTTACAGCCTGCTGGCTGCGGCTTGCTCACTGCTTCTACACACACAGTTCAGCATTAGTCTCATCTCTGCAACATCTCCACACTACACCATCTGTGTACAGAAAGACTAGTAATAGATCCATGGATTATCAGACAGAGACAGACTCACGGACCGGTTCTCTGGCTTACAGCCTGCTGGCTGCGGCTTGCTCACTGCTTCTACACACACAGTTCAGCATTAGTCTCATCTCTGCAACATCTCCACCCTACATCATCTGTGTACAGAGAGGCAAGTTGTAGATCCATGGATTATCAGGCAGTCGCAGACTCACGGACCGGTTCTCTGGCTTACAGCCTGCTGGCTGCGGCTTGCTCACTGCTTCTACACACACAGTTCAGCATTAGTCTCATCTCTGCAACATCTCCACCCTACATCATCTGTGTACAGAGAGGCAAGTTGTAGATCCATGGATTATCAGGCAGTCGCAGACTCACGGACCGGTTCTCTGGCTTACAGC